>NC_064234.1:11326345-11638805 GCF_023101765.2 Spodoptera frugiperda | reverse complement strand
TATAGCTCACAATGACAGATGTGTGAGTGTCGCGCGACAATGTGACTGGTGAAGGGCAGGCGGGGACCTGTAAGTAGGGCGGCGATGAGGAGCTCCGAGAGTATTAACCTTACAACCGCCGCCCTACTTCACCCGGGCACTATCTGGCGCAAAGGATGTCCTAATGGATGTCGCCGGGAGGTCAATGTATCGGAACACCGATACATCAAACCACAGTAATTGGTACACAGCCTCTATCCCACTTACTACGAGTAGTTCGAGGGGACATTACACCTCGTAGGCTTTCCGTGCCGTACATACGTAGATATACATGTCTGTGTGTAGCTTACTGTAATGTCAGTCACTCACAAAAAGGATTTCCATCTCGTGACATTAATTTAGGATGAAGCGAGCAAACATGTCCATCAAACGATCCTCACGAGTAGTGCTAGTATACACAAGTACACCCCGAGAGCTGCGGACACAAGGCGCAGTAATACAGCATCCACAGAGCCACGATATTAATTCCGTCCTCCAGCGTGGGCAGTAATAAGCCGGCGCACATCCCGGACGTTCATTACACGGCCCGTACTGCCGGAGCCGCCGGCTTTAATTAAAATATACGCTAGCTCTGCCGGCTCCCGTCCCGGCTGCCGGCTGCCGGCCGCCTCCAGTGGCCCGACTTCTTTGTCATACAAGTTAATTAACCTTCCCGAGTACATTACGGCTCTGTCTTTGAACATGGCGGGTAAATGAGATTGTCGCACGCTCAGATTTCATTCTATCTCGTGAAATGAAATCACTGCTTACATAGACAAATTATACGGGGCAACTACTAGCTTAGGGTTGACATGTTACTGTCGAGCCGGTAACAGCATGGAATAGAGACACAATGAGTATCGGCACGCTCTTTTATAATCACGATCAACTTCAAACTTTATCGCTTTAATTCGCATTAATCTTTACAAAATAATGCCTTGGCAGGTATCAGCACTGGGAGATCTGCTGATCCCGTTAATGAGGCGCGTTAAGATAAGTAATCGTGTCGTCGATCACGCCCCGGTACAGTAGCTCAGAGACTTTGTTTACCGAGGCTCTGGTTCTTGATCCTTGTACACAAGTACTGGCCCACATTGATCCGGTGGCAGAGAAGTATGTACATAGTTCACACACGAGGGCAATAAAGTACAATTAGTGTTCTCAGTACTACAACTATACAGTAATAACAAAGCGTAATTCAAACTTTGAATAATGTGAAGTACCCTTATACTTGCTCCTTGTTAGGTTGCCCACATGAAATACAATATTTGCGTTACTACAGAAACAAACTACTTTCTGCAGCAGACTAGCCAGTCAATCACAAATATTAATAATTTCACTCGCTTCGGTAGATTTAGACATAACGTTTATTAATTTAAAAATACACAATTTTAACTTTTCTTTGTGAAGCAATGTTATGATATTTTTACACTATTCACTATACAACAAATGAAGAAGTTACCCACAGAGGTTTTATCACAATCGATAAATATTCGCGTGTCACAGTCACAACGCTAGGCCGCGTCGCCTGCTTCCAGCTCATAGTTTATAATTTAAACTTTGTCATTTTTCCTCGGAACCACAAACAAGGCCGGTTTATTGCTATTTTATTTAAATTATTCACAAATAACTTTAGGGATTCATAAATAATTCGCTGACTAAGGCTTCGGCAACAGTTAGGGCGGTCGTCTATGCAAATAACTATTTCTGCTCTAGGCTGATATCGAAACTTATTCAAATAAAGATCTTGACATTTTCGGAGACTCCTCATATTTTATTGAAAGTTACTGAATTGTAAATATCTTCCCTCTTGCCTTACTCGTATTTACTCGAGCACTGTTAGTTTCGCGAGGATTGAATGGATTTAACTTGTAATACATAATCAACATTAACAGTCAACATTGTTTGTATAACAAGACCGTTGACTTAAACCTAAAAGTAAGGTGACATAGTAGGACTGTAAGAGATTACATGGCCCCATCCCATCCAGCATGCACAGTACCACCGGCAGCAGCAGGGCGCCGCGCGCCGCACGTGCCGCCGCAGCCGCCGCGCCGGCCGCCGGCCGCGATAACTTTGATTAACACCGTGTTATTAACTCGAGTGCTGCCCATCGATTTATGAGGCATTGTTTCAACGCTCCGTCGTAGCGATACACTCTACAATGTTAACCACATGCTATCGGAACATCGCTTTCTGTGTAACAGTGAATATCTTGATTAAATGTTGTCCAACTACATATTCTATATCCCAATTTCTTCAGCCCTAGCAACTCCGAAAACAGTAAAGTATAATTCCATAACAACCCTATACCACTAAACAATAATAAAGTATTATTGCCCTCCATTGCTGCACCGACCTTCACCGAATTCCCGAAGCTATTCCCAGAGGGTTCGATGTAGAGGGTGGCAATCGATAGTTCATCCCGTCCGCGTCGCCACACTGTCTAGGGACTAGATACGGCGTGTCACGGGCACGATCGATACCGCCCCCGCCCTTGTAACGACTTCTATCAACAACTGTACCAGGACTCGCAGGACCCGCGGGCCAAATTAAAACAAAGGAGCTCTACACTTTACCGCCGCACAATTCTACAGAAACCATTGTTTGAAAGGGACTAGGTCAGTGTACAATACACTTTGTGTACTACTAAATAAAAACGTGTGTAAACAAACGTTACCCACACAGGTCACTATACAATATACATGTACCTCCAACGAGTGCGTTATTGTAATGGTTCAGTGGATGCATAGTGAATGTTTCAGCGCTAGTTGTAACTCTATTAAATTGCAGAAAAAATACAGTTTGCTATCGGGATTCCCAAAATTGTTCAATGTAAAAGTAATAATACATAATCTCCGACCTCGTCGAGGACACCAAATTACTTGACGATTAGTAGAACCATGTCAACTAGTTCAGGGACCCGGCGCGGCCTGCACTGTGCACTGTGTACTCCGCTATACTACGGAATTATATTCCTTTATCGTATATTTTTCAGTTTTATACTCTCGGTGTTTCTAGCGCATGTTTTATCAAACACCATGCCTATCTGACTTGGAAATAACGTATTGAATTCGATCAATTCGATCGACTTCAGGTTTCAACTCGCTATTGATTCGGATGGCGCCGATTTCCGATTCGAAACGCAATTTCATCAGAAAGATTTTGTAAAGAATATTTGGAGTTATATGAGCAAGTTGTTTCTGAGTTGGTGACAGTTACAGTGAGTTTATTCATCTCATACTTACTCCCAGTGAATTATGTTCCTGTTGTATGATTCCTTTCATAAAATATCCGCAGTACCGATTGTTTGCTACGTCACATAATTTTATAGTAGTTTTTGTATCGGCATGATATGATTGAATCATTGGCTGCGGTGGCTAGACGTCAATACTACGACTGAGTAGACGCTGGAGTGACACAATAGGTTTTCCCAACACCAGCTCACTAATTCTTTTCACTTCACACACACATACACAGCCTAATTTAATGAACTTTGGTATATTAGTCACATAGAATACCTAAAGTCAAGAACTTGTATACAATCCCCGATAGTATCTATATATGTATACGAGTCTATAACTCGTATATAAACGATCCCTCCATTCCAAGCCCTCGGATTCGTTTTTCTCACTCTACGTCAACGAGTGATAAACTGCTTTGTCAAACTTCAATTCCCTCGTCAGTGCTCCAGTGAAATATTGTCAAACTTCTAGACTTCACTTCCAGTGTGTGGAAAATAAGGATTTCTGGGTTATATTGGGGTTTTTTGCACTGATATTTATGGTTCATCATAAACCAAGACCAAAAAAATGTCTCTAAACATCTTAGCACTAAACTATAAATATATTTTGTGAAATCTGGCCAATCAGTCATTACCCAAACATTTCATATACATACATGTTAATATTAATACAAGTATTTAGTTTATGAGCCGACACTAGGCACTGCCCTGTCACCTGGGACAGACAGTAAACTCTAGTTATACGACATAACACCTTGCTATAAGTCACGCCTTGTTTGCCCTTCTGGGACAGTTTAGTTGACGAGTGCTCCGGGCCAGCGGAGGCTCAGTATTTATGTCTCGTGTGAAGACCGTCATGTTCAATATTATTAACATTGCCCCACAATTATGTGATATGTTTTATGCCAATACATATTGACGCCCTTGATATTCCTCTTGTAGGAATTGTTTCAAATATTCGATTGACATTGTAGTCTTTATTTGTGAATGATGTGTGTCCAAATATAATTGGCACTGAGTGTCCTCGACAGATGAGCTATGTGTGCTATGCAGTTCCCATGGCTAGAGCCAGTAGAGGTGGACTGTCAGTGGGCCTCGCCAGCGGGGCGGGCGGCAGGGGCCGGCCGGACCGACAGCATTCCGAGCGTGACTCAGCCGGACGCGACCGCGTACCTAACTGTCTTGTAAATTCATTTTAGCCACATTATCCTACATCACCGTCATCAACGAGGAAGTTCTTAGTTTTGGTAGGAAGAGTTGATGAAAACTATGACTCATTGCCTTAAAATTTGTTAATTTTGCAATGTGATGTAATATTTTTCGGATAATTAAGTCACTGATGTTATATCGAGATGAAAAGCTAATAAACTAGTAAAAATCTTCAAAGTAGTTTCAGCAAAAAAAGGCCAAACAAATTAATCGCTTTAAAATAAGGCATATTTTAAAGCGATTAATTTATTTTAATTTGAATAGACAAACAAAATATGAAAATGATTTTGCAACTTTATCTGAGCACTAGCAGTAAGCTACAGTGTGCGGCCGCAAGCTGTAAGTGGTCGCGCATCACTATCGCGCGGAATGTGTTAGACACGACATTACTAATTATGTTGGCAACAAAACAAATGTAACAGTTAGATATAGACTAATCTAGACCTCAACTTAGAACTAAAAAAATGGTTATTAAATACATTTTCGAAACTAACAAAACTGTATCGTAAAGTCCTGTAATATACTAAAGTAACAAAGCTACAAACGCACAACCTGTACGTAAAGAAAGTAGATAAACAGCGCACAAACAACAGACGTCTGCAGTAGTTCGCTATAGCTACGTATAAACCAATTACCGGCACTTGTGTAAATATACTTTACCCAAATGTTACTAGTTTCTGGTAAGTGGAACACATGATACATGGCGCCATTATTAATATACATATATGTATATGTATTTATATACTATATATCAAACCTGGAAGCTATAAACAAGAAGATCTCTTCCAGCACTAATATTTTGCGCAATTTTTGTAATCAAGGAAAAAGTACATCTGTGCATAAACAATTGGTTTATAAGTACTTGTAGGTAGTATGAGTAAGAATAGCTCGGAACAATAAAACGTAATGAAGAAATTGTTTTCGTAAAAGTCTAGTCACTCTAGGATATACAAACGTGTAATGCCTGCACATTGCATCCGCCGGCTGTTGTCTGTTGGCTTTAAATCTATAACGTTGTTATCAGATATTATCTACGAGTTTATTTGTGAGCAAGACAATTAGGATGAATTGTGTTGATAGATAAACATCAAGAATTTGTATCAAATTATGTGTTAATTGGCCCCGCGGAGTTAATCGCGTTCATATTATTCACACACATTTTCAGAATACTCTTGTGATTTAATGAGTCTATAAAAATACGTCGAATGTTCATTCATAACTGTACACGATGCGCAGGCGCCTCACGGCCGACGACATCGACCATACAATACTCGCAGCTATTCATTATAAGAAGCAAATTACATCCTAATCACAACATAATTAGCGGCACTTGGAATTAAGTTTTAATTACATAGAAAGAGGCTCCATTGATTGATTAGAAACATCTTGTTACTATTGTACGCTAAATAACCGCGAGTTTAGTCTTCATAAACATCGTGAAGTTGAACAATATGTATAATACATTATCCAAAACATATGTGAGGCCATCCTTCACTACTGACAAGAAATACCAACGTTACGTTTAATACTGGAGGAAAATCACAAAAAGTGTAATATCAGGCTGAACTAAATTCTCGCATGAAAGAAATAATGTGTAGTTGTGTCGTGGCGGGCTGGCAGGCGGGGCACGTATTTGATTGCCTCTCCGACAGCTGCCGCCGCCAGCATCCCTCCGAGATCTCGCGCTCACTTGACACTGATCACATGAAAACGATACTGACTACATATCAGTTGACAGTGACGAGACAATGATATACCGATACTGAATACTATCGTGGGGGGTTGGACAGGAAATTCGCGATTTATTTGTTACTATAATATTAACTCTTACTTTATACTAAGCTGCAATAGTTGGACAAAAACAATGCAGCGCTATTAAAACACGAGTAAAAGTAATTGTCTCGACAGACAATACAGACACAGCCACTGACACAACAGCACCAATTTAGATACGTCGATAATGATACCTGCGCGCAATATCAATAAAAGTATCTCGAAATGATACTTGAAATATTGAGTGTAGGAACATTAAGATACGGCCGCATTCCGGCACGGGCCGGCGCCCGGCGCCCGGCGACAGGAAAATAAGTCGGTGCACTTTCTCAGGCGCCGGGAAATACCGCGCTCCATCATATTACCTTTATCAAACTCTTTGATCTTACACACTGGGCCAAGTATAGCGCGCCACAGGTTATCGCAACTATATTTTATATCAATGTGTTTTATACAATGGCTGCTCTCGCGCCTTTTTATACGAATTAAATGCGAATACGAAAATACGTGTACGAGTAAAAATGCCCATAAAAATGCTTAGTTGATCTAGTACCTAGTGTTACAGGTATTAAAACAATGAAGACGTCAAAGGCGAGTGACTTGAAAGAATGTTTAATAAGACGCGAGAGCTTTTCATTAAAAGCTATGCTCGTGCAGCGCAGCCTCCGCCGCGGTGGCGGAGTGTGGAGGGGTTCGTGTACATAACGACCGGCTCGAATGTTGCGTGAAGATGTAAAACTATATCCTGATTAGGTTCTAGTCAGACGTGAGAACTGAGTGACGTCACCACGTGTGACCTTCGATACCGACGCATGACTCAGCTAAACTTTTAAAAACGGTACGCCACACCGGCTGGCGACGCCTAATATTTTGTTAAAAGGAAAATAAACAAATCTATATAATTATAGGTATATACCTACACAAATAGTATATTTTATTACATTTAATTTGCGCATCGATATTGTTATTACCAAAACAAGTTGTTGTTTGTGAATTGGACTGGTTTTAACGTACGAGTGCGACGTATTAGTTTGTGGGACCGCCGGGATTATTGACTCATTTATTTCAGACGCGATGCATTCATGTTTTCAAAAAGTCTTGTCCTTCGCAATGTCTTTATTTTGAGGTAGTATCTCATTTTTGGTTTTTGACTTAAAAAAGACTAAATATGTAAAGAACGACTTTATAGGCACATTCCTGCCCAATCTACAAAACATTATATTACAATTTATACATTATAGGTATGTATATGCATTGTGTCCAACTCACCGGCTCGACAGAGAGCAACAATGCTGAGCGATGCCAGCAGCAGGAACGTTTGTCTCGGCGACGCCATGTCGCCTCGCGATCTGCAACAAACAACAAACAAACATCAGCATATGACTAATTGCCACTTCATGTATTACTGATAATGTTTCCAAAGACTCTATCAATTCATCAATAACAGTTTTATCTAAATGTAGAACAGACAAAATGTTTAATCTAAAGAAAAAGCAAGTTCGTGAGACTATCTGAATCCTAAATTTTTCCAGTAAAACACCCACTACGTATGCTGTTGGCATTTATGCCTGCTATCACGTAGTTTACAAGGCAATCAATCGCTAAGTAAGAGCGCTAAACAAAAATGCATATCAGGCGCATCGCAAAAAGCGGCGCCTGCGCAGCGTCGCGGTCGACGACCTAACTCCCGCGCAATCACATCCCCTAGATCAGCCTCCGTAATATTACTCGAGAAAAAAGCCTGTTTGATGATCATTGCACAAGAGCCAATGCCCGGAGCCAGTTTAATAATAATAAAACTGCGCCATTTTGTTTTTGTGTATAGGCACTGTACATAACGAATATTTTAACTACGCTTTTTGTAGCAAGACATGCAGGACGGCTGCAACTTACGATAAAATAACTATTTACATAACTATTGGTTCAAAATAGTCGAGGATAGACAACATAACGAGACGCACTGAATTTGTGGCTCCACTGGCCAATGAATAAAGTAACCAGAAACAGCCAAGTAAACAGAATACGAAGCAGTAATTCACTAGCAAACGATTGGACAATTACATGTGCAAATAATATATTAACGACTGCAATCACTGGCCACTTACTACAAGTAATGGCCGCATTAGCATCAGTAAACGGTCGGAGCACAAATACTTAGAATCAATCAGACCACCGTCTCCCGGCCGGGGCCGAGCGGCTCAATAAATAAAGGACGACACCCACTTATCGCCATCCATCCACCCACTGTCCCATTCTGGGAGACGAATGTCCCCCGATATGAGAACCATGTCACATTAATGCCATCCTCGCACTGGACCGAAACCACGCAGACTCGCGCGGGTTCCGCACTTATTGCACGCGGTGTGTGTAAGGACTCGTTTCAAGAAGAGCTACTGACTCACGTCTTACAAGGAAAATTTTACATATATTCTAAAAGAATGGGCCATAATGATAGAAGGATGCACCTAGTAGTTAATTTAATGAGCACTCATTATTATGATTTTATTTTATTATGTAAAAGTTTTACTTTAATTTATATTTTATTACAGTTAGTGTACCTAGATTGGTATCAGCAATATCTTGTACCGCCGACCGAGTACATGCCGACATTATGAATACCATTAAGAGTAAGTACAGGACAGTAGCACAGTGCCAGTGGAGCAGCGCCCCGAGTGTCGGCTGTCCAGAGTCCGGCGCGGGTGGACGACCTCGCAAGTGATTGATCAATCGCATCGTATCGCTCTCAATAGGATAATGGCTGCCCTGCCGTTACCTCCCGGCGGCGGCAGCCACCGTGCGAACTGCTCCCTGGGAACATTCCGCCGCCACACCGACACTGCCGTAATGTGACACTCCCGATACTACTTTACTCATTGTTTTATACTTAACACACAATCTTTCGCAGCTCCCTAAAATTGTAACTGGAATAACGAATTGAATACGAAGGAAAACTTTAGTACAAAATATATTTCTACGTACGTAGATGAAACGAATCGTTCAACATAAACCACAACTAGGTAGCTTTAGTTAAAGGAAAACACTATTAAAACTTGTGCGATTTCTTTGAAGTACGAGAGAGCTTTATGTTCTATGTGAGGAACTCGAATGTTTTATTTATCGAGAGCCGTGCATGAATATTTTCTCTCATTGGAACTGTTGACACTGAAATTATAATTTGGTAGCAAACATGTACATGTATAGAGAATACTGAACAGCTGTCCGGCTTCTGAGACAATGCTGGTGTAGTAAGTGGCTGCCAGTGCTCAGTGCCCAGGGCACGGTATTGTTGTGGCACGCTGCGCACTCGTACAGCTGAGCAAACGTTGCGGCGCTCCGTGATTTTGTACAGTGAGGCGCACTCGTAATGGTAATTTCAATTACCATTTATAATCAACCATTTATTTAGTAAAATAATACATTACTCGTATTGTACCTACCAACAATATTCTCAAAGATTTCAATACACTTTTGTCTGATGAACAAGTACCTAACATCCTAATAATTACATAAGTAAACTTTCAGGTTTCTCCATTCGTCTCGGAAGTTGGACGACAACAAAAGATTTACATAATATGTTCAGGCGAGCTCGCCACTTGACAGCCAAGTACCTGCGCAGAGCGTGCGGCGGGCACAACGCGACCAGCTCCTTGTTACTTACACCAACACTTGACAGACAATCCTCTGTGCGGCGTTACATGAGTGGCGCGGGCGCACGTCACCAGACACCGGACGCGAAAGTAACAACTTACACACAGACAGTCAGACTACAGTTCCTATGTATATACGAGACTAATCACATTATAGAACCAGAAGTTTGGTTATATACTGTACAATAATATATTGTGGTGGGCATTATCACTTTAGTAGAAAGCCCCAGGCTATCTCCATATTATCTGTATTATGTACGTCTACAATCACTAATGAGGAGGACGATTTCAACAACTTTGTAACGAAAACTCAAAACTACCGTACTTGACTTTACGTTCTTGTGTAATAAAAGAGAAGTCCGCGTGTAGCAGGAAGTTTAATATTTATATTGATGGCCAACAGACACTAATGCAACTGAATCACAATGCAGCAATGTTGCTGCACATCATAAACCTAGTACCAGACGCAGATGTATTTACAGAGCAGCACGCGACTAATGTCAACAGTAATCAATAAACACATTATGCAATTGTTTACTATATTGTGGTATACATGTTGATACATTAAATAAACAATAATTACAATAGCTGTTAGTACTAGCAGTCAATGTTATCGAGCCGGTACACATATGTAGTGCAACACCTTTCTAATGCCAACACCACATGTGACACAGACTGCAGACTGCAGACCTCCCCATCAGTCAGTGTCGTGCTGCAGATAACAGCCCAATACCGATCTACTAACATACCCAATAAATTGGGATATATCTTGTCATATATGTCATTAGTGATCTTCAGTTTTGTTTAAGTGTGAATTTTACTACAGGACAAATACACTAAACTTATTAATACAGCTCAAAGTTGTTGGTCAAGTAACAGAGTGATGCTAAGTAACACGTTATTAAGTTGTCCAATGTGGCCACCGAGCAAACATCATTCCGGCACAATGCTCGTCATTACTCGGCGCGAGTAAAAACTGCGAGAAAAACTCCATAAAGATATTAGAAGGAGTTCGCGTCACTCCGCGATAACTATTGTAAGGTACCTCGTTACCGACGTAACATCCACAAAAACTAATTGTTCAGCAAAAAAACATTGAAAACATTGACGATATTTTTCATCACAATTTCTTAAAAAATCTTTAATGTACATCGTTCATGATCTTATATGTACAGAAACTTATAAACGCTAACAATATTGCTGAAACAGTTAAATATAAATCTTATTATAAAGACTTTATGACTTAAGGTTGTATGCGCTACAAATCAATCGACGTTTCTAAGTACTGCTTTATCTGTGATTCGGTGTTCAAGTAAATTTTACGTCAAATTAACTCATGATTAGTAAGAGCGCGCGACGTTTGATAGAGCTCGCTGACTGCTCGGTGCACGTTATGCACGGTGCACGGTACACTGTGCATTCATTACGCAACTTTCATTATCGTCAGCCGCACAATTATCGATAAATACGCGAATCGATTGTAAAATAATCGATCGTTGTATCAATTAGCACTCGTTTGCAGTGTTTTGTTTAAAACAACAGTTTGCGGCAATAACGATGTTCTTGTGCAATGACTTGTGACGCGTGGAGTAGTTGGCGGCCGCCGCGCGTACTGTGCTGACAAATAGGTTCAGTGGAATTGTATCATCATTGTCAATGTATGAACTAGGCTGAGTTGATTAGCTGATTGATCTGTAACCGTCGCCGGCTCAGCCCGCAAGTGGTCACCGGCCTGAATGTTGCACAAGTCCGTTGACCCAATAATAAGTATTGTTGTAGCTGCGGGCTGACAGCTAGCGGTGCTGCTGGCGCCACTGTTTACTATTGACAATCAAGTGTCGGCGCCCCGAACACTTTTTGTCGATTCCCAATTCAGAATTTTGATTATAAATTGCGGTTTGTAATTTTTTGTGGCGGTGGCATGTTGTGAGGACGTGCGTGATCGCTCGGCCGTCCGGACAACAGGTGCCATGTAATTGCGACTTGTTCGGTTCGAGTCCATTACGCCGCTCGGGAATAACATGAATATAGAAATGATTGCACTGTCAGAAGAACTAGAAAATTTTTGCGATGTGAAAATTACGGCCAGGTTTACATTAAACATTACTGGAGTTACAAGGAACTTCATTCAGTATATTAGAATTACGTGTTCTTAGCATATTTAGACATCTGAATACATTGAGTACCGAGACCCGAGACCAACCCGCGGCCAGAGTCGGATCATCGCTCGCAACGGTACGCGCGAGTCGACATGACACCGGCCGCGCCGGCGCTCTGTCAATATTGACCAGCATCTAACCCGCATTCCTCGCGAACTGGCCGCGTGTCAGCTTACCTACAACCTTGCATGTCATTATATGTGGGCTTTGTTACCTTTGTCCTATTGAGGAACCTATAGGAAAAATGCCTCTAATCTTATATATTGAACAATGGTATTAGATTGTTTCCTAAATATAGAAGCGTGTCGTTAATTACAATGTAATTAACTTCGGCTTTATAATAATTGGCTATAAATGGGCGTGTCCAATTTATACAAAACGTGTGTATTAAGGAGAGAACAATTTGATGACGTATATTGTAGGAACGCACCAAACGAACAATGTTAGAATATGGTCGAATACATTCCGAACTAAATAAAGTACTGTATAAGCCTGAATGACAAGATTCCGTAGCACTCGTGACTAGATCAACTTGATATTATTAATTCCGTTATGTCATGTGGGCAATACCTTATTTAATAATAAGCTTATTTTTAAAATGTCTGAAGCAAAAATATACACGAACATTCCGATTGCACACATATTTAAGTTTCTTTATGAATATCATTTAAATCTTCTGATAATTATGTTCGTTAAAGGTGAGGGAACTAAGTTTCATTAATTAATGAATACTTGAAGTACAAAGTGTGTGTGTGGTGTAATTTGTCGGATACTAACATATAATGAGTGAGTACGAGCAGTAAGGTGTCGCGGCCGCGGTTCCACAGCTGTTTGAGTTATTAATGAGTGTTTCCCCGCGCGCAGCATTTTATTTCCTCATAAAACTTGACAAATATCTATAATTAGTTATTTCACGTAATTTCTAACTTTTCCATTTCTGTAAAGCTGCAAATCGATTTAATGTGAAAACGTGGCCATTTCTTTTACAATCATAAAGTGAAAGCCTACTAAGCAAGGTTATGTCCAATTACTTTCCCAATTAGTAGCGAGTGATATTTAACGAGCCAAGGGTTGGAAATGTCAGCCATGTTGGTAGGCAGCAGCCTCATTACTGATGCCGCTGCACACTTGTAGCACATCTAACACTACATACTAAGCGACTTAGAGATATTAGGATTACACAGACACTGATATGAAATTAAGCCGCTACCGTGGAATGTTGAAAAAACAAAGCTGTATCATGCGAAGCTATTAAATTCATGGCTCCACTACAAAGTTTGGCTACAAGCACTTAACTGGTAGTGGAGCGAGCAATAAATAATGTGCGGACAGAAGTGGCCCATCATCTGTCCGACACCTCATCAATATTAATTTATAGCCGCAGCCGGCACGCCCACCTCGCGTCTCACACACACATACATCTATTCCTTACACTAGGTACAATATTCCACAAAAACAAAAGAACCATCGTTACTTCGCTAGATGACAAGAATGTCATTCCGTTAGATTAGTGAGCCTGCGCGAGCCTGTGAGCAGGTTTTTAATGAGTTTAAGCATATATGTATAATGATGTGGAGTGACTAATGCGGTATGCAAATATTTGTTATTCAAGCCGCAACTAATTCCGAAACGGAATCTATACCACACACAATTTCCCCAACCTAATTGTGTGGATCCGCGGAGACGGCCATTGTTCACAACAAGCACCACTGCCTCTGTACAAATATCAAAATATTGGTCCCTTTTATAAATTGTAAACAAAATAAATACAAAATGTAGTCGACCACTGATTCATAGGGAAATTACGAAGAGACGAAGCTCGAAGGAAATTGAATTGTTGAGCGGGAAACAAATTGTCAATTGACGAACGGAGCCATCGCGCGGGACTAGGCTTGTGGTCTATTGTTGTGGGTTCGTCGATGTAAATAGAGTTATTACTGAGAAAATATTGTATTGGAATGATGAATACTTCAAATTGAACATTACGGAGAAAACGTTTTCAAGTTGTACACATTGTTAATGGAACAAGCGTGGTTTAAATCATAACGCTAACAATATTCTGCAACAAATTTATAATTTGTAGTTAGTTCAGGAAAGATGTCGCGCCTGTGAGAGCTTCTCATTTGCATAAAGAGAGTGCGACACATAGGCTACGCGTTGAAATTTCAGAGCAAAGGAAAAATATAGCGAAACATAATGAACATATGAATATTCACGAGGAGATAGCAACGCATAACGATCAGGAACACATAGAGCTTAGAGCCTTACAGGGATATACTATAGAGATTATATTTGATACAACTTTCAGCTCCTCCCAGCGTTTGGTAGAGGTTGCTGTAACGGTCTGCGTTGGACGACCGCCCCCACTCAGCTGGTTTGTTATCAGAATTACTGAGTGAGCACTGCCACGTCTGAGCACTGTAACTGCACTTTTCGTCCATGCGTCCTGCAACTATGTACTGTTACATGTGTTGGTACGTCTGTCGCATGTTCATACAAGTATTGTTCGTGTATAAGCTGCTTTATGTCTGTGCCGAGTACTCGATCGCAATATACAAACAATTCAAGGAATAACTTTGTCTACAAACACTTGAAGTATTTCGTTATGGAACAAAATTCACAGAAATTCTCCAAAGTATTCCAATGAAGCGAGACTCGGCTGTTGAAATCAGCGCTGAAACATATTGCAGATACTTTAGGCAGCAAGTATTTGTAATTGTATCACGTAGGATCCGCAATTTCAAATAACTGGGGATATAGTAATCAGACTCGAGAAGCAACGTCCGGCGGCGGCGATCTCCATATTCTTTTTTATTATTTTTTTCTCTCGCACACAAGTCAAACTAGTTTCGAGACATTCGCGCGTAACCCTTACATGGCACAGTTTATGCGCGACAGATAATCGCTGGGAACATTGCACTCGCGCACTCCTCGCGCGGCGCCAGGACCATCCAGCATCGAGAATTTTCAGATGATTTCTCAGCATGTCGGGATCCTAAGTAAAGGGAGAAGTAGACGGTTACATTGGCAGCCTGTTAAATACTACGTTACTGAGGCCATTCTGACAACAATGGCCGATGTTTGGTGGCGAGATATTTGCGCAGTTGATGTTTATAGCACAGCCGAGCACATTGACACGACTGCCTGTGGGGATGGCACACAATGCTCCACCAGCCCCGGCACCCCACCAGCCCCGCAATGTTCCTCCAGTAACTTTGAGCACAGCTCAGCATCTTCCAATGCTATTACCATTCATTTAAATATTAAAACATTATGAATAAGAATGGCCGTGTAATGAAATACAAAGCCGTTCTGAATACGCCCGTATAACAGCTTTCGTGTTTGTTTGGCAACTTTTAAAAGATTATTACAAACAGCTGTACAACGTAATACTCGGTTTATGATTTAATATAACTTTATGTAGTCAATAACAATAACCTGTGGTTCAGTATACATCGTAACACTAACACTAGTGCGCCAATGTCTGCTGCGCTCTGCTCCACGTTTGTCATCTGTATCAGTTTACGGTCGCTGCTTGTTCGAGCATCGTTTATCTCCGGCAGCCGGAATACGTCACGCACTGAATACATCCATCACTCTCTATTGCTCTCAATTTTGAAACTTACATATTTTATACAATTGGAAGTTGACTCTCTATTAGTAGAGTATGGTAGGTCCAGCGCAGCACCACATTATATTATAATATCGTGGACAAACCCACGGCAGCAGGTTGTGAAGGAAGTGCGTTGTGATCGCGTAACGTTTGGATTAGCGAGTGTCGCAGGCGCAGGTTTAACAGCCGCGCACATTGTCAATGACCCAGTTAGTTGCGCGGGCGCCGCGATGCGCGCGCGCATACCCGCAGCTGTGATGCACACCCTTGTCAGCTATTGATGTATTGTAGAGTCGACATATGTGTAATTACATAACTACATTTCTTACAAAATTACTTGCATCGGATTTATATGTAATTCAATAGTTTCAGGATTGAATTTCGTTCATGAAATATCATTACTGTCAAAAAAGTTACAACGAAATTGATATTTACAGACTCACCTAAATTATTAACTCTTATACTGAAACTGGTCGTGGATCGTGAAATGTGGCCTTTGCCATAAAACAGACAAGCAATGCCGTCCACCTCAGTATCGGTACGTGTAGTATTACATCGGCACTCGCACGGCGGGTGTAGGTAGAGTTAGATATAACGAGCCATTGTCAGGTACATACTGTGGAATGTGCAGGTGGAGCCACTCCGTCTGACGTAGCCACTACATTGTGTTGTGTGAGCAGTACTGGAGCTACATTCGGAGATATATCTACTTTCATATTGAGCTAACTAATGTTTCACGTCCATCAACAATAATTTCTACAGAAATGATTAGTGTTACACTTTATACATTCGAATTAGGACAATGGTTGAATGGTAATTAAGGAAAAAGATGTGAACTCTGACATAAATACAGCCTGGTCAAAATTATAAACGAATTAAATCGCTAGTAATATACTCGTAATACATTACAGAGCCGGCCACAGACACCCAGACACCTGACATTACGATACTTGGCGCTAGCGACGCGCTGGATGACGGGAACCTGCCTGATATAAATAGACGCAGGTTCTAGTCCGGCCCGAGCACAGTGCATGTGAAGCGGGTTCCAAGTCGGGAGCACTCTAACTTGCTAAGTTTATCTTAGCAACCGGTCCGTTGCTAGGTGATGCAACTACGAGCTTTTTGCTGGTACTAGTGAAGAAGCTTGTTATATACAGTGACTTCATAAGTACGAAGATTAAATGTTAGTATATAAAACTTATACATAAATCGTATGTACAAATTGTTGTCTTCTTATGTACTAACTTCGGAGTTGGTCGGATATTGACAAAACAGTCTATCACCATTAGGAGCTCCCTAGTAGTTACCAAATGTGACATTATACTGTACAACTACAACGCGAGCTGTTAGTAATTTAATGGAATGAATATTAATGTGCAGTTTTCCATGTACTGAGTGCAATGTTCCTCACAATGGCTGAAGGTTCCGAGTTTACTGTCCTCGCGCCTTCACTTTTGATGAACAATGAGAATTACATAACTGCAAAATATCGAAAATAAATGCTTTCGTAATGATTTCATATATTTTGAACTGAAGTAATTGCCTACACTAATTCAACCATGTACTATACAGGCAGGTACATGGATACAATTGTCCAAACGCAACGGATCGGAGTGACAGTTCAATATTTGGTGCGGTCGCAGCTCGCAGCTCACTAGTGATGTAGTAGTGCAGTGTGCAGTAGTTTGGCGCGTCCCTCCGCCATGATGCACGGCGTGCCGGCGCGTCGCCACACTACACCGTACATTGTACTCGCCGGGAATTTATCACCCGACACCTATTGCCGTCCACATACGTCAGCAGCTCATTCGTTACACTCCACTTGTAGTTTAGAGAGAATCCATCAACTGGCAATATTGGTTCCTAGTCACACGTTACCTACTGGTTATTGATGGACCGGTACATTTTGTTACAGCAATGTTTCCTAAGTAACCCTAACTGCCCAGAAGCCATTAATAAATGAAGTTGAAGGCCACAAGCAAAGTTGTGAGTGTACACTTATATTTTATGTAGGCCGCGGCATGCGCCTCGACTTACATTCATCCGCCCCGTGTTTGGCTGTGCCGCAACCCTTCAAAGGTCGCAGTCCGCCCCGACTGTGTGCTTTGCACACACTTGTCAAATATTAACTCTACAAACATTAATAGAATTGTAATACAATACGAGGTAGTGTATGAATCGGTTGTTACAAAGCGCGGCCGGAGCCGGGGCCGGCCGGTGTGTGGGGCACATTACATGATGTTAATGTGCCAATTCTGTGTGTGTGTACATAACTAATGTTTTTGTTAGCGAGAACTGATGTCTGCCGTCCTATGTAGCACACTAACCAATGTTACTGCTGATGATATAACCTCGTTTGTGTTATGTAAAAACTTAATTGAAACTAATCATTATGTTATTCTGTTTACTCAAAGTGAAACAGTTCTCCTTTATAGAGTTATCACGTATTTAACATAGATCACCAATTAATCTTATGCTCATTAGGTTAATTAGTATTCTTGCTTAATAAGGAAAGATAATTTGATTGCGGACGCGGAGGTAAGCAGTAAGCTAAGCTAACAATGACACCGTTGTGCTATAAGCCCGCGTCCAGCGCGTGCCGCGTCCACTGTCCAGTGCCAACAGTACTGCGCACGAGAATGCAGACACACCGTTACGTGGTGCCGACAGACAGGCCGCCCGTTGGAGCATACGGCCCACACTCAACAGTTCAGGTTATACGTACTAGAGAGGGATTCGGGGAAATTGTTTCTACAACATAGTTTGATGAGATCAAAACGCTATGCTATGCGACTTACACCAAGTATGTATTCGGCAGCAACAGCTGGAAACTGTTCACATGACATACATGTGTAAGTAGCACCTTAATATCGGCAACACCACTCACACCCATGTCACAGGGCACGTTGGCCAGATAATGCTGTGTCTGCCAGCCGCGGGCACCAGGCGTTATGGTCGCCAGACACGGCAGCGTGACAGATGGCTGCCAGACACGTCAGTCACGCTAACTCATCACTCCACTAAAGCTAACCAAATGGTTAATGTGACACGCAGTCTGCCACAACTTGCGGTGTTTGCGTACATTACACAGTATGGCAGACAAATGTGCTCGTGTAATGCGAATTTATTTTATATTATTCTATGTGCAAAAATAGTACCATTATAGTTCTCACATTAATCACTTAGTTTTTTTTACCGACTTCACAAAAAGGCGGAGGTACTATGTTCGGCTGTTTGTATGTTTTTTTTTTTTGTATGTTTGTTCATCGAATACTCCGTCAATTGTCGACGGATTTTCAAAATTCTTTTTTTGTTCGAAAGTAGATAGTTCTGAGGTGGTCCCATTGTCACCAAGTTAGGATCTGATGATGGAATCTTAGAGAAATCGAGGGAACTCCTCAAATATTATAGGGAACTATATGGTGATTTTGGTATATTCATCTAGAATTGAAGTATTTACAGTCAAAAAGTAACCTTTGAAGAGGTGGAACTGATGAAGAAGACTAGAAATTTCCAATGGAACTTCATACTCACATAGAAATCACAATAAAGTTAATTAATACTCCGTCAATTGTCGACGGATTTTCAAAATTCTTTTTTTGTTCGAAAGTAGATAGTTCTGAGGTAGTCCCATTGTCACCAAGTTAGGATCTGATGATGGGATCTTAGAGAAATCGAGGGAACTCCTCAAATATTATAGGGAACTATATAGTGATTTTGTATATTCATCTAGAATTGAAGCATTTACAGTCAAAAAGTAACCTTTGAAGAGGTGGAACCGATGAAGAAGACCAGAAATAGCCAATGGAACTTTATACTCACATAGAAATCACAATAAAGTTATTTAATTGACTGTGACAATACAAATAAATAAAGTAGTTATTGAGATAGAGAATTTTAACCGACTTTTTTAGTTGCGATACTGAGTATCGCAACTAAAAAGTGTAAAATAAAATACTTTTTACAAAAAAATAAACCGACTTCACTAAAAAAGTTAAAAATAACTTTAATTTCGGAAGTCGGTGTAGCAAACAAATAATACCGAGAAACACCGACTTCCGAAATTAAAGTTATTTTTAACTTTTTTAGTGAAGTCGGTTTATTTTTTGTAAAAAGTATTTTTTAGAATATAAAAAGGAAAGGTATAAGTTTAGGTTTGTGTTTGGTTTTTTGTTATCACTGCGCACGATACAAGGGCAATAGGCTCACATCAAATCTTCTATTATTTAGATAATATGTATCATAGCCTTTTGGGAAACAAAAGACGAGATGTTCATCGCAGAACTAATGCCATGTCTAGCTAGGAATATAAGATAGCTGCAACCTACAGGCACGCCGGCTATGACATGGCTGACATAAACAATAGAGGTGGCACACGGCGCGGCACGACACCGGCGACTGTCAGCGCTTCCGGCACCGGACGCGGCCGCTCCGGCTCCGTCCGGATGTATCCGCTACCGTCACAGCGATATTACGGCTAAATAAAATATCATCGTCATTATTATCAGAAGGTGCGCAATCAATATCTGATACAAGTTCCTGAACGTACTAAACATTGCTCTAATGTCAGATATGAAAATGAAAATCGATCAGAAAATTACTCCTACGTTGTCAAAAAACAAATCAAAAATATAATATCGAAAGGGAATTGTAGAAATAATAAAAAAAATTAACACCTCAAGAATCAAACAAATCTATACTAATATTATAAAGCTGAAGAGTTTGTTTGTTTGTTTGAACGCGCTAATCTCCAGAACTTCTGGTCCGATTTAAATAATTCTTTTTGTGTTGGATAGTGCATTTATCGAGGAAGGCTATAGGCTATAAAACATCACGCTATGACCAATAGGAGCCAAGCAGAGCGGGTGAAACCACGCGGAAGTAGCTAGTATGCCATAAAGAAAATTCGTACTGTAAGGAAAAGTGTATTGGTCTCAACAGTCGCGACGAGTGAGTTTTCTGCCGGTACCCTGCGCTATACCATCCGTGGTCTTTGTATTCTGGCGCTGTACAGGCAATACTGTATATTCGCAACATCTACTTTATAATTATGCAAACTATATTATTTGCTGAATGCACATTAACTGGTGTAGACTACCCCACGACGTATCCAGTCAATGTAGGTACAGTACATTATATTACCGCGAGCTTTTATTTTGATTAAACACATTAACGTTAGTGACAGTGCACTAGTGGCACACCGCTACTCTTGAATATTTAGGTCATCAGTTTGTCACCGCGCGGCATCTTATCAGCACCTTGTTTCATTAACATAATTAGACAAAATAAGGCGGTATCACAGTTAAGCTCCTTCGTATCCTATATTATTATATTCCATGAATACATGCACAATATGCCTTTACATTGAACACACGGTTTCCAGAGTAGTGATATATTCAGATGCAGTATAAATACGTCGCAGCCACAGTAACAGTGATCAATGACAGAGTTTTACTTGAAAGCACAATGAATGAGTGTAACCTAAACATTTAGTAAGCGCACAATGTCAGCATCCATCAGTTCGTCGAGTGGATAATGATTTAAGAATGAGCTAAGTAAATGAAGCGCTAAAGTTTTTTGTTCGTCTCGCGGCCGCCCTTGTAGCGCCGACTGCCGGAACACTGCGCTGCCTGCGCGCTGCTCGCTGCTCACTAGCCATGTAATGAACAAGTTTTCGTGAATTATGCGCTTACTTACATATTCATATATTTACTTTTTCTCTTATAAGGACGCGCTCTGTGTATGTTGTCTTCGCGACACTTCGCTTGACATGTGACACGAGGAAAACATTATCCTCAATGCTCGCCCAGCTTCAATAAGTCAGTCGATCATTAGGAGTAATGGCCTTGCTATTTCTATTTATACACATGCGAGTAGAGGTGAAACAATTAAACGCATTGCTGTCACGTATCACGCTATATATGATGTTCCTTGCACAGTTCACGGTGAGCAGGGGCAGGGGTGGACGACCGTGGCCAAACAAAAACAAATCTTGTCACGTGACCTAACTGTATAGAAAACAATAAGCTATCGCTACCGTGACGCGTACGCGGAACATATCTAGCTCGCACAAGTACACAAGTACACGTCGCACGCAGCCGCTGTACGTACCGTGTGTACTGTGTACATAATGTGTATAATACGTAGAGTCTGTCACCGTACGCACAACGCGACCTTCGCACAAACGTTACAAGAATATGAAATCAACCGAAAAATACGCATAGTTCTGTGTAGTCCGAAACGTAAATAAGCAACGAACTATCGAGCATGCAGAGCGGCGCGGGCGCGGGGCGGCGGCGGGGCGGCAGCGGGGCGGCGGCGGGGCGGAACGGGACGGGACCTTTATGTTGGTCCGCAATTTATTTTTATGTGTATGATGTAGCTACCATGGATAGTTGCCATGCGGAGGTGTGTGCCGGGCCTTATTTACTGATGTACACCCGACCCACTATTCAGGTCACATAAGAAAAGGAAAAGTACTAGAAAAGGAAAGGAAATCATATTTACACCAACAGAACTTTCTATTGGAAAAATTATAATATGTCTTGGATGTATTCAGATTTTACTAGCAAAATCACAAGTGAAATCAATTCTATTTAAAGATACTTAACAATAACTTATTGAGTTGTAGTTTTCAGAAGAAGCGAGTGTAGCGGTTTGTGACAACTTGCTGATTTACTTTATTCCGGTAAACGTACACAAATAATAGATACTCATTCAAAATACACGGTCTGTTAGAAACCCAAAACATGGAGCAAAATAGAAAATATTAGGAAAGTATCGGGTGAACATGTTTTGGAGAGAAGGTGGCGCGTGCGCCGAATGCTGAGGGCAGTGGCGCACGGTGCGCAAGCGCAGACGAGCACACTTACATAACGTGTTATGTACGCACATGCTGGTTGCACATCTAGAATACTAGCCTGCTTCGAGGCTATTTATAGCGGCTACCACCATTACACTAGTACTGGGGCAGACACCGCGGTGGTGCCTGGGCGCGATACACACGCATCCGAATACTGCAATATTTTGTGTGAGATCCAAACATTTTATCAGGAAAAGTTACTAACTGGCCAAACTAAAAGCTACGTGGTATAACAAGCCTTACATTACGTACGTTCAGCTAAATATTTCCACAGTTCGATAAACACAGTTTGGCTGAAGGTCCCCAAAAGGCTTTCATCCTGTTTATTTATATAATTCGAGGAATGACTCGTTAGGGACTCGGATTTATCGCCGGGAAAATACAGCCGCAATGTCTCGGAAAAACACATAGAAGTACATTAATAAATAAAATAGGATCTGAATTTCCTTTCCGTGGTCACAATGTCATATTTTACGAGCGACGATATATATTGCATACGGAGGAGCCTGGCATTGGTGGCGGAGGCCGCGCTGCTCGCTGAGGAAAACCCGGCGGCACTCTCAGCTTCCTACAGACGTGACCCACATTACATACATCATCTTACAGACCGCTTCGAATACTAAGCACTCACTTACTGACTCACTCACTGTACTGTAAATAACACACAATTTACTTGAAACAATAAAAACACATTTAATGTTTGTCCTTCGAAACAACTAGCAGCCAGCGGGGAAATGATAATCACCAAAATCAATATAAACCCTCTAACCTCATTGCCTTTTTTGTGTCAGTAGTTCAAACGTCAGAATTATATGTAAGTAGGTCCTGCATGTGTCTAATGATGGATGGTGAGACACACGATGTCAGTCCGCATGTGTCGAGGTACACGTCACTCCAGCCAGAGCAAACATTTACCTCGTCTACAATGCCTGCAGGAAAGTACGAATAGTGTAACGTGATAAGGTACAAAACCCCAAATTCTTATTTAAAGCCTCTTTGGGAGTTTTCGCTCACCCATAAATTACACGAAGCTTAAGCGACATGCCGCCTGCAAATTACGTTTGGACTTGTAAAACTGAGGGTCTAATCGTACCAACGCGGCCGTGATGATTTATCGCTCAAAATGTAGCTAATTGTCGCGTCCATAGAGGGCCGTCACAGTGCTACATTTATTACAATGTCGCTAACTACATCTCGAGCACTGACATTGGTACGTCGCCTTGGTCAGAGGTTGTGACGCCAATGTTTTGATGTGGCTCGCTACTCGCGCTGTTTAGCAGCACTGCAGTAATTGGTGCTCGGTTACGTGAATTATGTAAGGCTATGGGTACAATATAATTTCATGTGCGCCTTGTAATGCGCAGACAAACGTGTAAACTTATATTATGTGCTGGCAAATGTCACGGTTAAACGAACTCCGTGCGGCTAATTATGACATCCTGCGTCGTGGCGCGTGTGGCGCGACACACTGAGCCTACACACTGCACACATCCACAGAACGAGACGAATTGTTCCCCCGCAGTAGTCGCAGTGGTCATGTAAAAAGTAAAAGTATGCGCAGACAAGCTGTGTGAACATAGAGACATCATCAAACAGCGTGCGGTCTGATACAATGTTCTATTTTTGTGTCACGAAGTGTTACAACATTTTTTGTTCGATGAAATATTTAGCGCGGCTATCAGCGTTCTGTTTTTTGCAAACGTATGTGTGAGAGAGAGGGATTGCGAAAGTCCCGTACACTTTCACCTGGCGGGCGACAGACGTCAATCAAGCTCGGCCTCCTTGCGCACACGCAGCGATCTAGAACATAGATCGACGTAGCGCCGTTCATCCAACATCTAGACCGCGCTCGAACATAGATCAGCAACATCTCACATACATCATGCATTGTTTAAATCTGACAATATGATTACAGTCGAGAGTGTGACCCAGCTCGTAGCACGCGATATTACACTATAACTGTTCATTGAATCAAACCCCACTTTCACGCTGTAAGACATCAAGACTCATACAGCCGAAAGTGATGTGGGTATCGGAATTGACACGACAAGTTAATCAGAGAGACACGGATCTAGTAACAAATTGGAGATCATGCGCCGGCCGCGGCGGAACATATGTAAATGTGGATTATCCCGAGTGGGGTAAAGTTATGCGAGCGGCCGCGGCGCCGCGACCCGAACTTAATTGAGTTACCTACGTTTGTTTCAAAACAGAACTATTGCCTCTGACGGCTTATTTAGCTGAAATAATATCTAAGTTACAGTACCGAACAGACAATAAAGCAATAACATGGCATAAATATGCAAATCGAAGTATTGCGCTGTCTACTGAATTTATCTGAATATTGAAATGGTTTTTGCGAGTACATTCTGTAGGTTCGCTATAATAGGCCTTGAGTACAGCCCGCGGCCCGCGGCAGTGGCGATATGTAAAGTAGATGTGGCGAGACAACAATGAGAGCAGCGCAAGTATGTCGGCGGGTCACGGGCAGCCCGGGGCGGCGCCGCGGGGACCCGGCCTGGTGGCTGGAGACAATGACTGCGACACTCCATGTTTGGCGCTGGGGACCCACTCTTCTGATGACCGATCTGTACTGAGCAAGCACGCTTCGTCACACCAATGAAACAATTACTAAGTAACACCCTGTTAGATCACGTTAAGTACTTTTATCCCGTACACGAGCAGACACAGCCCCCGGTAAAAGCTTCAATAAGGTTAAGCTAATACCTAGTAATGTACAGCAGTGACTAGGCAGCGCGTGGAGCGGCGACCTTCTGGTGGCAAAGAGCGCTCTCGTCCGCCCGCAGTGGGCAGCTGACCGGTGCGCGTGCGCGGTGGCGGAGCGTGCGGTCAAGTTCATGATAACGCACTCCGGCACTACACCGCAGTGTGGATTATATTTCGTTCTAGTAACTGTTCACCAATGTCATGTCGTGAACTTGCCCGCGATTATACATACTTCTTATACTGATTTCTTGTGGCTCGTGCTGACTGCGGCCAAAACATATGATTGTATGCAGTACGCAGTAGATTGTACGGCCAATGTAATATCACGTATGTACAGACGAGTATTAACTGGTATAGGTATGTAACATGATAATGTTATATTTAATCCTGACCAGTATTACCAGCAGACTGAGGCGCTCCAAAAACATCAATATTTCAAGATGAATCCGATGGTGTCAGTGTGACAAGTAAAAGTATGCCATAATGAATCAGTGAGTGCGCGTGAGTCAGTGAGTAACGGGCCGTGCGCGCGCGCAGCGCGATCTTATCAAATAAGATATGCGCACAATATTACTGATGTGACCACGAGTTATCGATTCTGAAATACCATCGGTAAAGTGAAGGCTGACAGAGTGGGCTACTGCCACACCGATCTGGTCGGGAACTAGGAGTATGAGGAAGGGGAATAAAAGTTACCGGGATTGTTATTAAGGTTAGAAATTAGAACGTTGATGTAAACTGACAGTTAGAAGTGAGTGCAACAAAGTCATTGAACGCAAATTAGTTAAATTAGCGTTCAATGATGTTGTTCGAAGCAAAGATCCTACTCATTGTGGTTGATTAAGCCATCGCCTGCGCCGTCGCCGATGTTATCCGATAAAGTGTGAAAGGTAAAGTAACGGTAGTTAACAATGCGCCGGCGCAGCGCGCGCCCGGCAGCCGGCCGCCGCACTACAATGGCGCGATGCTATCTAGCCGAACTATACTTACGAGGACGACAGTAATTAATTCCTCGACCAATTATCCGCCTTTAATAGCACTCAATTACGACTTATTTTTTGCTGCGCTACAAATTGTTTTACATCTCTTATCTACCATTAAACGCTATTTATTATTCAAAAAGCTATGAATGGAGACACGTAACTACTGAATTATAATTCTGCTGGTAGTTTGCGCATTTTGTAACACGACATTTTTCGTCCGTTGCTGCATGTTTACGTAATTACAATTCAAAGGTCACTGAAAACCCGCAATGGATCGTGACTCGACAGCTTCGTGGTCTAAGTTCTGTGTCAGGAAGTGAGGAAAGTATTCGAGTGTTACAGCCAGAGGCTGCGGCTATCGTCCATCTTGATCACAAGGAAAATGTTGCACAATCAATTGTTTACTCAAACATAAAGTAGCACAATGCACTCACATTTCCCTGCGTATGTACCCGTTATTGGGTATTTCAGATACTCGACGGTAGCGAGCTGCGGAGTATTGATGGCGAGCAAGCACTATAAGCGAAGCAACTGACTGAATGACAAAAAAGGGCTAAAATCTAATCAGCAATAGGCGAATTGAGTTTCAAGAAAATCATGTCACGCTGTATAGTTACATAGCACACTACATAAACTTGTATTCTCAAACGTGTTTCTTTCAATTTTTTTGTTCGACTCCAAACACGTGAAACTAACCAAAGTTACTCTATTTCCTTATCAGAGCAGTTTACTACAGTACAGTCAGTGAAATATTTATATAACGTCTCGCCCGCGAGTACTTACACTGCGTATATAGGTAGAGAGCGATACGACACGGCGACGACACGGCGACGCGACGCGGACGTGTCTAATCGCCGAGCCTTTAACTAACATCTGACAAACAGATCGCTCGGAGATAACGAACGGCTATTGATCAGCAGTCTGCACACATCGTCACGCTTCATCTATCTATACTGAGGCTGAGCAGAGCAGTATCATGAATGGTATATCAATACGTAAATAACTGAAACTATTTATAAACAAGTAAGGTAGGCTAAATACTAACAACTAATTAATTAAGTATCCGGTTAAGTTATTTGGCTGTTTCATAACGAGCGAGTCCAGGCGTTACATGATGCACAGGCGCACGCACCTACAATAACACTATTGTGCATCGCTGGCCGCACACAGTGCTGCGGAGATATCATCAGATTACTGCTAAAACAAACGTTATGCGGATACACATAGAGCACATATTTATGTAACGCCCCTTTTTGTAGTTGTTGCGATTTTGATAATTGCAGCTGTATATGCACATCACAGAGTTTCGCAATATCAGTGCACAGAATGTATACTGCTGCTCTATTGTGGAAGTTCTCAATTAGTTGCCAACTTGATGCTATCTACTAATTACACAAAAGAAACGTCTGTGTGCGCATGCGTACCACCAAACGACGAAGATGTCCAACCGAGAGCCACAGAGAAGGATCCCAGTAGTGGGCACAATTAGTGCGTGCTGTGTACATAGCTGTACATAGCTGCGCGTGTACTGTTGGTGGCACATCGTCCGGCTATTGTTACCCGCGGAATTTTATGCACAACAACACTCTGGACCCATTGTCCACGCTAGTGAAAGTGTATGCGCCGGAGTTGCGTCACTCCATCTGCTGCCCACTGCCTGCTGCCTGCTGCTATTTTGTAATCTGTCAGAATCTACCAAATTTCAAAACAGGACTACGACCCATCTTCTCACCATGAAGACCCTACAAGACATTAAACCTATACATCGTAGCACAATACCTTGATGATAGGATGTAGAAACAATTGTAAAATTAGTTTCCAAAGTGCACTGCTATGATCTACTATAGTCTGCAAGTAAGTGCTACAGGTCTACAAGTGTGACTACATGAGTGGCATGTTTGGAGTAACTAGTCAAAACATCGGCCGCTGCACGCGCGGCCTGTCTGTCTGCACTCCACATCTCTGTACTGTTCTTATTATGCGTACATTTTGTGGAATTTTTGGTTATTTGACAAATTGTTTCATTGTATTGCACGCCAACGTCACTCTTTAATTGGCAATATCTTACTGATGTATAGTATAAGTCGCTAGTTTCCTTGAAAAAACATACGCTTACGTAATATTCTAGGAATCCATATTCTGTCATTATTTACTTCCAAAGAGTCCTTAGTCTAGGCTGTGTTTTACAACATTTCGTGAAATCGAACGCGCGCTCGTTAAATACAGACTCATCTTATTTTCTCCGAATTGTGTATGTATGAAGCTACCCCACACTATAAAATTCCCTGTGGACTTGGTTGCAAATCAATAAAATTGAAAATTAATGAAATGACCTTTACACATGAGTGTAACGTAATGTGATGTTGTCTGCGCGCGTACGTACGAGCACCGTTGGGAAACTCAGGGCAACTAGCAAGTCCTCGGCCATAACACACGGACAGGTACATTTCATAAAACAGTTTCCACTTTCGACGCACACTCGATTTGAATAACGAAACTGAATGAAGGTAATGATTGCGGCGACACGTGCCGGAGCCGGCGCCGGCCGCCGCATACCAATGCTGCCTGCCTCCCACTCCACCACCAGGCACTCAACACCTGCTGTACTGCTGGCCAGAAGACCTCGGCAGTGTTTGCTTCCTACTACGACGCTGGGAATTCCGAATTACTAACAACTTGGCAAACAAACGCATTACATTAAAATCTGAGGATTGTTTACGGTCGTACTGTACTAAATGCTCGAGAATTTTCAGGATGAATATTTATTAAATATGATTTGTACTTCGTATTCCTCTGTCAGTGCTAAGAGTAATGACCATTCTGTATCATCTTTTCTTGTCCAAGAATGTAGAATGTGAGAAGCTTTTATTTTACAATTCTCTCTAGCAGCGACAGACAGACAACAGGGAAGGTAATTAGTAAGATTTGATGATTACATCGCAGTCTGTTTGTTCATACGTTTACAATACACGCTGATGTTATTATAAATGTTGATAAACATTCGGAAGCCGACTACGTTACCTAATTGTTGTTTCATAGAGATCAGTCAATGAGTGAAACTTATTGTAGATAAATAAATAATTAAGTCTCTCTTAGTATTTCAACTAAAACAACAATGCATACGGTTTGTATACTTTGATTTTCTGTAAAGGTATCATTCACAAACTAATATTAAACTACAAACAATACAATACAGATTCTTGATTTATCTCATTAGATGTTATTTAAATGTAACATATAATAGTACAAGTACAGACTAAACGTGTTTATCAAAATAATTTAAAAAGTTATCTCAAGTCGTGGACGTTGCAAACTGAAAACTTGCACGTTCATCAGTTACAGTAGCACCTACCTCTACATCTAGTATCTACAGTTGGACGTGCACTATCTACATTTATTTTACCAGTATCTGCACTGTATCAAGTTACTGTAAACGTACGTAAGAAAATATTAAAATCGATATGAATAAAACATAAATCAAAACATACAAGGATCGTCAAGCCATATCACATACACTGTTAACAAGGATCATAACTGTCCAAATAAAACATAGAGAAATACTTACATAAACTAATTATATGTGAGAGATAGTATCGAACAATATTGTTCACGTAATATTTTAGCTATGTACTTTTAATTTGTATTGGAGCCATCATAGGAATAGTGAATATTTGTACAGAATCAGTGACATGACAGTATAGAGGTAATTAATGAATACTTTCACATGTCAGCGTCACTATGTCCCAGCGAGCAGCAACCAGCCCCTCGCTGCTTGTGACAACATTCTGTTAATTAGCTGAAAGTTACATCACGTAGATACTCGTATTATATTCTTTCATGGAACGTTTCTCTTACAAAGGGTTACATAAATAGACGAGATGAATTTGAGCGGTTTGAACAACTACACGGTACTATAGTCACGGTAAAGCTTTGCGATTACTTGAACACTATCTTTACCGATCGATACATATTGTATTCTTACTGAATCAAATCCTTATTTTTTTGCAAAAAAAAAATTAACTTTGCTATGCTCCTCTTAAAACTTCACATCATAATCTCGGGCCACGTTATCTCAGTCAGAAGGGATCACCATGGACGGAACATAAAAAAGGTACTTAATTGAATTTCGCATTCCTGCGCCGGCCGTCCCGGACAGGTATGCGATGTTACTGATACCGGCATGGATACTGCATGTGTGGGACTGCCGCATTGTGCAACAACGTGACACTCGCCACTAAATCAACTACTACTTTTGACCAGGACATGTCTACTCCGATTGTTCTGTAAGTAGGAGAGTTATGATTAATTGGAAAACACCTGCATTAGCTAGTACTACGGGATAGTGTCATCATTAGCTATAGTACCGCACTACTATGAATTTAGGCACTCGACTTCCTTCCACAGTGACAGCGTCTACAATAAGCATAAAGTAAAGTTACACTTTGGCTTTGACTTATATATGTTCAATGAATCCTGAAAAATTGTGGTTCGTTGTCGACGCAACAATACAATGTCTCCCATGATTAACAGCCTATAAGTGACCAAAGGCCTCTTCTTTCACGGAGAAGGTTTGAGTATTAATCGCCATGCTTGCGCAACGCGGGTTGGCGATTTTAAACTTATAATTTGAAATTATAAGCCCAGGATTCTTCACGATGTTTTCCTTCACCATTTGTCAGTCGGTATCTAAATTCTTAGAAAGTACACATAACTCGGAAAAAGTCACATTGGTACTTGCCGTTGGTAGATTTTGAACCTGCACTGATTTAAGAACGGTTTCGGTTCCCTTCATATCTCTAATTATTTCAATACGCATTGTGTGTAAGCACACATAAATAATTCTATGTATAACTATCCTGAAGCGCATCTCTCATGGTATTTCAGAGACGCGCTGTACAAGTAAGCGGACCAGTTACAGTATTTATTTAATAAGTTGCCTCTGTGCTAGATTTTTAATTACTGATTGCAGTTGTTGCATTTGCAAAAGGCCTGTGCAATACGCTAACTATATCACTTCTGACATTATTTCAAAACTGCGCACGAGTGCAGTATGGCGGCAGCCGCGCCGACGCCCGCGTCGCTGCGAGTCGTGCTGCGCGCCAGTTAGGAGCTCGGCTTTATGCAAATGAAATGTAAGCTCGTGTCATGTTCTCATCGTGTCCGGTGCATTGTTGCCATGCGCCGGCGATCGCACACAACTGCTAATTGCGATTCCCAGCGCACGGCGCGCGGCGTGGCGCCGGGCCGGCGTGCGGCCGCGCGACTAACGCCGCCGCTTGCGACACCCGCGCGACTGCCGCCGCTGCCGGCGCTGCTCAGCATACACGGCACACCAGTTATTAACATGGATTACTCGCGATTCACGAGGCGCACCAACAATTATGTTGCGCAAGTATCCGCATTCAAACTTTAATATTCGTCGCGTGTCACTCGCTGCTACTTTAATTCAACTGTTTTAATTGCATAAGCTGTATATAGACATTTAATACGCATAAATGGCGCTCGTTTTTTCCAAACGAGTTCTAGTAATATTGCTACGTTGTCTCATCTGCATACAATTGAAAAATCAAGTGTTCCCGCCCGCCAACCACGGCGGTATGATTATGTGGACCCGGCCGGTGTGCATGCTAGCAGCAGTACTTGTATCGTAACCTACATTCAGTTACACCAGCAACTAGTTATAATCAAAGAACCAGTGACCCGAGCACAATATGTATGCAACGTACTGCTACAATAATGGCCGCGCGGCGGCGCGTCTTGCAAACCGCGCGGCGAGCTCCGAGCCGGGCCGGTGCCGGCGGCGTGACTCCAAGGAGAGCCAGCCTGACTCACGTTTAGTGCACGATGATACAACAGGTTATTGCATTCTTCGCAAAAATAAAAGTATCCGAGGTCATTGCGTCACCCATTAAAATTCCGAATGTAGTGTGATATCAAGCAGCCTTCGATGGGAGATCGACGTGATGATGAGCGCAGTAATTGCGCAGCCCGGAGCCGGCTGCAGGCACACTGCACTGACTACACTGCACCGGTACAAGTACACTACTCTCCTTTACCAATATACTCTATTACAACTACATTTCTGTGTGTAAAACGTACAAACAACGTAAAATAAAATAAGTCAAAACACTTTCCTAACAATAAGTTCCCAAATTGAAAAGATACGCACAATTGTATATAAAATACTTGTGTTTGTATAGAAAGTAATTGCATCAGCTCCCCCGGCACCTAAAGGACTACTCCAGTAAGTACACAGTGAATATTCCGCGGTGACTCAGTGAGCAAGTTAGCAGTGATTCACCTCTTCGACTGTTATTGAAATTTCGTGACCTTTCATTGCGTCTGTATTGAGATACTAAAACAAATATTTAGTCGATACAATACAATACACACAATACATTGGAGCTGGCCATCCACTGATTGTACTACCGCAGGCGAAATAAAGCCGATCTGATCATTCAATAAATCAAAACTAATCTCCGAGGATGTCTGTTATTACAATTTTCCGGAGGGAAAACACCGGCTCGAGGTAAAATGGAAAGTATGGAGAAAAGTGAGGCTCGCGGCCAAGCAGGAGCAGCAGAGTACTCACCGGGTCATGTTGTTGTCGGCGGTCGCGACTGGAGGTAGATCGAGCGTGTTATGTTTCACAGCACAGACACGTATTCGTAATGGCGTTCAGCGCGCGGCCGCCATGCCGTCCGTCCGCGGCGAGGGTTAGGACGCGAGTGGTGTGGGTGGCGGCGGCGGCAGGCACGCGCGCCCAGCGACGCCCGCCGCCGCGCCACGCCACGGCCACGCCGCGCCGTGCTGCCGCCCGCACAGCACCGCCGACTACTGCACTCCACCGGTCGGCTGTAACGCGGCTACTACTCGTGTTGCCCGCCGCGGCTGCAGCCTACTTTATGTTTTATCGTAACTGCCATGAAATCGGTTTATCGTTCTCATGGCTGGAGTTATAATGCATTCAAAGCTAGTTAACAACTTGTTACAGCAATTAAAGTTACAGACACTAACTACTCGCCGGGAGCCTCAACATTATGGTTGCAAACCTACACTTTGGAAGGAGGAAGAAAGTTAAGCCCTCACGTGTATGATGCCTACGAACATTATATACTCTATGTTGTTCCAAAACTGCGGGAGGGTGGTACTGCTGTCTAGTTCACAATGAATTCTACTCGGTTACCTGAACCCTAGTCTAGTCCACCATTTTTGGTAGATAACTACAAAGTAGGGAACAGTAATAGAATTTTTAATCTATTGGGATCCGACAGTCGCTCCCTTCGAATCAACAATGGCTTCCTTCCTATTATTGTTAAATCATAACTTATGCAGACGGTGGCCATCACAGTTGAGTACTGTTACTGTCAGATACTAGACAACATAGACACACGTCAAGTTAATTGCATTTTGTTCTGTAATCATGTTCGTAGTAAACGAAACTTGGACACAACGCGGACATCATTACGCAATACAATAAATACATTTTATATTTACTTCACATTTCAATAACTCGTTATTAAAAATGTTGAGCAGAGGTGCACATTGTAAATAATACTCATTTTGCCAGGTTTGCAATAAAGATAGAGGAGAGAAATCCATTACTAATTACACAGGACAACATTTAAATTTTAGTGATAATTTATAACTGATTTCCGATAAGTTAACAAGTTATGAAATATTCCCCATCCGGGAATCAGATCTGAAACCGTGCGCTGTGTGGCACGAACACCTGATCAATGTGAATGTTAATTGATATAAAAATAGAGAAATGTGTATAACATGTGAATACTGTTTTTGGTAATCGCATCAATGTCAGTCCACAGCTCGTACTCGCATGTCATACGTAGTGGGAGACGCGCACGCGCAGTCAGGCGTGCCGCCCAATGGGCCAGAACGCCACTCCGTGTGCATCGTACAGCCAGCGCCAATAATAAAATAGATTATAGTTACTGCTACTACCGCCGCCACTCATTGTTCGTACAACTCAAGGAGTATTTATTGTAATTGTATTAGTGTAAGAAGTTTACTTGCACAACTAACTCTCCTTGTAGTCACTGTTGACAAACAAATGCATTGCGCGTGAGCACGCTGGCGACGCGTTGCGTGGCGCACGCAACTAACTGTCATCGTCAGACCGGCGCAGGCGCAGCCGCGGCCGTGACGTGTTCCGTGTCAATGAAGTAATTACATCTTATTTATGGCCACAATCTCCCAAGTCAATTACATTACGCACTACTTAGTATTAAGCAGATAACATTCAACACAAAGATAAATTTGCTGTCCCAAGGATCAAACTCAATACTCTTAACTCGGTAGTTGTACTGGTGCCCCAAAATCAATGGTCGATAAAACAGTAATGTTATAAAAATGTTAAATACCAAATACTTAGCTTCTTTGAAATATATCTAAATGTGTAGATAAAATAACTAAGCAAATGGTTTTACTCATGGGAGTAAAACAAATTATTTATCTCCAAACCAGATAGCACGGTCCAGCACTGATAACGGCGGGGTGGTCCGTTCCCGAGCTACAGGTCTATGGTCTACAGCTTATTACGTAAACCTTCAGGAATGCCTCGGAGCGGAAACACAAAATCCCTCGCACAGAGCGCGGAGATATTAGTGCCAGCGATAATGTTGTTCGCAAACAAAGGCATCTCATTCTTTGAACCCTCGCTGCTCGCTGTTCTAAGAATAATCTTGCGAAACTGAGGTTTTGTGAACACTTGTTGAGGATAACTTGGAACTACTCGGAACATGTCTGAGAGAAAAACTATATTTAATATGGCCGACTATTAGCGAGGACTGCGATGATTAGTAATTGTTTACATTGTGAGATAATTGTGTCTGAGCACTGAGCACTTCACACCTGTTTATATCGAGTGATCTCGTGCGACACGTGCCGCCGTCACTACTCTTGTTATAAAAACTCACCACCTTGTAACAAGAACATATAAAAAATGTATATTCTATAGCGATTCAATGCTCGGATCGCACCGAAACATCAATAATACGATGATCCAAGTAATCCAACATTTTTAAAGCCTTTATCCTCCGCGATAAGCTCTTAAGGTCATTTCAAGCCGAAAATAAAAGAACAAGCTCCAAGATTCTTTTAGTAATATTGCTTGAAACCCGAACGCACCGTGATGCCGCACTTTGCCAACTAAAAAACGTGACTGCGTACTTTTATATGAAAGGCTCATTAACGGGATCTTGTATTCATAAATTTCACCATTTATCAAACACAGCCTGTATTGAAAAAGTCAACACTTGGCTAAAGAAATTTCGTTGATATTGAAAACTGTTTCTGAAAGATGTTTACGATAGCTCGCTTACTGTTACTACTATTATTATAAAACTTCATGAAAATATAAACAAAAGTATAATACTTTTTTCAACTCATTGAAAACTTAAATTGTTTTGTAAATCACGACACGTCCACCTCTTATTTAGTTTCTGAAGGAATCGCCAAAGACTTATTTTAATTAAAAGGAGTCTATAATCTACACTCACTGGTCTTAAGCTCAACTAGCAGTATTTTTTTATAAAAGTCTTGTAATTAGCTACAATTATTCCACCGTAGCACGGCGTAGTATGGCGTAGCATGGCGTAGCGCGCCGTAGCAAATCAACGTAGCTTATCGTAGCACTCAGTGTAATTCGTCCTGGAGCGCAGGGTTACGTATCCAGGTTGTTTTTTTTTTTAGTTTTATTTTTATGATTTTGTGGTAACTGAACAGCGCTGTATTTAAATTGTTTAGATCAAAAGCGTTTCCATCAAACGTAAAATTATGAGGAAAGAGATTGAGAAATATTTTCTGTCCTACTTGAAAAAAATACAATGTTGTTTAATTGCTCGTTCTGGTGTTTATTTTAAAGGAAATAATCCGCAATTGATCAGATGTTTTGGTTGAAAGGGATGTCGAACAATGCATTGTTAGAGCGCGCTCACTGCGCTGACACAGTACTGCAACACAGTGGAGAAAGGAAAACAACTCATTTATTTAGTTTAAAGAAAAATATGTATTTCAAACAGTAAAATTACATTTTGGAAGTCCGTTTTTTTTTTCATATATAACAAATATTTTTGGAACAATAATTCTTAACATTAACACAGTGGGTGACAGTGGAGAGTGTGAGTACTATTAATCTAGATAAAGCCTGAAAGTTACAAAGGTCGTCTGTCACCGTGGGCCGCGGGGCGCGGTACATTGTACACAACGTCGCGCTGGTGGGCGACAACCTTCACAAGGTGAGCAGTACTCACGCCGCACCAGCCAGCGTGTGGTGACATACTGTCCCGGGGTGTCTCGCCGGACCTGTATTGATTGCCTATCTCCATGCTGCGTAGTTTCGTACGAGACCTATCACGTCTGGCCGACACATGACACATCATACATACACAAGTTTTTAATCTTTACTGATTCATGTTAAGTTGTACAGTAATCAATTACCAAATGGAGATCTGAGCAATAAAACCGCAAACAATACTTGTGTATTTTCATTCATTTTATAAAACATTGTCATTATTTTACCACGTTCAGATCAACGTCATAAAAATTGACCGGTCGGCGGGTTGTTCAGGCTGTACATCTATTTCAGGCAGATATTCCCGGCATGCGCTAGGCTGTGCATAATATGCGTGAAGGCTGCGGCGCGCGCGGCCGGTGGAAATTGAGTGCGCTCGGGCGCGCGCCCGCCCAGCGCCGCCCGCCCAGCGCCGCCCGCCCAGCCGGAACGATACGATATTTTATCACGTTATATGCCGCAGCAAAAACATTTGATGGGATTTTTATTCGAATAATCGCAAGTATTGCTTTGCTTTGCTACCTTCTACAATATAAATAGTTAATATCAAAATGGAGTTGAGACATATTTTAGTATTGGTTTACTTAATAAGTTTAAGTTATTCTACAATAAAAAAATAAATTATTGCGCATATTTTATGAATCTAAGCACAAATGTCAGCTCCGTGTCAGTGGAGCATGCACGTGCAGGACTGCAGCGTCAGTGGATGCGATTCGGTAATGGTGTCGTGTTCCGCCAGGTCCGCTACCTACGTCACGCTGAGTTTGCACTCGCACATCTAGCAACCTACATTATATATTTTAGTTTATATTTAAAACAGAAGTGTGTATTTCTATTAAAATTTCATTCACTATTTTTTCCTTTTCTGTACATATAATCCTACTAATATTATAATAGCGAAAGTTTGTATGTTTGTTGTGTCGATCCGCCGCGATCGAGCCGTTGTCAAAACGGCAAAAAATTGGAACAGTGGTAGATTATGGTCTGGATAACACATAAGCCACTTTTTATTCTCCCGGAAGGCAGGCAAACCCGCTGGCAGGAGCCAGTTTTACATAAATCTTATGTTATAAATAAATATTGAATCTGAAAATGTTAACACACAAACGTCACACATGTATTATTTATCAACAAAATATAAAACAGTTGAGGCACTCACTCAGTATTACTAAGAACCTAATAATAAATAAACCGCTTAAATAAATATTGTTAGTGACGGAAACTATTGAGTATCCCTATATTAGTAGGCTCTGCACGATGCGCAGACGCCGGTCCTTGACTGCTCTTTAGATCATGACATAATGCCGGTGACTGTGCGCAGCTTGACATGAAATGTATCATCCTCTGCGGTGGGCCTCAAATATTTGCCAGGTGACACAATGATTGTCAGTCTGTCTGTTGACGCACTATCGAGAACAATAGAAGGATGCGTGCGTGTTGCAAAGATATGCGCACACGCATCACTCCTGACATCACGAGTACCCGGCGTCCGATGTAACTTGTTGATGAAAAAGTTGTTTAAAGAATAAGTTTGTCGAACAGTGCAATAATATTCTCTTCGCTCATACGATAATTTCTAATTAAAATCCAATCGTAGCTTTCGAGATGACAATATTTTATGTTAAAAATAAATTGTAATCGGAATAAATTCATAAAGTTCTGAGTAGCAACTTGCAACGACTATACAATATTGACCGGTGAGATTCCGGACGAGAGGCTTACAACTCAATTACCGGGACGGAGTTCGCAGCCTGCCTGAGCCACACTTACCCTGTATACGAGGGAGATTGGCACATAGTAACTATATCGCCTAGTTTGAGGTCAGCAATGGAAAATTAGATTGTTTGTCCTCAAACTGAGATCACCATCTCTCTGACTTACGTATTATCATCGTATAAAAGTTAGGGAGACATGTCATATCATGTCTCAAAGTAAGAAAAAATACGTTTTTAGTTGGTCTCAATGAACAAATGATTTTAAGACATCATTTGAACATTACTTGAATTAATGATGGCGCCAATCGCAATCAATAGGTTCGACATTTAACAATTTCCATAGCGATCACTGTCCTTATAACATAAGGTGACATGGCAGGAACATTAATAAATAAAGCGATTGTTTGGTACTTTTTATAAAATGAACATAGTATTACTCTGTAATTTTATTAATTAATGATTTTACTCTTACAAAAGTACTCTGAAAATAATTATTCTCACAATTGGTGAACTCGCTAAACATTTAAACGATACTGATAGATGTGTACCAATGCGTACCCTCCCGATCGTTTCCACAGGTTATAAATAATTCCAAGACTCTTTGTTCAGTCACCGAAGTAACGAACTCAATTAATAGAAAACTTTTACACTTAAACGCAAAAATTAAAAACGAGGTCAGCTCGTCTGAAACTGGAGCTAATTAGTAGCTCGTCCAATTTGAACAATAAATTGTGTCAACATCAAGTTTGTTAATAAGTGTCACAGTCACAGTATTTATTATCGCTGAGTACTTAGTATTTGTATCTTATTTTGTGTCAAGTTCTCCCGCCCTGTGGGTAAGAATCTGCTGCAACAGCGGGCGAGCAATGAAATACCGCAACATTGAAGTCCAACAACTTGAAGAAACTATCACAGAATTGAAAATATCATTGAAGCAGGAAAAAGTAGTTAACACTTTCCTCTACTCTTTTAGCTGCTGTTACTGTAGAACGTACAGCAATACAAGTTGGAAGCAAGCTGAGTGCGGCGCGAGTGTTGGCGCCGAGCCAGCGCACCGCGGGCCGGCGCGTATAGCATGTACGGTGCTACGTACTACAGTACACACGTTACATGTCCCGGGATGGTTTTCTAAACATCAGCCCCCATTTAAATCTCTCTCGTCAAGCATAGTCTTATAAGTTAAATGGATATACATACCAATAAACTTGCGATAAGACCATGACTTGACGATACTCGTAAAGCTCTCTAATCTGCCATACCATAACTACCCTGCTTTTTAAAGAAAAGCATTTGAATAAATTGCACAAACTACAATCATGTAGCCACAGCTAACATAATAATGTCGGTAACGTAGAGATCCCGTGCGTGCTGTGCGTCCCGTGCTAGCCTAACTAGTGCCTTAACTATACAAGGTGACAAGTGGTTGGTGTTCTCACTGCCCGGCGACATGTATGTAACTGGGTATTAACATAATGTGTTACTCGGGAACTGGTTGTGTCGTCGCCGGCGCCGTCCGCGGGCCGGTCCGGGCCGGCCGACACCGCGACGGTAACGACGACTCGCTAAATGTAACAGTACGTTTTATTCCACCCTCGTCATGCTGAACACTGAACGCAGCTTAAGGACACGTGCATACCTGTAGCGGAGCTGCACTAGTCGTGTGGCGTGCTAGTTGCTCCTCAGTGATCGAGACTGAAACATTTAGCATTAAGGTACACTGATTTGATCAAAATCAAATGATGTATAGTATTTCATAAGCGAGCTATTCACTATTCAAAATGGGTATTTAGTTAAGTCACGTCTACTTACTTGTACATACATATTTCAACACTTTTAGGCTTTTAGTGAGTCAGGCGTGTTCATAATAAAGGAGGAATTTTCCGCAAATATTTTCGTCCAAAAATAATAATGGCGCGTGTGTAATGAACCTTACAGTGACGCACGCTATCCCGGCCGCTCGTAAAAACGTCCCGCGGCTTAATTGCTTTATTTTTACGCTTTATTGGGCTCCCGGAGTCTTGGCGCTGACAACGGTACATAAAGCCTCTTATACTTTTTACCTCCATGCAGTTTGTTACATTTATGATGACGGAGGAGGTCGTTGAATCAAGGAGGTATTAACACGACCGCTCGCGCTGGTGACTCGACTTCGCTGATTCAAATAAAGTGATAACTTTGTGATTCAATGCTACGGTAAAATAAATAGGAAAACAATATTTTTTCTTTACCCTACCCGGTTTAAAACCTATTTCCCACACATTTTTATTTTTAACTTCTCCTACATTATAAAAATATTGAAAATTTAACCGTCGTCAGCAAAATTCACATACTGTTAAGAAACGATCAGTTGAAAGTTAAGCATTTATACAACACATAAGTTGTATGAAATAATTTAGTATTCTAATGTATGTGTGATATGTTTTCAAAGTAACTCTGATGGAGTCAGGTCACTCGGCACGTGTTACTCCACTAGGTGAGGCGGGTGCCTACCGTAGCGCCTGCAGTGGGACACGAGACCAGTAGCACAAGTTTAAACAAACACTCTTACAAATCTCACTAATATTATAAATGCCAAAGTTCGTGAGTTTATGTGTATGTTTGTTACTCAATCACTTCAAAACGGCTAAAGGGATCGAGATGCAATTTGAAACAGAGCTAGATTATGGTCTGGAATAACACATAGGATAGTTTATATCCCACGGGAAAAAGCTAGCATGTAGTCATAAATAACTCAAGGTTTAAAAGGAGTGATTTTGTATTAAATTTTAAGCGTCTGTGAGACAAGACCACGAACCTACTTTACTGTGATTTTCTAAAGAAATATATACCTGGAGTTTAGTTTTTAGTATACCCACATATGACTAGTCGTTTGCGAGTAAAAAGCAATAAATTAGGTAAACAAACTATTAAACCTTATTCTTCTCAAGAATTTGCAGACATGATTGTAAACATTTTTTATATCGAAATAAAATTTAAATATTCATTATTTATATGGAAACCCCGACAGCGTCACATTATGAGTTGTTAATAGACTGGTTTGGATGACGCGCCGCGAATTGGCGACATTGTGCAATGTCCTGAGGTCAACATAGTTAGGACAAACAGTTATGTCACTGGCCAGTGGCCACGGAACGTATCCGACATATTGACGACGACATGACGTCACTCCGCCTTCCACCGCACACTGATCACACCTTGTGAAATATAGCTTCGTATCATAAGAACATCCCCATCGATAGACTGATTACAGTGTAAACAGTCTGTGTAAACGTTACACAGTTCCTTGTCTGCGGTTAAAGATAATAATATGCCAATGGTGATGATGATGATGATACTGATATAAACAGGATAAAAAACTTCCAAAATAGTAAGATGTTAATTTTAATCAGATGTACATATATCTAGTACCTAATTAATTAACAATATACTCGTACTAATGTCCATGACCATTGCACCTAGTCAAACCCGTTAAACTAAAATAAAATATCTAAAATAAAACATTCCCATATGTCTACATAATGTTTATAGCTTGAACTTACGAAATTAATAAAATATTTGATAAATATGCACAAGTTATACCACATTCCTCAACGTAATATTTTTATACGCAGCTTTTTTGAATTAATAAACCAAATGTCAAAATAGTTGGTATGATAAAATAAGAATTTCATCGATGAAGTGTTAGTAAAACATCTAGAAGCGACGGTGTACAGTGGATCTACTGAGCGGTGCGTGGAGCGCTGGTTACGGTCCACGAGGCTGTATCGATCAGGCCGCGGCCGCCCAGCGCCTGCCGCTCCTGCTGCCGAAAATATTCACTCAACCTGCTGCCAATACATCGACATCCTGCACGGAGCAACTCTTTGCCCATGCAGGAATCGAACTCGTTACTTGTACGTTACTTTTATGTATGTGAAATTGTATATATATTTATATTTCTAAAAATACAAACAGGAAAAAATCTTAGAATCGGGCAACGGGGTTTTAAAAATATAAAGCCTTCAATTTACCTTATAATAAATTCACTAAAATTGCTTTATTATCTGATTTTTTCCTAGTAGGCACTTCTATATTCCCTTACCCTATATATGTAGGCGTAACTTAATCACCATACAAGACAACTCCATGTTGTTTTGATAGATGAATGATACATAATGTGCAATCTACACGCGTGGAGCACGAGGTGGGGCGCCCACGAGCGGCTGCCATCCATCACTGCGAGGCGACGGTGTCAGATGACAGGGTTCATGGTACCATGGGTCATGTGGCCTGTGCCACCAATGCTCTGCATATTTCATCATGACACATGACACACAGATACCTAATGTTTACTGTTAAACCTCGCTCCTCCAAAAATTAGCGATGTAGGGTGAGGATCTATGAGTTTAGCACTTAAACATCAGTAATCATCACTGTTAATGACGTAAACAAGAATATGTTGAAATAAAATGTTAGTTGAGTTTTATTTCCTGTAAATGGAAATGCCGTAATTTACAAAAACCTACATTAATCTTAGCATTATATTGCGTCATCGTACTTTATTAGTAATTTATCGTAATCATTATTTTGATAACATTAGTCAGCACAGGCGGGAGGCGAGTGTATACCCGGCGAGTGCATACCTTGCTAAACAATGACAATTTGTCTATTTTGCAGTAATGTGTGTATGTGCCGGTGCATCGCCATCACACAATGGAGGTCACCATGAATAGCCACGTCGTGCTCTTGACCACGAGTTGTAGACGGTACACCTACAGACCCTAAAGTAGAAAATTTAAAAAGTTAGTATTAATCTACAAACATCTACAATCCATTGGAACCCGCACATTAGGTAGGTATAGTAAACTTATTCCCAGTCTCAATCCGCACTCCAGCCGCTCACTACTTCGCGAAAGAACTGTGAAAAATAACTTGTGCTTAACCTACTTCCTGCTAAGCGACGCCGCTTCAGTAAAAGTAAACCTTAACTTAAAGCGACATAGTATAGATTAGAATAACCCAGGGTAGGCTCAACATCTACTTCGTAACTTTCGTATGAAAACGTTTTTTACGTCTAGGAATTAGAATACATTTTTGCATTTCTCTATCAGCAACTTGTATATTTCCTTTTCCTCAATTTCCAGTTTTGTGAGGTCAACAACCGAGGAAAACTCTAGTGGTGTGCTGTGAGGAATGCTTCTTGACGACGTTTGTCGTCAACACTAGCTCTGTCTGTAGAACGCCACAAGCATCCAACTTTGTAGTTCTAGTGTCAAAGTCGTACATACTACAAACTTATATCAGATAAGTCAAAACCCTTAGGACTGGTCAAACCTAGCTACCAATTGACTGCACGGTTGGTGCGGTGGCTGGGCAACTGGCTGCCGCGCAACGGGTAGCGGGTTCGATTCCCGCACGGAACAACTCTTTGTGTGATCCACAAATTGTTGTTTCGAGTCTGGGTGTGGAGTGTATGTGAACTTGTATGTTTGTAAACGCACCCACGACACAGGAGGAAATCCTAGTGTGGGGCAACGTTTAAAAAAAAAAATATCCTAGTACCATTCATGAAGTGAGACATCGATGTAGTATAAATGTTGACATTATGTGTTATTATTGGTTCAGTTAACATCGTCTTGAAAATACCCGCTGCGCGTATACCTGCGTCACAAGACCGATGTCCTAAGCCACATGATACATCATGGTACAATTACACCGACCACCGACTGCCACTTACACTGGGCTCCACTCGCTGATTCCACAAACAGTTGACTCACTCAACGCACAGATTTATTACTTCTAGGAAACCAAATAAACATATTTGTAGGTTAAAATATCTAACCGCCTATCAGGTGTAATATATTCTAGACAAGTTACAGCCTATTTGAACGGAATATTGATAGACTAGATGTTTCTAGAAAATATGTATAGTATAATATATATATACAAGTTTGTGGGCCTGTGTGCGTGAAGCAAGCTCTTGAACTGATTAACAATTTCTCATATTTTATGAATTAAAGTAAATAAGCATCAATACTATGCAGTAGTTCTGTTAAAACACGTGTAATATTAAAATGAATGTTTTTTAATATTTAAACGATGCACGATGATGTAACGAAACTGAAATACCTAATCGTTATCTAATAGTTGTATTACTCCGCGGTATACGAAACTGATAAAGCAGACAATATTATGACTGTGATGATAATTATTATATTACTAGACTATGATTTATTATCTCTGTACTGATAACAATTAACTGAACATTAAAAAAATAGCATACATTTAAAAATAAATTAAATCTAAGGTAATTTATCGTATTGTTTTATTTTAAACCTAGACGAAATAATTATTATATACTCATAAAAAACAAAGCTACTATTTTTAAATAAAATCAATAATAAATAATATTTCATTTAATTAATTTATCTATATCTAAAAACCACCAAATAAAAAAACGCGAAATAAAAAACCAAAATAAAATAACGAACAAAAAGAATCGCTGAGGACAGGATTCGAACCTGCGCGGGTAGAACCCATTGGATTTCAAGTCCAACTCCTTAACCACTCGGACACCTCAGCTGTGATAAAAGTCGTGAAATTGTAAATTAGATTCTATATACCGTTGGTTACAGAGTATAAACATTTTTATTTTGTTTAAATCACGTTTATAAAGTAGTTGAATTATATTATTAATGTAACTTTATAAATCGCACGCGCATTACTGCCTGACATTTTTAACCTTATCAAATTATTATACAAAATATATTATAATTAGCTATTGCCAATATACCCAGGTAACGTTAATTATTGTAGGTAACAATAATTACTTAGGTACTTAATTTCTAAAACATTTTTATTATCCAAGGTTTGGTACTAGTTTTTAGTACAAAAACTAACGAAATAAAATTATCGAGGACAAGTACTTAATTACGTCAAAAGACAAGTATTGTCCACTATACATATAATAATTTCTACTTAATAAGTGAAGTTGATTGACGTCACAATGCACAATAACGTAAAAAATCAGCACAAATTTTAGTAAAGTATCGTTGAAGTAAATATACCTATACCTACATCTGTGTACGTATAATTATTTGATGTCTAACTTGCGTTAGGACGGGGGAGGGGAGGTTATAACTGAAACTTGTGAAAAATTATTGCTTCCTCCGTAAAAACTTGAGAATTGTTCGCACCCCTTATTGATTTTACATCAATTTGTGAGAGTTTTAATTTATCGAGCAGAGGGATTCTTGTTACAGGACTCCGCCCCTAATTTCTTGCTTTTGTTTTCCATTGAAAGCTGCTCCTTTTGTACTGTTATACTTTGTCACAACACAAATAAGTACTTCGGTAATTAGAGAACAAGAGCTTGGGGTATTTTTGTTGTAAGCAATAAGCGTGGGTACAGAACCGTTTCTTTTCTTTTATTAGCCAGTACGAACCAGAATCCTACGGCATTTTCTTAATCCTAGTTACGTAATTCGATTATGTAACATAACATCCTTTCTAAATAACCATCTTCATAACATTTTTATCGTATTTTAATCATATTTTTACATGTCTCTACATTGGTAGAGAACATTATACGGCAAGATGTACAAATGTGGTAAATTGCACTCGTTATTATTGCAGGCGCCTGCGCTAGCAACATTTGACAATGTGCCAGGCGTACAGTTATACAGTACACGGTGCAGTGTAAAGCCAAGTGGTGCTGACTGCTGACTCACCGAGTGTACTCGCCGATGCATTTGTTTCGCGCTACTCAGAGGGTGCACTCCACTGACTTGCAGGGTTACCAAACTGTTATTTCTACGGATTTCAAGATAACTTCCTACTTGTAATCTACATAAATTAATTAATTGACATGCACTGGGTAATTTAAGAATGATGAGAAACAAGCTTCCAATAAAGTCAAAGCATTTATTCCAATTTAATCACATATAAGATAACATTTTTAACCGACTTCAAAAAAAGGGGTGTTCTTAGTTTCACCTGCATGTATGCGTGTATGTTTGTGCGCGATTATCTCACAATTGGCTGAACCGATTTTAATATGGAAAAGTATTTGTTACACTTAGGAGCAGATTTATAATTCGTATATTCGGTATATTAAACGACTTCAAAAAGAAGAGGTTAAAGTCGGTCTTTTAAACGTAGTTTACTGAAAATTATTAATTACATGAATTAAACAAGACGCCAAATAAACAAAACATTTAGTATTTCGAACAAACGACCCCGAATTTCGTCGAACATCTCGCAAGAACTAGGTTCAGTAGTAAAGCCCAACTCAGTGCACTCTGCACTTGTGTTTGTTTCATATTTCACACGTTTTAGCTTCGAATGGCGAACTGTGTGCACATTAGGCGCCCTCGTCTCTCTTTGCGTGCGTACCTACATATTCCTTTTAATGTGTACCAAAAGTGCACAACATTCCCTTTCCTTATAATAGGTGTAATGCCTGTCTACATTAAAAATATAATAGTAGGTACTTCAAGATACGACAAAAATACAACAATTTTAAATTATAGGTATTTTCAGGCCATAACTGCTGAAAAGTATACTTGTACTTAAATTAAATACCACATTTTTATAGATGTAGTTAAGGCAATAATTGAAGTTATAGGTATTGAACAGTTGCATACATGTCCGCAATGCAATCGCGATGCCTCTTGTATTGCTGTTGTACTGGTGTATAGGTACATGGCCTACGGTGACTACGCAATTTTATAGGTATTAGGAAGAATAAAGCAGTCGGATTTTCATCTAGCAAAAAGTCACAGAAAAAGTATAATTAGCATTAGCATTTCCGGTGGTAATAACAGCAACTTAATCTGCGGTTTTGTTATTATTACCTACTGAATTGATGCTGTTTGTTTAATGATTTTTACATCGTGCTCCAAACCTATTCAAAAACATAATTTTTTGTCTTCGTCTTTTCCGAATTTTAATATGACAAGTAGAAAGGCATTTACTCTCCGACTTATCATAATAATTGTTGGCAAAGTGGGTACAACTTAAATTAGTGGCATTTAATGTACAATTGTAATAATATTACAGTTAAGTAGAACACCACTCCAGTCTTATCGTATACACTTATTAATGATAACAATTTCAACTGGGATTTTCTTAGGTAGGTACGTATTTCAGGCTCTATAATCAGATGTATATCTGCGTCATGAAATAACGTAAAAAGAAAATGTTCGTGATTCTTTACAAGCATTCTAAATATCTAAAACATTCCATAGAAACTAAATTTTACAACCATTTTACTTTTAAAATAGATGTTTAAATTATTGAGCTCTTATATATTATGCATTAGATTACTATAAATTAATTATTTTATTTGTTAATAAACGAAGTCATTTGAAAATATTACTTATGTAAAGTCCAATCAAAGTCTGCGTCGGAGTGTAACGGAACGTTGTTTTCATGATGGCAGGTGTGTCATTCATATGTTTTGGTTTTTTACATAAATAGTACGTTATAAAAATATCAAATGTTTATTAATCTTTATAACAAAAAAAATAGTAAATACAACAGTGACCGTGTGACTGTGTGATGTGTATGTGACGCAGTTGCTGCAGTGGAGTGTGTTGCGCAGAATATGATAGATGGTAGTGGAGGGACGCGGGTGTTGTAAAATGCCTTGCGAAAGCTGCGCCGTGCAGTTCAGCATGTTCAAGCGTAAGCGAGCATGCAGCGAGTGCGAGAGGTTCTACTGCAGCAGCTGCTTGCGGCGAGGCGGCGGCGCCATGTGCGCGCCCTGCCGGGTGCTGTCCACCCGTCCGCTCACCAAACAGGCTATATCCCATTTGAAAGTGCGCGACGTACAGTGCTTCTTACAACGACAGAATGTCTCCACCAGGGGCTGCGTTGGTATGTCTTCCTGGAGCTCTATAACCCGCACTAGTTACAGACTACAGTAAGCTGATGAAAACAAATCCAATAAGAAATTGTAGTCACTTAACTTTACCAGTTGGTATGTTACTAGCTAGTCCTCAGAATTCTCACTGGCTTGCTATATACAACTTGTTCAATAGACATAATAAACTGTTGTTTATTAGATTAGCAAATTTAATCAGAAGGTAAACAAACAAGCTATCCGACGAATCCCAGTCTGCTTCCATTCCGTCACGTCACGCAATCGAAGTTTGTCGCAGTGATAACGACTCACATCTGGTATTAATAAGATCAATGGCGCAGATTGTTTATTTAGAAGTTTTTGCTGTGAATTAAAACGATTAGGTATTGGTATCGTGCCAGTAACCATATATAACCATGCGGTATGTAATTTAAGAGCTTATGAACCCATCTGTGACAAATTTTGTCGCATCATAATGATGCCTTTTTTTTCTTATAATAGCATGACCACCTAATTAGGTTCACCACAGACGTACAATGTTTTGTTTGGCTTCTAATGACGTGTAAGCGTTGAAACTTTTTTTTTGACATTGACGTCAGTGGAGGCGTGTTGACCAACGTACACAAGAGAGCTGCCAAACATTCTATGGAACAGACAGACGGACATCTTTACAAAAAGATTTCTTTACTTTAAAACATTTTAATTATTCCAAAGCGATGATTTGTTCCTCTGAAAGACCATTCATCTTAATCTGTCTTTAATTATAACGAAACTAACAAAAAATCCCCTTGTTCAAAACATCAGGGAATATCACTGAGTCATAAAATTACGTCGATACGCTGTACAAATGAAACGTAAGTTTGCTCAAATTACGATGAATAATGGAATTTGAATAGTGCATGAAAGTCATGGAAACAAATCACGCGATACGAAAATAAATTTGTGTTCCAAGTTATCTTTTACAACAATACAAGAGTTTATGTCCTTCGTATTAAAATAACTTCTAATACGTATTTTTACTGGATTCCTTACTCCATTTTTCGGGACAGATAGCGTTATCAGGGTTTGTTTGCATTTAAAGTTTTTATCAAAAATAGATATGTATAGGACCCTTGCACCTTTAGCACACGAATTTTATTTCAATCCGGTTTAAACTAAATATTTCTTCGCGGTGTGATTAAAAAGAAAACTAAACAAGGCTCTATTTTAAGACGACGCAATCGATCGTTTACAGCAATGTTACAGATTACTTTTACATTGTTCGGTATTGTTACATTTTATTTAAAAGGTATAAAATGGAAATATTGTACCATTCCGTTCTTGGTGTAAAAGCATTTAGTTTTGACCTCGATTCGTCAACCTGACTGCAATTAGGTACTAGGAAAAAGACAGTACAATACGGATTTCTAGAAGTAAATCTTTTTATTCGAAGAAGGAAAATTAATTAAACTTTTTTCTTCCTCATTTGTCATTTACCTATTTTTTTGTTACTATCCTTTTCCTTAACAATTAAATACAATTTATTTCCGCCATTTTACGTAGTACCTAATAAGTAATATTTTTTACACAGCTCTTAACAAAAACAATAATGTTTTTATCAAGTTCATGGCTATAGATTTTTTCTTATCTATCATGTGATACCTGAGTGACCACTCAAAAGTAGGTATTTATGACTAGCAAAACTAGCTGTACATAGTATTTATGAGAGGGCTCTAATCAACTCTCTAACAATAAATTATTCTAAGTTAAGTATATTTGCTGAAACATTTAATATGAGGCTGTAGATTATAGCATTATCTTTTTAAAGCCCATTTCTTTTTTAATACTGACGATACACGTCGTCATTGCCTTCGTTATATATTCTAACAACGTCATAAAATTGTCTAGGCAGCTGTCGCCTGTCATTACTCGTACATTTATAACGAATATTCGCAAATGTGCCCCACTTTTGAAATGATTCCTACTGTTTCTTATCTAACAATTACTCGTAGATTTAATAAAACACGTGGGTACAGTAGTCATGAATCGTCCTCATCCAGTACGAGTTCATCGGTATGGCGCTGAAAATAAAACGCAGCAGACAATCAGGGCCGAATTAGTCTCCCAGCACGCCCCTCGCTGAAATTATTTACTTGATTATTTTTAAATAGACAAGTTCCAAGGCAACGTCCTTTAGCTATTAGCTACAGACTCTTGTCAATCATTTCTTTTCAGTTGTTTTATATTTTTGTAAACTTATCAACGAGCCTCACTATAATATGCTCCACGTCCTCCTTGTTTCTTGTTACCAACTGACAATAAATATTTACTGAAGTAATTGTAATGCGGTGTAAACCGGCGGTATTCATGTTGTCTACATTACCGCTCGGTTACGGCCAGAATCGTCTTACATAAACAGGATACCTCTAGACGCTGTGCCCTCTTAATAGCCATAAGATCGTTGCCATTTAAAAGCCGGTGATACACCTAATATAGAGTTCTGCACATTAAGACGGCATTTGGCAATGGAGACGTGTTTTATCTACGATACTATACATACGATACTAGTTAGATCGGATTCCATAAGAAATGAGTAACATTTCATGAATGATTTGGATGCTTATTATTATTAAGTTATCACGACAATCACTCGTGCTATGATTTGAAATGATCACGCAAGAATATAATTGTTTAGCATATAATGTTTTTATTGTGAAATCTATATCCGTGCCTATTTTTTGGCATTTGGTATGACAATGGTGTCTGTCGGGGTCGTTAACAGTGATTTGTAGGTGATAATATGTGTTCCGCACGCCGCGCCATGCCGCGTCACTGCCCCATTGCGTCATAAGTCTTGTGCTCATCTCCCTCACTGTCCAAAACTCGAGGAAATAGCGACATGGAAAAATAAACGTGTCAATTTTACAGTCTTTATTAAGAAACATTTTGAGTTTATCGCGTTTTTAAGTGACAGGATGATATTTTAAATTCTCTTGCATCATAAATGTATGAAATGTACAGTTGGACATGGCTTGTATATTGTATTCACTTGCTGTAGGAAGTAGGACTACGTTTTTATAGCTATTTATCTTTTATTCATGTCGTCTTTTATGATGCACCAGTGATAGTGCGCTCTTACCTACTTCACTATTATTTTCAGTCACGTTCTCTTGAACGAGACATTCAATTTCCTTTCATTTTGAAAATTTCTACATCGCGTGCGTGACTTTAGTTGACTAAATTTAATTGTGCTAGCTTTTGTACCTACGACATTCATTAGAATAGATCGTGCCGTAAATCGCGTTCAACGTTCATGTCTTTCTAAAACGTTTGGATTATCCAAATAACTTAATGTAGATAAATGAGCTTTACTGTCATCGTTTATTATGCAGCGGGTAATTTGCCAGATAGCATACCTTCAATGTTTTCGCTAAATGAAACAGAATATCAAACGAACTTTCAGAGATTTGGAATTAGATATTCTCTTTTGTACTCCTTTCCCTTTGAAGCCTCTAAGCTCCATTTCCTGCAGGAAATTAACGTGTTACTTTGTATTAGTCATTTCCTAAACTGTTATCTGATAACTATGTCGGGGTATTTGTTGCACCAGTATCAATTTTGTTTGTTTATTCACTAGATATAAGCGTTATATAATTTAATAACGGCTATCTATCACATCTAAATCTTTGTTGACCTTTCGAAAGCCTAGATTATCCATTTACTGCGGTGGTAACATCTTGTAAATTAATACGCAAGCTAATCCTGTATTATGTATATAGCCTAGAATCATATACACTTAACAATAAGTACTTAACAATGTTTGTCCGTCAAGATTTTTATGGTAGTTCTTACACTTCAGTCAATTTAATCTATTAAAGTACACAATTGAAGAAACAGTTCTTGTACTCGCAACAGGGGAATTCCATTATCAATAGCTTGCTTACTTCATCGGTTTTATTAAAAGCTTAGCGTTTACCTACATATTCATAAGTAGGTATGTATGTAATATGTATCACAGCTTGCCATAGTCCACGTGTGTCGTTGGCTCAATTTCAATATTTGACTATACAGGTTATTGTTCTAGAAAACTTATTTCTTATTCCAACACGACCGTTTTATTCTTTTAACCTTTTAAAGTCCCGCCCACATTTTCTCTCATTATAATTGATAACTTGCTGAAATACTGTGTAACGTTTAATGACATACATTTTTCAAAAATAATTCTATTATTGATGGCACCGTTCTAAAAGTACTTCTTCAAACATAAAAAATAAAACTCAAGAAAATACATGTAGATTTTTCTAGATGTTTTCTTTTTTCTGTGTATACGCGGGATATGTATCCACAAAGATTATCTTATACAGCATGTTTAGAATACCTGTCTAACTTTGATCTTCTGTGCTTTCTCATGGCTAGAGTTAATTAATTTTCTGTTTACATTACACTAACATAACCCTACACTATACATGGCTTGCATTTGAGACATAACATTAACATAATTTTGTAAAAATAACATAATTCTCACGAGTAATAACTTCGTGGATGCTGTTTATTGTTGCGAACATATTTCTGCAGTAGCGTCATACCTATAAGAATAGATAAGTGTAGCCATTATAAGCCTTTGTATTAAATAATGTGTGTCTTTTGTTACAGCAATGAAATTCCAGGAGAACCTTCTAAGGACTATGATACAGATTGAGAACACTTTCTTCGAACTGGGCAGGACTTGTCAGAGGGATTGCTTAATTATATGCGATAGGGGTGCGATGGATGCCAGTGCATGTAAGTCTCATTACATTTACTAACTTAACTTTAAAGTATTTAAGTCCAAATTCGTGACGGAGTGGTGTTAAAATTAAGTCTGCTAATGTTACAAGAAACGTGGCAAATAAACAAACAATGGTGTATTCAGTATGCTAAATTACCACGTGATTTCCAGTAAATGCAACAGATTATACCAGTATTGTGTACAGATACATGAAAACTATAATTAACATGTCTATTAATACTGACCGCAAACAGAACATCATGCCATAATTATGATTTACATACACAGACAGACAAATAGACGCCTGAAGGGTGATTTGTCTGAGAATGAATAAGTGTACAGTGTAGATAAATTCATCAACACTGTTATTCGTCTAGTGTTTACGTCTATCTTACTAATGTTATATGTGTATGTCTGTTTGTCACCCAATCACGTCAAAACATCTTAAAAATCGTGATGAAATTTTGCAACCAGTTAGATTATGGTTTGAAATAACACAAAGGTTACCCTTTAATGCTAATGCTTTTATCCCACGGGAATGCAGGCGAAGCCGATAGCAGAAGTTAATTACATTATAATTACCTGGAAGATAAATGCCACGTGCTTTAAGTAGTATGTTGTATACAAATATGTACGGCAACGTGTTTAACTACGCCATGGTTTATTATCATTGCAAGAGTCACTCGTTTCTCAACAAGTTTTATTATGGAAACTTACACACAGGCTTGTCTAGTGCCTAGGTAATGAGTCAGTAACAAGAAAATTATTATACACCATGTGGGTAAATAAAGCTGCTGTAATCGTCTCTAGCGTCTGTGGAAAATGTTTTTAGAATCTAAGTTTCAGGTTAAAAAAAGATTCTAAACGTTCTAAATTATTTTTGTTCTAATCTATTAAATGTGGTTAGGATAATTATTGTTAGTGTAAATTTGTCTTAGAACTTAGTAGAACGTAAACAAATTGCGTGTTTTATAAAAATATCAGGTCAAACTATGAAATAGATTAGATAAAACTAATTAGCTATTAGACGTGTCTTCAAAAGTTATATGGGAATAAACTAATTTCTTATAATAACTAGTAATGATTATGTATGAGTTAATATTTTACCTTGTTTTAATTTATCTGTCAAACCTAATTTAAGCTTGAATCATCAATTTCTGACGACAATAACTAACTATATTTTTATCAAAGTAACTATAGTATACCAATAAGTTCAACACAAAGTTTAATTTTGCCGTTGTTAAATTAGAACATTGATGATTGATATGAAATTGAATACTTACTGCTTATTACACTTGTATTTATGTTTATTTTGCACCGATTGCGTTAATGCTACTGTAATTTGAACACGGGAAATTTATTATACCTACAACAAAGGAGAGCGTAAAGTCCTAAACTTGTTTACCAAGTCATTATATTTTTGGAAAGGAAAAATCCTCTGAATAGGTGCATTTCCTCAGATAACGTTCGTTGGTTCCGTCGTAAGCGTGACGGGCGCTGAAAAGATAGAAATAACAATGTTAGCTGCTCTGATTTACATACATTTTAAGATTGCATACAATGTTGCCTCTTGGCAGTAATCTAGTCACATCTAGATAGTTTAAACGTGCCACCGGTACGGTACTGTCGCGGTTAACATCACTTGTATTCATTCTATTTACATAATGAAATCTAACCTTTATCATATAATTAAACAGATATCTATTGATTTCCTTTCTTCTACGAACAAACACTCATTATCATTTATTTCTTCAATGAAACATGTAGGTATCTACTTAATTTTTTCCTGTATCAATACGGCTTGTTATGTAAATTCCAGCCACGCGTCCGCACCAAGGAGGTCATTTGCTCTACTGATAGCAACACGAATTTTGTTTACTTTACTGCGGTATTATCTGAATAGGTCATAATTACAAATTATAACTCGATGCCTTTATCAGTCATTCTATTTAATTAATTCTAACTAGAGTTAGTTACCTAAGTACAAAGGACGCAAAGCTATGATTATATGTATACTGTTACACTTTCTGGTCTAGACAATTGTTGTCAAGGCGTGTGGTGTAAAAAAATAAAAGCATGTCAGGGTTATGTAAAGAAATTGGCGGGAAGCCGACGTAGAAAATTGTTTGAAAATTTTAATTGCATCTCTTTTTCTAATAGCAATCTCTTGGACACATTTCAGTTATATCGAGAGAGAAATGGGAGTCGATGTTGGTAACAAACAACTGGAACTGCGTCGAGCTGAGAGACAACCGGTACAATCACATCGTACACATGCTTTCAGCTGCCAACGGGGCTGAGGACTTTTACTCCACCGAGGTAAGCACTTCCTTTCTCTTGCACCGGTCTACGTCACAAGTCAGTGAACTAGGAAATGCAGGCCAAACTCCACGAAACTAGGCCGCGTCTAAAATACACGTTAGATAAAAGTCACTTGCTTGATAACTACGCCCGTTGCTATTAGCAAAACAAATTGTTTTATTTCATTTGTTAGTTTAATACGGATTTGAATGCAAACAATACAACTGTTGCAATACTAAATACATTTTACTCGCAAATTTTCCCTAGAAAAATAGCGTTGTTTATGATTGTATGAAAAATAACTTTTATCTTAGATACCAGTGGAATTAAAATTAAATGTATTTAGACACGCTTGTTGCCAGCCAAGTGTACCTATACCATTCATACTCAAACCACAAGTAATGAAATGAAACCCGACAGTTAGGAATGCGTAATGTTGATTACTATGATCCAACCTGTCGCCGGCGTGCAAGGGATATGATACATGATCATTATGCTTAAGCCACAATGATACGAAACATATTGAAAATATCATAATACAAACGCAATATAGATAACGACAGCAATAGACTATTCCAAGATCGTATAAAACGAAGGTTGTCTAAAGTCTTAATGACTGTTATCGTAAAAATTTTACGTCGATTTTATTATCTAAAAACACTAAAATCTAATGTAAATACCCATTAAAGGTGGATGATGGATATACTTATTTAATGTGACATAGTTATTTTGTACTCTCGATCAAAGTGTTATCCGTAACCCCGTGTGCTGTGGGTGTGGGTATTATCGGCTTAGCTAGAACTACTCGCACGTCAGTCTTAGATAAATACGTACGTATTGATCTAGCAATCTATTGAGGAAACATTCCCACCGTCTATTTTAAAATTTAACGAATTCGCGTCCTATCTATAGACTGGCGCGTTTCAATGTCAAAACAGATTTCGCCACCTAACGAGTGATAAGTCTGTCTATGTTTACCTGAATGATACGAACTGTTTTGGTATGATAACACACCTCATCATACTAAATAATTAGCGTGAGATAAGTAATGTGACTAATAAGCGTTTGTCAACAAAGTTCTTAAGAGACACGAGTACTAGTAATCAGATATAAGTACTCTAAAGCATATTTTGTTTGCATCATCTAAAATCAATTTGGAAAAACTAAGTAAGGTACATTGATAAAGGATACAATAAATCATAGCTGCATTTACTTGTATCAAAATCTCGACTAAAAGTATAAAGAATAAAATGAATAGAAGTATCAATTACCTATGCAAAAAGGAACCATATCCTATGTACATAAGTTTGTAATTACAAAATCATTCACGTTTTATCGGCCCTGACACAAGGTAGAAAATTACTTTACGTTAGAATCAGTAATTATAGAAGGCATTATTACATAAGTACTTAAGATTGACGGTACGAAAATTATCAAATAAAAAAGGAAGCAGAATTAAAATATTAAATCAGCTTTGGTTTTTCTAAAATGAGCAGACTGATAGCTGATAGATAGTACTTTTGGGGAATAACGCGCTTGCGGTTTTTTTTTAATTTCATGTTCCAAGAAAATATGTATTTATTTTAAACTCATTATTTATTTAACAGTATTTTGTCAAGCATCACCATCAATCATTTTGAGAGACATCGCTATTTATTAACGCTTGGCTCTCTCTCCGACATGTTTTCAAGCTATCGATTACCTTACCTACACAAATATACTGTTTATGCGGGTTTCAAGTAACGTCAGACCAGACAATGGATAATAACAGGGGACCTACTGACAGCACGTGACGGTTTTCATATTTAAATACACCTATGTGACAAAGCATCACTATATTCTACGTACTCCAGTATCTATTTACTCAAATTACTTGATACCAACTGCGTATAACAAATTATCACATTGTATTTGTACATTAGAATGGTATGAACGCGAAAACTGCTGAAGAGATAATGATACGATTTCCATCAATGGATAATTCTGACATAGTAGCGGGTTTAAGTGTATAATTTATGAGTAGATCATGGACGCGTGATGCCCAAACCTGTACCTCGTTATAATAGATACTATTAGATACATAGCTAAGTATATAATTGCATATTATGTACTTTTTGAACTGACTCTACCACTTATTACGCGTTACGTGGTCAGGAACGTGACTGAAATAATCAATGGATTTAAGTGCAACTTCATTGTAATATAATTGCCTACCTAACGTAAATTTCGTCTAGCGTGTCATTTGGTCACGTTATGAGAGTCGTGTGTGGTATTTTGATTGTTTTACTATGTTCTTGTAGCTTTTATTTATTATCTATTGACATACTTATAGCTTTCCATCAGAGCGTGTACCGCTTGGAATTTAAAAGATTTTTCTCGAGTACTTTTAGTTTCACTGAAGGAATATCTGGATAAAAAGTGGCCAAGGTTTCTGAAAAAGAAGTTTAACTATGATGAAAGAATTTATCAAAACGATCCAGTAGTTTCAATGCCAATTCAATGCAAATAAATAACGATATATTTTCTATTTTTCTTGCTGTCGTTATGAAAGTAGATAAAGTAGTTTTATTAATTAAAACATGATACTTAAATGCAGATAATTGATTAGCTTGTATCATAATCATATCGTACTATCTTAGGTAATAACCTACTTAAATGGAAAATTTATCCAATCTATGTCAATATTAAGGACAATGATTATTATACATAACAAATGAAACAAATAAAGTAAATGGTGCAAAAATGCAACATATTTATTTATTGCATTTGAATATTGCTTTGTTGTGACGACCTCGTCGAGTGGTTGCAACTGCAATTGTAGAGGATTTAGCAACGGGTTTTATTGACGCCTAATCCTTCGAGTATTACAGAGCAGACGTCTTTTACGTCATATTTCACCTACAGATTAATGATCCCCTTTACGAATAACCTGTTTATTTATTTAAATCCAATACAATCAATATCTCAGCATGTTCATAACAAATAGTAAACGTTTAAATCTGAATTAGTTAGCATATTTTTATTTCATTAAACGGTTGCTCAGAGCTATAAAAACAGTATTATTCAAATGTCTAACTTTATGAATTACCGCAGAGCATGCAATCCTCTGTTTGTGGTTTCGCAATAACATTGGCAATGTGCCATTTCAAGACAACTGTGATAAAGCCCCCTGTATCAATAATACCTAGTTTCAAGAATAATAATAATAATCCAGTGGCGTCATCGAAAGATAGGATTAATGTTTTGTTATGAATTTCCAAGATCAGGAGATTAAGGCGCCCTGATAATATTGATTACTATTCGTCATTATGATGTATTTGTCACGTGACGAGTAATCGTCTGATGTCTAATCACACTTGGAATCTGACAAATAAACGTATGACCTAAATTAGTTCCGCGCCTATTTTTGCCTAACCTTGACAGATACGATATCTGGCTCGATTGAATTGTAATAAATAGCTATAACTTATGGTTTTCATCGACAGGATCACGCCTGCCGATCTGAAGGCGTTGAGCTGGCGAGGGAACTGGATTACAATGCGGCTGCCGCGTGGATCGGTCATCCTTACTTCGATGTCATCGACAACTCGACCGACTTCGACCTGAAGATGAACCGGCTCATCGACTGCGTGTGCCAGAGGATTGGCATTGACACCGGTGACCGGCTCAATGTCAACTCCAAGAAGCGCAAGTTCCTCGTCAAGTCGCCGATCGCTCCAGACTCGGAGTTCCCCCCGTTCCAGGACTTCGATGTCGTTCACAATTACTTGCAGAGCGATGTCCGCAAGGCACAAGTCCGGCTCCGCAAGCGTGGTCAAAAGGGCCACTGGTCCTACATACACACGCTGCGGAAGGTCCATCCCATCAATGGCCAGTCTGTCGAAGTCAGGACGCAGCTCACGCATCGAGACTACTTAAACCTCCTCCCGCAGCGTGACGAAGCTCACTTCACCATCTTCAAGAAGCGTCGTTGCTTTATCTACAACAATCAGTACTATCAGTTGGACATTTACAGACAACCCTCACATCCCAGGTGATTAGGTCTTCGAATTATTTCTATTTATATGTTTATTTTAATTTAATGCAGCTTTATATTGTTATAATAAATTAAGTATTTTATATATATTTATTTTATTATTTATTTATTCATTCGTCAGATACAAGGTTCAAAGGTAATATTTATGTATGTATGCTTTTTTGGTGACATAAAATCCTTTCATAAATCAATATCTAACTAAAACTAAAATGTTTCCAGGTGCCGGGGACTAGTTTTACTAGAAACGTACAGTGCTATTCACGATCAAGACACGCTGTTGGCGTCGCTACCAAAATTCCTTGTCATTGAGAAGGAGGTGACCGGCGACCCCGCTTATTCTATGTACAACTTGTCCCTCAAAGAAGATTGGAAGAATTCAAAAAAGTACTACACTGGTGGTGAGAGCTCCTCACGTGCTCACCCACATATTCCCACAAATGGTAAGACGGAAGATGTGTTAGCTTTCTCTTCGGATATATCTACATGGAAATGCCTCATCTGATTTCATACAAATTCAAATAATACTATTAAATCAATATTCAATACAAATTCAGATTTGAACAAATTGTATGCTTTTGGATGAGAGACACTTCAATATTCCGTTTATTAATGTCTGCAACTGCTATTAAAACATTTGCCGTGTTTGCCACTAACTTTTCCGCGATAGAAAAGTTTTAATAGCACTTGTCTCAGACAGACCCTTGAATTTATGTCTCTGTTGATCATTTCTTTGCATGCGATATTGTGATGTGAACACTGGCGTAAATTGTGTTATAGAATAGATTAGACACCCCTATTAGTACCGGTAGACTTCTATTTTACTAGTTTTTATAGGAATCTTTTTAAACAAATATTCTGTCTAGTTTTTGTCTCATTACACATTGAATGTTTTGCACTAATAAGTCAATATCTCCCCCGTAATACATATCAACGTTTACTATCTGGTCTACTAATATTCGAGCCTCATTGTCATTACTTATCAAAACATGAAAGTTTAGGGAAATTATGCGTGAAGAAGAAATTGTCAGTAAGAAAAAGACGCGGGAGGTATGGATACATTTCATGTTTCTACCACTGTGTGAGTATTGCTAGTTCTCCCCCACCGGGTCCCCGAGTATATTAAAGTCACCATAACTTTGCAGATACGAGAGCTGTTACTATTTTGGGACGAACCGAAATGGGTTCATCCGATGAATCTACTAATACGGAGCGCAATATTTTGTAAAGAACATTTAGCTTAGAAAACGTGACTAACACATTTGCGCCAGTGTCACTATGAAACACGTAGTTTGGGGGTTAAAAGGAAATTTTCTTTTGATTTATCAGGGCATTCTAAAGGCTTGACCAACGGCCACAGGGATGACAAACACATTGGCTCTAATGGAGTCGCGAAAATGAATGGCCACGCAGGTGAGAAAGTCAACGGTCATGCCATCAGTAAAATGAATGGCCACGCTGGTGATAAAATTAACGGGTACAGTGATAAGGGCACTGCGCGTGGAGCCAAAGTAAATGGCCACCACGCCAACGGGCACGCTCCGAAACTCAACGGTGCTGCAGTAAACGGCGCTGCGCATGAAACAGAGCTGGACGAATTCAAGAAGAACCACAGAATGGATCTCGGATCACCAAAGATTACAAAGGTCGCTGTCAAGATTTAATTAACATTAACTTACCTACTTTAGATTTTGAAATTTTATGGAATTCCACTTTGTAACACTTCGATATACACCAAATTATGAAATAGCAATAATGTTAAGAACTACTTAAATGTAATAAATAACTATTTCATTATCGCCAACCATCGTTAAAGGATCATGTATGCTCGTATATTGTATTTATTCATAGTACTTTTATATGAATTGCCAAAAGATAACTATTTTTGTAGTATTCCTTAAATATTACAATATTTTACATAGGTAATGCATCCAAGAACACCACAGCGTATAATATATTGAGCAATCTGAATAATTCAGATATATGTAATAAAATGTTTTGTATTGTTTGTGCCTTTACACAGTATGATATACTTAAATACTTTTTCATAAAAATATAATACAAATATTGTCATTCACACTAATAGTATGTACTTAAAGTGTTGCAATAATATCAATTTAAGTATTGTTGCAGTATGTTAAACACTATGGACTAGTGTTTTAGGTTCTAATGTACCTAACGCGATAGCATTTTATTTATAGACTTAATTTAATTATGTATTGACGACGCGACGTTAGTAAATTTCATAATTAGGACGTTGCAGTAAATCGTTTTAGTTTGTAGATTGATTCGTGAAAATTTAAATGTCTCGATGTTGTGTGGTCACGTAGATCGTTCACACTTGTTTCTTTACAGGGGTCCAAATGTTATCTATCATTAACACCATTCGTTAACAGTATTCACTAGGGCGGGTCCCCTGAGCTTTTAGCGTTGAATTTGTCTTATAAATGAAATATATTTTTATCAGAATAAAGAAATATATTTATGTGACATAGAGTAATTCGATTTAGAAATTGATGTCGTTGCAATGTCACTATTTTTTTTATTGTCGAAGGAGACTAGTACCTACTTAAAGCAAAATCATAAAAATAATTTTACAAAAGTATTTTTAAGGCCATCTTTTTAATATAATTTCAATGTAACGAAGACAACATCTACTGTATAGCGGTTTGCTAAATAGCTATGAAGCTATTCAATCGTTTGGCAAAGATCCACGGTAGCATTGTTAATGGCTGTGCTATTATAATTGAGCAATTGAGGGCTCTAATTCTACAGAGCAAACGTTGGCGGCGAACGTGCCAACTGAAATTAATCTTACTAGCCGTTTGCACCAAAAGGATAAATGTAACGCTAGCTTTATTGCAGTGTTTATCTAATAAAATGCAAGAATTATTTGAGTTTGTCTAGTAAGACTTGGCTTTGAATATTGTATTAAATAAAACTTTACATTTTAAAATGTAATTTATTTTTGGTGCATCGCGCTATTAGCTTTTGGGCGTAAAAATCTCAAAATTGCATATTATGTATGTACTTCTCGCATCGTTTCTTAATAAAGAAAAATGCGTCATTGGATTTCTTTGTTTTACTTACAACCTAAACCCAGTAATTTGTTAGATCTTCCAGTTCGATTTGAGCACGAGGTGTTTGTTATATAATTAGCATATACATACCTATGGCGTTACCGTAGTGGTTGGGCGACCGCCTGCGGCACACGCAATATACAGTGCGGATTCGATTCCCATATGAAATAAGTATTAGTGATTCACACTCGTTTTATCCTCGAAGGGGTAGGCAGAGGTGCACATTACGGCACATAATTCCGCTATACAATGTTCACCCACTTTTCACCATTTATGTTAAAAGTCCCATGTAATATGGGGTGAGTCTATTGCTATATACTGGGTATAATTCCAGACTTCGTGCTAGTACCGATAAATTTTCGAAAAACCGAATAAAGCCCTGTAATATATTGCCCGACCTGGGAATCGAGATCGTGACCCCTTGTCCGGCAGTTGCACTTGCGACCGCTCGATCAACGAGGCATTCGATCAAGTTTCGTTCATTTGTCCGATTGAATTAATGTAAGTATTATATAATAATTTAATCATGGTGAAAATTCCTAATGGGTTTTGTTAGGGTATCGGACTTATGCCCGAATACTCAAACGCTACTCAATTTTAAGACACTCTCAAATGTAGTTCTGTTACTATCAATTCTTTATAAAATGACAGAGATAGCACGATATTTAAGTACAACTTAAAATTAAGTAGCGTTTGAGTATTCGGGCGTTAGTTTGACAAATGAAACCACGCCGCTTTGCACATGTGTATATGGGCCCATAGTCCTACAGGACGACAGGAACTCCTAATGTTGAACAAGAGGATCGTTGGTCATCATCATCAACAAGTCGTAACTGTTCCCTGTTGGTGTTTGACTATGGGTATACTTAACATAGGGGTGGGATCGCATTATACAAGGATCAGGTTTATTAAGGGTCAAGGAGTACTATAGCCTGGTCGCAGATTCTTTCAGGGAAGGTTCATATATGATGCGTAACGACAAAATAGACAAATGTATAAAGTTACACTCAACCGATGATACGCTCGACGTATTTTACGCCAGATTATGAACCTTCCCTTAGTCTGCTCTTACGACACCTCGTCGCAACAGTAAGGGTCAATTTATACTAGCGCAGAGTCGAAGCGTCTTTCCAAAACTGAACATAACACATCCAACCTTAACTCCACGGTGTAACGCACACATTAATTCGCGCGTCTGCGCGCGAATAACGCTTCGAATCTGCGCTAGTATAACCCTTACGCTAGTATAAATCGACCCTAAGAGTTATGACAATGATAATGTTGTTCTTCGGCGTCACCACACGCTAAAGGACACGTTTGGTACCAGATCGTAACGGGATCGCAGTTTTCATTCTTCACTACCTATAAGTACCAAAACCATAAATCAGAGAACTTATGTTGTAACTATGATCATATTTATTTTTTAACACAAGAAATTGAACATTTTTGTTTTGGTAAATATTATACATGGCTGTGGAATGCAAGATAAAGCTTAAGTTTGTGGAAGTAAAATAAAGATTGCTGTGAATGCATCATGGTCAACTAATATAATTTTATCTAAGTACAATATTGGGTGGGATGGTGCCAGGTCCATTTTGAGCAATTCTCAAGGATGTAACTTTAACATAAAGTACCTAATCTGGTAAATATGATCCATAAGAATAAGGCAACATCTCAATAAAACATTTCAATGTTTAGAGTACAATGTTTTCAAGTTAGATTTGCTTGAGCTATGCTCAAAATCCACCTTTGGCAAGCAATAACATTTATGGAACAATAGCTTTTAATGCAAAACAAAGTTGCCAATTTCAACCATGCCACAAATACAGCAGCCTTGACACAAGTTATTATTTAGTTTTTATTAATATCTTTGATTTTTTGTTCTTTATACATTTTAATAACTTTTTTGCCAGGCACTAGTGTCTGGCTTAACCCTGGTCGTTTGAGTTTCTTTTTATCTGTGGCTCCCTCCCAGACGGCATCATCTGTGGGTAGGACAGACTCAAGGACGGCTATAGGCGGTGGAGCTGCAGTCATTGTCCCAGCTCCTTCACATACCACTGATTTCAGTTTCTGAAAAACCAACAAATAGTTTTTGTATTTTATTCATATTAATATTAAAAATGTAAATAAAGATTGTGTTGTATTATTTTACCTGTTTCTCTGCTTCAATCTCATCATTAGACTTCTGTATATCTGTGTCATGAGCATATTTACAGTTGTGTCCGAAGCGACAGCGGCCCTTCCGATAGTTCCAGCATATCCTTTTGCCATTTATCATCTGTGTGTTGTCTTTACCTGGAACCTTACAGTCATTGCCTATGTACTTGACGATTGTATGCACAACTCGATATTAAACTTTCCTGACCTATAAAGATGCTATTTGAAGTCTGGTATCAATTTAACATAGTGTAGGTAGTTACAAATTATTGACCACTGTTCATGTTAAGAAATTACATAATAACCATGCATGAGCAGTCCAAAGGGCTGTCAAAGTTGAACAATGGTAAGTGTTCCTGAGTACTACATAGGTGATTGGCAATTTGGAACCGATCTGAGAAAGAGTCAGAGAAGTCATAAGAATAACATTGTTAATTAGTATTTGCTATCTTCCATTCATATTATAACCTACACTCCAGCTAGAAGTAGCTCTAAAAAAGTTTAAAAACTACCTAACAATATCATAAAAGATGTTATGTGTTAGGAAGTCAACATATACCATTTTAACATGCTTTTCAAGTATTGCAGCCTTTGCCAGTTCAGCTTCCGCGAATGGATTGGAAAAAACAGAAGTTTGTAGGCTACTTTCCCCGATCGTCGGCTTTGGTAATTTGAGCTTTGTACTCTCGATCTGAGTCCTGAAATAATGAAGCACACACATATAATCATACGATATTTAGTGAAGAAATAAGTTTAAGTTCTTCTGTGATAGTTTTAACTTACTTTTCATTCTCTGTGTTTTCTTCCTCGGTATCACTTGAGGATGAACCGTAACCTAATAAAGCATTCATTTTGGAAGGTATAAGACGTTTGTAGAAGAGAAACCTACTGGAATAGTAACTACTTATTAAAATAATTGTAATAGAAAAACCATGCTTCTCTGACTACACTGCACAGATAGCGAAACAATAACAAATTGTCAAATTCCGTAAATCAATCAATGAATGTGATAAAAGAAGACAACGCCATTCAATATTCGGAGTGTCTCGCTCTAATGGTGATGACACTAAAAATATACGTTGATAAATTATTTAAACTTTTGCTGTTAATAAGATAATTTTATATGTTTCGTTATTTTTTGTGAGAAAATAAGTAAATAAAATAAAATAAAATTGTAATGAAAACTTTTAAAACACTATTTATTCTTCCTATGCTGGCAACATTTTTGTTTTCTCACGTTGTCATTTTATGAATGTTGTGGCTACTAAATAAAATTCTCCAAAATGGTAGATTATTAAGTAGGATAGCACTTTGATCTCAAGAGCTTTTCCTAAGAGTAGTGTAGATCCAGAGAAATGTAGACATAATTACTTCCTCTTTCGAATCACAGATTGAACAAGTAACTGTCTTTATTAGATTGACTGATTTATACAGATTTATTCAAATGACATTCATTTATACTTCGAGAAATATAATCGGCCCAATGTCACTTTAACTTTATTGTTTTATAATGTACTAAAATTTTGGGAATCAATCCTGTCTCGTTTCAGTTTTTTGATCCTTTGGAAACTTCTCTAATAACTGTTCACAATCACTTAACTAACAAAGTAATGTTTTTGATAAGAAGATTTTGAACCATAAAAAGATAAAATAGATTAACAATAGAAAAGTGTAATTCCAGTGAGTATTACATCTAACAATGCCGTTAAATACTATTAAAATCGAATTTCAGTCAAACACGTGTTTCGAATTGGTTATTATTTTTGAAGTTTTGGTAGATATCATTTATTAATAGTAGAATTTTTATTAAAATATGACAACCCTAAAATTTCTTTTTCCCATTTTTTGAATGTGTGCGAGCGAGACAACAAGTCGCTAGTTTGCCGTGTAGTGACGGCGGCATCAATTTCTGAATTAATTACCATTTGTCGCAAAAACTGCGCGTCCTTTATCTTTTCTAGACCAAAATCTTTAATCTTATTGCAGGTTGTGTTGATTAGTGATCTAAATGGCATCGGATGATGAAGTAGACGGGTCTTTCGCAGGTAAACGTTCAATTTAGCTAGCATGTCATAGGTAAGCCGCGAATAGCGGTATCATGTGTTTACTTGCGGTATAAGCAATTAAAAATTTAGAAAATTTTGGGTTCCGTGACTTAGATTTTGCCACTTAGTATGTTCAAACACAGTGCTATGTGACCAAAGAAGTGTATTTTGAGTGAGTTAATGTTGTATTTGTTATTTTGTGGTTGTAAATATTTTTAAGTGGCAGTTTGTGACAGAAAAGAACATGCGATATCCCCTCATTACTACTTAACAAAATGGACGCCGCCAAACAAAGGGATTAGTGACCTTAGCGTGAGGAGTGTGCTCATGTGGCGAAATGCACTATCGTAAAGGTTTAGCTAGAGTGTTTGTAAGAGGGTGGAGTGGTGGACTGGTTTGACCAGTTTATTGTGAACTTGCAGGCGACGAGGACGTGGAGGAAGGTGAGGGTCAAAATGAGAATTCTGGAGAGAGTGATGAAGCACCACCAAAGGTAATTATAAAATGTGTTATTCATTCATGTTTTGTTAATATTGTTCAGTGAATGGTTGCATGTATTTGTAAACATTTGTCTAACCTACTATTTGCTGTGGGTAAGTTGATGAGCCTGTTTCAATGTTATCAGGAGGACGAAGACTACTCACCTGAAGATGGCAGAAAGAAGAAAAAGGGAAAGAAAAGGAAAGCCCGAGGAGAAGAGAAGAAGGGCAGAAAGAAAAAGAAGAAGCGTAAGAATGAAAGTGAAGAGGTAAGTTTGAACATGTAATTTAAACCCTATGACATTATATTAATGTGTTATATCCCTTGAATGATATGACAGATATAATCAGCAGTGTCATCCAATTTCAATTTGTTTTGATAGGTACTTATTACTCTCAGTTTGATAAAGCGAAACTTTTCCCTAAGTTTATCTTTAGTAAAACATAAACAAGCAGATCTGAAATCTGAACAAGAAGGTTTTCATACACCAACAGTTTGATATAAACATGCCAACTCAAGACACACTCAGATAATTGAATTAAAATGAAATGCCATCAATTACATCACTATGATTTGTTTGTAAAACTTGTCATAACATGATTGTGTGATGTCACCAAAGACAATACAGTTGAACTCAAATATTACAGAATTGTTCTGCATTGTTTCATCTAATGACCCATGCGACTGAATCTTATAATGTCACTAATAGTTTTATAAAACTAGTTGTTGAACCTTTACTTATTTTGGTTACTGCTGATCCCATTTCTGTTAGATTAACTGATATAATATATTTTATGTTATGGAGGATAGGTCATATTATATTTGTTAAAATATTCAAAACTTAACCAGAGGTAGTGAAACAAGACCTTCAAACTAACTGGTTGAAAAACCAGTTTTTCAGCTATATTTATTGTACTTTATGATAGTTTTTAAGATAATAATATTACATGTCTTGCAGTTGATTTTTGTGTTTTTTTAAATAGATAAAAACTAGAGGATTAAAGTTAAGAATTTAAGTAGTTTGTTTTGTTATACCAATCCCTGAAACTGACAGTTGGATTTAAAACAATCCTTTGCATAATGTTAACTTACTATTGAGATACCAGAGTTACTGTTATGATATCAATCATCAATAGCCATCAAATATAAGAAAAAATGTCTCTAAAACTAGTACTCTATGAAAAGTGAAAACAATAGCTAATTCATAACACTAAATATTTATATTTTATTAGTAGCATCCAAATCCACCATGCATTTAGATTCAATATTTTAGTACTTATCATCTTTACTTCACACAAGTGTATTGAGGTCATGGAATATTGTTATCTGGTTACTGATTAGAGATGATATGGCAGGTTTTTCACCTTACTTGGCCACAGCACATCAAGTTATCTCAAATTGACCAAAGACTTTTTTGAGGGGGATATCATCTGAGGCCTGTGCGAGTGTCACACTCTTACTATCTAAAAACCATCCCATTCCTAAACCTAAATAAACCGTAAGGCATCCACACAGGCTCTGGGAAAGACTGTCGGGGCTGGGCAACTAACTGGCTATGTTGCAACTTTCTAACATGCAACAGGCTTGAATCAAATGCAAATGTTGCTCTGGGTTTGGGTATACAGCATCTGTGAAATGGCACATTTGTGTTTATAAATTCATTACATAAAACACAGGACAAGATCTAGTGCCTTTAGTGGATATTTAACTTTATTAACAAAACAATAAGTTATGTAATAAAAGACTATTTATATTTTTGGGGTAACTCAATGTGCTGGTGTTTAATCTGTAAGTACTAGGTATAAAGAAATCTATATTTCCGTCAAAAACACATTACATTATCAGCAGAATCAAGTATTCAATTACTATTGCAGATTTAGTTTTATTGTGTTTGTTTTAATCAGTGCCACCACTTTGAATATGATAAGGTAAAATAGTTTCTATAATGGATTTAAATTACTCCCTTTTATATGAAACTTGCTTTATCCTTTTACATAATAGTTTAAGATTATAAATCTTTATTTTCTCACACATATGATGGAAAACAATCATTAAAACTTCAGTACCTACCTAATCTTTTTGTTCTACATTTTATTTAACATCTGTAATTGCTTGCATAAATTACAAACAGTCTGCAAAAAGTATTGAATACATACATACTTTTTAGATGAGTTGGCAAAGTGCTTTGACCTCTTTTCTCGATTTTGTATAAACAAACATGTTACACCTTGCAAAGTTATCTTAAAGTCGATATTTTTTTTAAAAACAGGTTACAATTGAATTTAATTCAATACTGAGTATACTGACTAATTAGTTGATGTATTATCATACTGAGATGATCATTACATACTTAATGATGTTTCTACAGTTATTTATGTTGAAACTGTCCTATAAAATTTTGGTACATGTTTCGCTATTGGGAGCATGGGCACCGGAGAAAAGTGTCATAAGGTTTTTAAGATTTCAATATCTTGAATAATTATTCTTTATTATAATGAACCACAAGTTACTATTAGTAATTTCTTTTAATTAGTTCTTAATATATTTGTTCTTCTCTTAGGATGAAGACTTTGGCGTTGAGATCGAGGCCGAAGGCGACAGTGACTATGCACTCAGTGCTATGTCTTCCACAAAGAAATCCAGAAAGGGCAGGGGAAGTAAGCACAGCACCCCTGTTGCACCTGCTGCCTCTGATTCAGGATCCAGTAAGTTCCACTTATTACATACACTGTTGTACATAAATTGTGCATCTTATTGTTAACTTTCTGTGTTTTATAAAGTCAAAAACTACTGAAGGCATTTTCATCAGACGAGAGTAATTCTTAAGAAGAATATAATTTTAAAGTTAAAGTATAATTTGTAGACTACTACAGGAAAATCTTCAAACAGAAAGCTAGTAAAATTTTGAGTCATTTTTAGAGTAACTTAAGTGTTCAATTTCGTTGTTATTATAAAATATGAAAATGTTTTAACTTTATTTAGTTTCATGTGTATGACTACCATGAATTACAAGTCATTTTATTAGGCAGACAGTCGCATTGCATTGATTAATAAGAGCCGGCGCCAAAGTGCACACATATACAAACTTAGATGCAAACATCTGTGAAATATGTAAGTGTTAATGGCCTTGGAGCTGCGGACTACCTAGCGGGTTTATCGGGGCTCCGGCTCGAAAAGCAGGAGTAGGAACGGGGTAGTTTTTAGTCAGTAAGAAGAGTCTGACACTCCCTCTGATTTTGCCCCCTCAAAAAAAAAAGTGTTAATGGCCTCATTGACCAGTTTACCTAAATATTAGTGTAACAGCCGTACTCAGAGACATTTAATGATTACTTAAACTATTCCTTAGTAACAATTTTGTTCTGAAAACAATTGCTAAGAACAGGGTTAACAATGATAAGACCATTTAAGACATACTGTTTTTAATTCAATTTATGAAAAGTATCCAAGTAAGTCTATTGGAGACTCCTAGTTACAACATAATATACAAACTTAAAACTTCAAAGTTTGAGCCCAAAGCTATCAGATTTTTTTATTATTTGATTACTGGTTTCATATAGCTATTATTATGTTTTAAAAGTTGTGATATTTCTGGAATGTTCGCGCCCACACTATAATTATGACATAATTTTTAACAGGAAAATAGGATTTGGGATAAACCCCGATTTTAGTTGTTGTTTGTAAACCTATCCTATGTCAGTACACTCACACGTGTGTCATATGAATTACATATAGCAAAAACAGTAAAAAAATCCTTACGGGTTTTTCCGACAACTTAATTAGCAAAAACGCCGCCAGAACATTTGGGGCTGGTTAATGTTAATTCGTAATATATTAAATTGACTTCAGTCTGATGACATAGAAACGCAGAAATGAAAATAAACATCATAATCTTAACTACAATTAATTTCATTTCAATAAAAAAGTTTAAATAACAAAAAATCTTCATATAAATAATAATGTTGACAGAATTCAATTGATTAAATGTTATTGCGCATTAATATTTCAAATAATACCTACACTATAAGTTACATAACTGAAATCTAATCACGCTGTTCTTAGGTTTTACTAAGAATATGAACTACCTACCATTCAAAGTAGGAGGGAACTTAGCAATTTCTAAAGTATACATTGTTTAGTATTCAGGATATGTTTCGTATATAAATAATGCAATGTAATCTCTATATATGTATGTATTTAAATCGGAATTAGCATTGCGTAGTGCAATGACCTCTTCAAGTTTACAATGACCTTGCTCGCTCTATCACGAATCGAGATCGTTATTGCGTCTATCTGTCTATGATTTGTAATGTTTTGCTGTTATGTTGGTAGTACCGTGATTAGTTCTTTTTTTTTAATGCTTTTTTTATGATGATACAGGTATGCGCACTTTGGCGTTAGGTTTCTTTCTCGTTTTGAGCGGGCTTTTTGAAATATTATGTAGGATAAATACGCTCGTCCGATGAATATTTAACAATCAATGCACATATAAAACAATTGACCTAGTCTAGCTAGATTGAACTTATTTAAAATTTTATTTCAACAAGCAGATTTATTTGTTTTTTATGATTTTTAAGTATGATGAATTCAATTAAATTATTTAAGTGGATATCTATAATAACACTTCAATCTCGTTACATTGAAACTACGAGAAATTATTGTTTCGGTTTTATTTTTTGTAATATTATTGTAATTTTCCACAGTAGGTATGCCGACAGTTGAAGAGGTGTGCTCATCATTCGGGCTCTCTGATGTGGACATACAGTATTCAGACGCGGACCTGGAGAATTTGACCTCATACAAGCTGTTCCAGCAACATGTGAGGCCATTACTCGTCAAAGAGAACCCTAAGGTAAGACTTATGGAACATTTTTACCGTATTAAGGACGTCAGATAAGCATAGCATAAAATAATGAAGTTTATTTGTCTATATGTTTAAGTAGTTCATGTTTTATTATTAATTATAAAAAAGTCACAGTGACGTCAAACTGTGGTATCAATTACGTGCTCTGCTAGGTAAAAGAAAAAAAAAAAACACGATGATGTATAATGTTTACGCCGATTTTCCTCCTAGCAAAATAACTCCAATCCAGTAATAGATAAAATAACTAAAGAACTTCCTTATTCAACTATTTACCTCTATATTCTATTAATTGAATAATGTATATGAAAATTCCTCTTGTCTAGGTCCCGGTGTCGAAGCTGATGATGTTAGTCGCGGCGAAATGGCGTCTGTTCTGTGAGACAAACCCCCACCTCAGCAGTGGTACTCCAGCCATGGGATCCGAGGACAATACCAACACGTCCACTACTTCAGACTACGTGCCCAAACCTGGCAGGCCTGGACGTACTCCTAAAGAAGCTAAGGTAATGTTTGCGGAACTATTAAACTTTAGTTGAATATTCATTGAGTTAATTTACTCAATGAATATTCAACAGTTTTGGATAAAAGTGAAATGTTTTTCAGAACTTCTTAAGATCATACAACAGGGTAGACTGCATAAAATCAAAGATGAATTCACTGTAAAGATTAAAAGACTATCCTAATTATTTTGTTCAGTTTCTATACTGGAACAATGAAATGGACCCCAACAACTATCATAATTATTATGAAGTACTGTTACATAGACGGTTTGGTTCAGTTTCTATACTGGAACAATGAAATGGACCTCAACAACTATCATATTATGAAGAATTGTTACATAGGCGGTTTGACTATCTGTCACATAGTCTAGAAGTTTTAATTATAATTCTCAATTCTCTACAGAACGAAGAGGTAATAGAGGAGCCAGAGGAAGAAGAGGAAGAGGAACAGAGTGACGAGGGTGCAGCGGCTCCTCGCAAGAGGGGACGTAAGCCGAAGCACGGCAACACTCCCGCCACGCCGCGCGGGAAGCCAGGCCGCAAGCCTAAAGTGCCCACGCTGAAGATCAAGTTCAGCAAGCGGAAGAGGACTAGCAGTGTGAGTAGCTATTGTTTTTGTCATAATCATCATATTCTATTAATCCAATCTATTAGTTAAATCGGTAGAGCTATTTGAAGAGGTCTGTTAGGACGTATAACACTCCACCGTAGGCCGCATCATCACTTACCATCAGGCGAGATAGCGGCCAAACGTCCGCCCATTTAACATAAAAAACTTACGCTCGAATACTGAAATGCTACTTAATCTTAAGTTGCACTTAAATATCGTCCTATCTCTGTTATTTACAAAAAATTTGTAGGGACAGAACTGTTATTGAGCGCGTCTTAAAATTGAGTGACGTTTGAGTATATGACCATTAATTTAAAAATTGTTTTACTATCCAAAAATGTTATGAATGCGAAATGTATTGATTTGAAAGAAATTATGACAGTCATTTTTAGTAGTCTGAAATACTATATAGGCTGGTATTCTCCATTGTAAAGCGGGCAGAAGCAAACAATTACTTTGGAAATAACAAAAGTTTGTTAGGGTTTTTCTGTACCTAATCAGGATTCTCAGTAATCTACGAATTTTGAAAGGGTGCCTGGTTAATGACAATAGGCTCTTGCTCACCTATTATTACACGGGATTCGTGACATAAATGAAGTTGGTGGTTATAAAAAAACTGTATTCTATCTTAAAGCGCAAACTCGGGTACATAATGAATGTATAATAATGCAGGTTCCTGTGGACTCGCCTAATAAGGAGAAGAATATTCCGTTAGTCGCGCATCTAGTAGCTATGAATGAATAGAGAACAAGTTTTACATTGACTTAAGATTTACGTTTTTATTTTTAAGGTCTTATCAATTATTCATCATTAATTTAACTGTCTTAAAACTGAATGAATGATAAGTTAGTTATAATTGTATTTTATTAAACACTACATTACCATAATTGCTTTCTCAAATAAAACTTACGTGATTTTTTACTTTTTTATAATTACATATTTGTTGATTTTTATATAGTGTAATTTTAATTGATCTCGTTTCGTGGCATACCATTGGTATAAAAAAATGTTGGAATCTATACAGAAATCTATAGGTATGTTTATTATTTGCACTAGGAGGAAGACCAAGAAGGTAGCGCAGTGAACTCAGACTCGGATGCGGAGTTTGAACAGATGTTGGCGGAGGCGGACGAGCCGAAGCCGGCCGCCGCAGCCGCCGAGGACGGGGCGCCGCAGAAGGAAGACGATCCTGCTGTACCGGTAAGATTATATTAACAAGATATTATATTATTATTATATTGCTCCATTGTAGGCCGCATCATCACTTACCATCAGGCGAGATAGCGGCCAAACGTCGGCCCATTTAACATAAAAAAAAAACAAATATTTTGTTACATATTTACTTTGAATAGAGTTCGTTACTATAGATAGTGCTCTATGTTCTGCAAGTTACTAATTTTCGAGGTACAAAATAAAGTTTGGTTTTGTTAGTCATCAATATTAGACTTATCCTAAACAATGCCAAGATGTCCCATTATCTTGACGATGCAAAACAAAAAATACGTATTGTAGTAAAACACAATAAACAATTGTAATAACTTCTATATTTATGTTTCAAGTAAATCAAATATGAATTCGGGTCATTCTCTTTTCCAGCAACCCAAAAAGAAGGCAAAGACCAAGATTGGTAATAAGAGCAAAAAGAAGAAGAAATTGAAGACTACAAATAAATTCCCTGACGGTGCAGAGGGAGAACATGAACACCAGGATTATTGTGAGGTTCGTATACACTGTGTGCTGATGACACAGACATTTATTACACAACTAGCAAACCCGGCGAACTCTGTTTCGCCACCTTCGGTTTCGATTATTTTATGAAATGGCGCTATATGTGAAACACGATTTTCCCTGTCTTTCTGCTTTTCTCTTGAATTTTTTCCTTAATTTTCTTTGCTATAAACCTCACGGAGCCCGAGATCATTCCAACGAATGTAAAAGCGTGGAATTCGGTTCGTGCGTTCTGGAGTTATGTTACGTCAGGAAGGAAACCCGACTTATTTTTATTACTGCACAATGCTAAAATAAAAGTGTTCCTACGAGTTTTCTACATTAATTCAACACTCTCCCTCAATTCTGCAGGTGTGTCAACAAGGTGGTGAGATTATCCTTTGTGATACTTGCCCCCGAGCATACCACTTGGTATGTCTCGAACCAGAACTGGAGGAGACTCCCGAGGGACGCTGGTCTTGTCCACACTGCGAGGCTGAGGGCAACCAGGACCAGGAAGATGATGACGAGCATCAGGAGTTTTGCAGGTAAAAACAAACTAAACATACAGTATTTTACATAATAGCTTTATCTGCCCTATTACTGCGACAAGTCTCTAAGGATTTAGTAGTAATATGCACTAAAATATTGATGACCTAAAATACAAATTATGTAAATTCTAAGCTCGCAAAATTGTTACCTTTCCTAGTGAGGCAATTTGAAATTGTTTCTTTATCTGTATATTCATTGTAATTTGAATTATTTCAGAATCTGCAAGGATGGCGGTGAACTATTGTGCTGTGACTCTTGCCCTTCAGCTTACCATCGGTTCTGTCTCAATCCACCGCTTGAGGAGGTGCCAGATGGAGAGTGGAAGTGCCCTAGATGTAGTGTAAGTATACATAACTTTACTATGAAACTTTATATTAAATACTTAACAAATTCACAAAGGCATTTTTTAAATTCTCTTTTAGTGATAGCGAAATTTGAATAGAAAGTCTTTCGATGATACATATCCTAGAACTATGACATTTATTTATTATCATACTATACCATAACTAATATGACTATATATATTTCCAGTGTCCACCGTTAGAAGGGAAAGTGGCGAAGATATTGACATGGCGGTGGAAGGAACAGTCAGCCAAGTCGAAGGCTCCGCGCTCGCGAGAGTTCTTCGTCAAGTGGCATGATAGGTCCTACTGGCATTGCAGCTGGATATCTGAACTACAAGTGAGTGAACATAACGCATAACAGAAAATAATAATAGGACTAAGCTAAAATATTGTGTAAGACACACTATTGATCTAAAAGTTGGCAGAGATGGCCAAAACTAAGGTCACCTTATGTAACTTTGATTTTACTTATGTTAATATTCTTGTATTAGGTTAACATTCTATGTCATAGCCAACATTTAAAATATTATCTTTCACATGTTGTAATCATGTACTCATTGTTTTCTTTTAACATTTCAGTTGGACGTGTTCCACCCCCTTATGTACCGGTATTACATGCGGAAATCGGACCTGGAGGAGCCACCTAAGCTAGAGGAGCCATTAGATGAACGTGACGGACGAGTCAAGAGACTCAGGGACAAGCAAGATCAGGACGCTGATGAGAAGTTACTTGAGGAGAAGTATTACAGGTGAGATAAAACTGTTTTGCTGAAAATTGTACTGAATGTTCAGTGTAACAGAGTTTAATGTTGTAGAGCCTGGTGAATTTAAAAGAAATGAGAATGTGGTGTTAGTTTAGCTGATCCCTGTAAAACTGGACGAACCTATTCAAAGCACCGTATTTATATTATTCTCCCACAAACCACACCAAACACTCAGATTTACATAACACAATAATTGTGCTCTGAAAACAGCATTCACTATTGTTTTCTTCGATTCACTATTCTAATGAAATTGTGTTTCAGATATGGCGTGAAACCAGAGTGGTTGGTGGTGCACCGAGTGATCAACCATCGCACGTCGCGCGACGGAACCACGTACTATCTCGTCAAGTGGAGGGATCTGTCCTACGACCAGGCCACATGGGAGTCCGAGAATGCAGACATTGCTGGACTCAAGAATGCCATTGAATATTATCAGGTTAGTATTGTACTCTTCCACTAAAAGTCTGTTTGTTCACAATATATCAATTTTGTTATCGTGATATCTTTTCGGAACACCAAGTTTATAGTCTCCGCTTTTCAATTCCAGGATATGCGAGCCTACATTACTTCTGAAGGCAAGACAAAGGGAACTAAAGGCAAGAAGGCAGGACGTAAGAGCAAGAACAAGGACATTATTGACGAGGACGACAGCAGCGGCGCTCTGCAAATGAAACCCAAGAAATACAACCCACCGCCAGACCGCCCCACCACTAACCTCAACAAGAAATACGAAGACCAACCACCATTTGTATATGAAACTGGCATGCAGCTCCATCCATATCAGCTGGAAGGTCTCAACTGGTTGCGGTATTCCTGGGGACAGGGCATCGACACTATTCTTGCCGACGAGATGGGTCTCGGAAAGACTATCCAAACTGTCACATTCCTTTACTCGCTGTTCAAGGAAGGACACTGCAAGGGCCCCTTCCTTGTGTCAGTACCTCTCTCTACTATCATCAACTGGGAGAGAGAGTTCGAACTGTGGGCCCCAGATCTCTATTGTATCACATACGTCGGCGACAAAGACTCCAGGGCCGTCATCAGAGAGAATGAACTGACTTTCGATGATGGCGCCAACAGGGGCGGCCGACCTTCTAAGATCAAGTCTCAAGTTAAATTCAACGTACTACTAACGTCCTACGAGTTGATATCTATTGACGCTACCTGTCTGGGGTCTATCGAGTGGTCGGTGCTGGTGGTGGACGAGGCGCACAGACTCAAGAGTAATCAGTCAAAGTTCTTCAGGCTGTTGGCTGGTTACCACATCAACTACAAGCTACTACTCACTGGAACACCATTGCAGAACAATTTGGAAGAATTGTTCCATCTGCTAAATTTCTTAAATAAAGACAAATTCAATGATCTCGCCGCATTCCAGAATGAATTTGCCGACGTGTCTAAGGAAGAGCAGGTGAAGAGGCTTCACGAGATGTTGGGCCCGCACATGCTGCGACGTCTCAAGGCTGATGTACTCAAGAACATGCCTACCAAATCAGAGTTCATTGTGCGAGTAGAGTTATCACCCATGCAGAAGAAGTACTACAAGTATATTCTGACGAGGAACTACGAGGCCCTGAACCCCAAGAGTGGTGGACAAACTGTCTCACTACTTAACGTCATGATGGATCTAAAGAAGTGCTGTAATCATCCGTACCTGTTCCCGGTGGCGGCCGAGGAGGCTCCGCTTGGCCCTCACGGAAACTATGATACTCAGGCTTTAGTCAAGGCGTCGGGCAAACTAGTTCTCATGTCTAAAATGTTGAGGCAACTCAAGGAACAAGGACACAGAGTGCTGATCTTCTCTCAGATGACAAAAATGTTGGACATCCTCGAAGATTTCTTGGAGGGAGAAGGTTATAAATATGAAAGAATTGACGGTGGTATTACTGGTACAATCCGTCAGGAAGCTATCGACAGATTCAATGCTCCTGGCGCGCAACAGTTTGTGTTCTTACTGTCGACTCGGGCTGGTGGTCTGGGTATTAACTTGGCCACAGCCGACACTGTCATTATTTATGACTCTGACTGGAATCCTCACAACGACATCCAGGCGTTCTCGCGTGCGCATCGTATCGGACAGGCCAATAAGGTCATGATCTACCGTTTCGTAACGCGCAACAGTGTCGAGGAGAGAGTTACACAAGTAGCTAAAAGGAAAATGATGTTGACTCACTTGGTCGTACGACCAGGTATGGGCGGTAAAGGCGCTAACTTTACTAAACAAGAATTGGACGATATCTTGAGGTTCGGTACTGAAGAATTGTTCAAAGAAGAAGAAGGAAAAGAGGAAGCTATTCATTATGACGATAAGGCTGTCGGAGAGTTGTTAGATCGTTCCAAGGAGGGAATAGAACAGAAAGAATCTTGGGCCAACGAGTACCTTAGTTCGTTCAAAGTCGCTAGTTATTCTACAAAGGAAGGAGACGGCGAGGAAGAAGTGGACACGGAAATCATCAAACAAGAAGCTGAGAACACCGACCCCGCGTACTGGATCAAACTGCTCAGGCATCATTACGAACAGCACCAAGAGGACCAGGCGAGGACTCTTGGTAAAGGCAAGCGAGTGCGCAAACAAGTCAATTACAACGACGGTATCGTCGCGCAGACCGAGAACAGGGAGGACAGCACGTGGCAGGAGAACGGCTCGGACTACAACTCCGACTTCTCCCAGGGCAGCGAGGACGACAAGGAGGATGACGACTTTGACGAGAAGAACGACAACGGCGAGCTCCTCAGCCGGCGCAGCAAGCGTCGCCTGGAGCGGCGCGACGAGCGCGACCGCCCGCTGCCGCCGCTACTGGCGCGCGTCGGGGGGAACATGGAGGTGCTCGGCTTCAACGCTCGCCAGCGGAAGTCCTTCCTCAACGCCATCATGCGGTATGGCATGCCGCCGCAGGATGCATTCAACTCGCAGTGGCTAGTCAGGGATCTAAGGGGCAAGTCCGAGCGGAACTTCAAGGCATACGTCTCGCTCTTTATGCGACATCTCTGCGAACCCGGCGCTGATAACGCCGAGAACTTTGCTGACGGCGTGCCGAGAGAGGGCTTGTCCAGGCAACACGTATTGACGCGAATCGGAGTGATGAGTTTGATTAGGAAGAAAGTGCAAGAATTCGAACATATTAACGGGTATTACAGCATGCCGGAGATGATCCGCAAGCCTGTGGAGCCTGTGAAGTCGACTACGGGCGAGAGTGCGGCGCCGTCCCCTGCGCCGTCCACGGCGACCCCGATCACGTCGGCCGCGCCGTCCCCGGCACCCACACAGGTTGCTCAGACGTTAGGACAGGCCGCTACTCCCGGTGGCTCCGAGAAAGATGACAAAGAAGAGATTAAAGAGGAAAAATCAGAGAAGGACGTCAAAGAAAAGGACGAGCCGATGGATACGAGTGACATTAAAGAAGAAACTGTCGATGAAAAGGAATCACCTAAAGAGAAATCAGAAGACAGTAAGGATGGTGAGAGACGCATGTCGGTGGACGAGGAGCCCAAGGACGACGAGAAATCTAATGACAAGAAGGAGGAGAAGGAACTGAAGGTGAAGGAGGACAAGGAAGAAGTAGATAAGAAAGAAGACGCTAAGAGTGATAAGGCCGAGTCTGAGGCCTCTGAGAAGCCGAAAGATGAGAAGAAGGTAAATTATCTGTTTTTATAATGTTAATATCGTAAAAGATTCTCTCTGTAATAATTAATACATTTCTAAAAACTAATGTAAAGTGAATAAATAAAACAATGTAAACTTTTCGCAGGATGATGACGACGACGACGTAGTACTAGTGAAGGAAGACGAAGATCTGAAGGTGGAGCGTCGCAAGTTCATGTTCAACATCGCGGACGGAGGGTTCACGGAGCTGCACACTCTGTGGCTGAACGAGGAGCGCGCCGCGGCGCCGGGCCGCGAGTATGAGATCTGGCACCGCCGCCACGACTACTGGCTGCTGGCCGGCATCGTCACGCACGGCTACGGCCGCTGGCAGGACATACAGAACGACCTGCGCTTCGCCATCATCAACGAGCCCTTCAAGATGGATGTCGGCAAAGGGAACTTCTTGGAAATCAAGAACAAATTCCTAGCTAGGCGTTTTAAGGTGAGTTTCATTCAACATTTGAAGAGTATTTTGATATTGTAGAAGTAATCAGATACAACATTAACTTTATCGAGACATTGACCTTCTCACAGAGAAAGTACTTCTTGAATCTTATATGTTAAGCAATGCAGTTCACTGCAACTACTAAGATCTCAATTTTATTCCTTCCAGCTTCTAGAACAAGCGTTAGTGATCGAGGAACAACTTCGTCGTGCGGCATACCTGAACTTGACCCAGGATCCGAACCACCCTGCCATGTCGCTGAATGCGCGCTTCGCAGAGGTCGAATGCTTGGCCGAGTCGCATCAGCATCTCAGCAAGGAGTCACTGGCTGGCAACAAACCTGCTAATGCTGTATTGCACAAGGTAAGGATGAGATTGAAGATAGTTTTGAAGAGTTAGAGCTAGCTATTAGACCACAAAATAACCTGAACTATATTTTCTATTTCAAAAGTACTGTAATGTTTTACCATATCTCATGTGTTATTTATATTCATAATCGTTTTTCAGTTTGTAACGACTAAATCAGTATTGATGCACTGCCATTGAGACTGACTGACTGTACTAGACAGAACTACAGATACATTTTTTAGACACAATATTTATGAAACTTATGTCTTGAAATTATAAAATAACTAATTAACTGATTATATTTTCTCCAGGTACTAAATCAACTGGAGGAGCTGCTATCGGACATGAAGTCCGACGTGTCCCGCCTGCCCGCGACGTTAGCGCGCATCCCGCCCGTCGCGCAACGGCTGCAGATGTCGGAGCGGTCCATACTGTCCCGACTAGCTGCCACGGCCGGCAACCCTGTGCCAGCTGGTAAGATATTTTTATTTTATCTATCAAGTGTTTTATAATGCTCGCAAGTGACTGGACTCCAAAGTCTTTTAGTAAGGTGTTGATTACTGTCAATTGAATCTGCTCCGTCGTGTCAATTTATCCCACAAAAAAATATCAGTTTAAGAATGTAGGTAATAGAGAACGAAATTATGTAAATTCGAAACGTTTTTGTGTTTGTTATTTGCACTACCTACTCTGACCCTTACATAGGGACTTATTCTGTATACTAATCTGTTATGTGTGTTCCAGCGCAAATGGCCCAGTTCCCGGCGGGCTTCCAGGCGGGCGGGTCGCTGCCCGGGTTCTCCCCGGCGGCGGCGGCGGCGGCCAACTTCTCCAACTTCCGCCCCCAGTACTCCGTGCCCGGACAACCTACTTCCAGTGGATCCTCTAATGTCAGTATTTCACCTTATGCTTATTCAATGTGACTTTGAAAGTTGACCTTTTACTAATTTGTTTCTCTTTCCCTTTCAGAAATCATAAGCTCCATAACTTATACAACATAATTCAACTTGAAAAATTTTGCAGGTATTAAATATTTCCCTTTTCACTTAAATAGTAAATTTATAGTTTGTATCTTTCAATAATTAGCAATTTAACATACATTAGTAGTTAATTTACGATACAGTGGTGAATGTGGTAGAATGTCTGACGTTATAATGAAATATAAATTATTTGTTTTAGTGAGCGGCTAATTGGTCACATAGATGAATTATGTTAGGTGTAATCTTTCCAAGATTCCTGTTCCACCTTGGGTTTGAAGTGATAATCTTAGTGTATTAGTGCAGTTAGGTAACATATACAAATACTACGTCATTTTGATGCAGAACTCACAATATTATTTATTTCATCCTGATCTGTATGAATCTTGTTTATTGTGTAAGTGATTGTGGAATTTTAAGAAAACCTATTTTTAATTTACCAAAAATGAAAATTGAATAAATCGTATCGTTTAAGTGATTGTTCGTGTATTTTATTTTGTACACCTTATTTTATCCCAACAGATTTGATTATTACTCCTAAAGGAAGTTGACACAAAGTTTAGTGCCAATGGGGTCTTATAAGTTCAACTATAGAAAACAAACACATACATACAAAAATATGATTTAATTCATGATCGCAATATGAATATAACAAACAAACAGTAAACAATAAATAGTAGACAAAATATCACCACATGTAAGTGTCGTCCTCCGTGTTATACTTGACACAGTCTAAAGGTTTCACGACATTGGGATCTGAGGAACAGAAGTGTTGCAGCATCTCCTCACTGATGCCACAGTCTGAGAGGTTCTCCTTGTTGAATGCTTTGGTAAAGTGGTTGGGCTCGTTCTCTTTTGACGATTCATCTGGAATAAAGATAATAAAATTAGTTGTTACTTTGAAGATACTAATTTCTGGAACCGCTAGTTAGAATTGTATAATTAGCTTTGTATTGGGTATCGTAAAATGGGCTGAATATATACAGAAGAGGGGTGAATATATGTTGGAAAAATGATCTAATATCTATTCACGCCTTTCTTGAGTCTATTCACCCCGTTTTAACCGTAGTTCATTTGTCGAAAAAGGGTTAGCGCGTAAAATATTACACCACGACCGGTTAAACACGTAGAAGTAGCAATCTAAATAAGGTGTTTTGCAATAAGTACCTTCAGCTATATCACGAGCGGCCCACGAGAACGCCAGCGTGGGCTGATGATGCGCGAAGGTGGCGCTGAACTGCGCTGAGGAACTGGTCTTCAACACGTTGAACAAAGTATGCACTGTCGTCGGCAGTATCGGGCCTCGCAGCTCTATTGAGTAATACTTATTGCTATCGGAATGTATTGTGTTTTCACGCACCTGTGGAACAAATATTTTCGAAGTTAAGCAATAGATTAATATGTCGGCGCAACCACATCAATTATCAGAGAAAGTAGAATAAGTTTGGTTAATTCACTTGATTGTCCTAAAAATCAGTTTATTAATCATCAGTTGATTATTTTAAGTTTAATACGATGTAAAATTAACGTTATCATTGTAATTTCAATACTTAACCTAAAACTTGTAAGCACGTGCTCGTGCGCCGAGTCCTATAAATACGCCCGCACTGTAGGCAATCGAGGCAGTTGCACTCCGATCGCCGTACAGTACGGACCTCTGTGGGAGTTGAATAAACTAAGTTTACAGTACTCGTGAAGTTTTTCTAAGCCCCAAAATGGGTGACCATCGTGAGAACAACAACTGTGACGTCAGCAATGATGACGTCACACTTTTTCAAAACACCACGTAGATTTCTCCTTCGTCATCAGAAGTGGGATAGCAAGAAGCCCTTACCCCAGCCGCTTCATCATCAGCTCTTCCACCTGATCAACTGGAACGAATCAACAGCCGCAAGTACATCAAAACCACGACCTGGAGAGTGAAAACAAGCCACCAGAATAAACAGATAAGTATTGCATGGTTAATTACTCTTTTCAAATTTCAAAAATTCTAAATTAAACTCCGAGAAATCTACGAGACCCTCCGAGAAATCTACGAGACCCTCCGAGAAATCTACGAGACCCTCCGAGAACTCTACGAGACCCTCCGAGAACTCTACGAGACTAACAACTAATTTATAATGAACAGAAATCCTTCTCAGAGAAAATACTTTCTTTGCCTACAGGTAATCACATCACAACATAACAAAACCAACGAGAATCACCGAGAACCTACGAGAATCACCGAGAACCTACAAGAATCACCGAGAACCTACGAGAATCACCGAGAACCTACGAGAATCAACAAAAAAATCAACGAGGCTGGTGCAGAGCGCGCACCGCCTGTCAGTATGGCCGTGTCGGCGCAACCACATCAATTATCCAGAGAAAGTAGAATAAGTTTGGTTAATTCACTTGATTGTCCTAAAAATCAGTTTATTAATCATCAGTTGATTATTTTAAGTTTAATACGATGTAAAATTAACGTTATCATTGTAATTTCAATACTTAACCTAAAACTTGTAAGCACGTGCTCGTGCGCCGAGTCCTATAAATACGCCCGCACTGTAGGCAATCGAGGCAGTCATGATCGAGAGGAAGAGGAGACTTCGCAGGTCGTGGCAAAGGACCCGCTGCCCGACCATGAAGAGTTCGCTCAACGCTCTGGCTGCGAAGATCTCGTCCGCTTGGCAAACCACGCGGGCGAGTCGTGGCAACGCGCCATCGAGCGAGCGACAGACGATTGGTCGGGCATTCACCGATTGTGCCGCAGCCTCGCAGGGAAGCCGGCTCCGATTAGGCCCCTACTGGCCGGCGACGGAACCCCCCGTTACCGTGCCGAGGACCGCGCGGAGCTCTTCGCCGACTCCCTGGAGGCTGTTCCAGCCGAACCCAGCCCGTAACGTGCAACACACAGCAGCCATCGAAGAACAGGTCGAACGGTACCTGGAGCAGCCGATCCTCCCCGAAGGACCCCATCGTGTTCTCCCCCGGCCTGGTGCGGCGTATGGCTCTCCGAGCCCCACTACGCAAGGCACCCGGTCCGGACGGCATCCCCAATGAGGCCCTTGCCTGCCGCCGCGAGGAATCGCGACGCTGACGCGGCTGTTCAACGGGATCCTCCGCACCGGACACTTCCCGATAAGTGGAAGCTCGGCAGAGTAATCATGCTGCCCAAACAGAAGAACACGCTGCTGCCGGGGAGCTATCGCCCCATCACGCTCCTCGATACCGTCTCGAAGCTCTTCGAGAAGCTGCTGCTGTTGCACCTGCGCCCACACCTCCAGCCACGCGGCGAACAGTTCGGCTTTAGGGCCGAACACTCCACGACCCAGCAAGTCGCGAGGGTACTGCACGACCTGGCCGCCGCGCGTAACAAGCGCGAGCGGGCCGCTGCAGTATTCCTCGACATGGAGAAGGCGTAGACCGCGTCTGGCACGCCGGCCTGCTCAGCAAGCTGGACATTGTAATTACTCCTCGTCGACTAGTTAAGATCGTGGCCACCTTCCTGCACGGCAGAACCTTCCAAGTGGCAGTGGAAGGCGTTCTGTCGACTGAGCGCGGCATCCAAGCCGGCGTGCCCCAGGGAAGCTGCATCTCACCCGTGTGCTACTGCGTGTACACGGACGACATCCCCGTCGTGGACGGCGCCAAGCTCGCCCTCTACGCGGACGACGCGGCGCTCTACACGACGTCGCTGAACGCCCGGCACGCAGTAGTCAAACTACAGCGCGCCTTAGATGCACTCCCTGACTCTGGAGAAGTGGAGACTGGCTGTGAACGTGGCCAAGACTCAAGCGCTCGCCGTGGGGATCATGAAGCCGGACACCATGACTCTGATGGGTGAGCCAATACGGTGGGCGCCGAGAGCCTCGGCGTGACCATCGACCGCTCCCTGTCCATGACGCCCCACGTGCAGCAGGCTGTTGCTCAGGCGCGCGCCGCCCGTCACCTCCTGCGCCCGGTCCTCGACTCGTCGCTGCCGCTCCGTGCGAAGCTCGGCATCTACAAGGCCTACATTCGGACACGGCTTACCTACGCCGCCCCGGCCTGGTACGCGCTCGTGTCCGAATCCAGCAAGAAACGCCTCCGTGCGCAGCAATCACTAACGCTGCGCACTATAGTCAAGGCCCCGCGCTTCGTACGGAACGCGACCATAACGAGAGACCTCGGCGTAGAGAGCGTCGACGACTTCGTGCAGCGCCTGAGCACCAACATGTTCGAGCGCGCCGGCAAGTCGCGGCACGACCACCTTCGGGCGCTGGCGCCATACCATCGGCGCCCCCCCGACGGATACGGTCTGCCGCGAGACCTGGTCGCCCCGGCCGACCCACCCGACGCAGCCACATGAGCCTCCCGCCCGCCCTAGCTAGGGCGGGGCGGTAGAGGCTCCCCACCGGACTTGACCACGCGCCGCTACCCGCCTGCTGCTCGCCGGGCCAGCCCGGCTTGAGCGCGGCCGCTAGCGGCGCCACAACACGGACTCGACATCGCATCGGGCCCCTCGCGGGGCCCGACTACTCCAACCCCTCGCCCGCAGTTGCGGGCAGCGATAAGAAACCGCCGAAACAGGCCTCGGCCTGGATCGCGCGTCCTCACGCCCCCAGTCGGGGACGTAGAGACGGCCCCCGTCAATCGAGGCAGTTGCACTCCGATCGCCGTACAGTACGGACCTCTCTGGGAGTTGAATAAACTAAGTTTACAGTACTCGTGAAGTTTTTCTAAGCCCCAAAATGGGTGACCATCGTGAGAACAACAACTGTGACGTCAGCAATGATGACGTCACACTTTTTCAAAACACCACGTAGATTTCTCCTTCGTCAAATACAATAAATACATGTTTGGGTTCGAAAGTGAGAAAGTCCATAACCTCAGAGAATATCAAGAAACAAATGCATGCATAAAACTGGAATGTATAATTGAGCATTTATTTGAGCATTTATTTTACGTTATGCGGACAAAAGCGAGCATAAATATTTTTTTAGAGAACTCAGTTATCAATAGGTAGATATAATTGGATTGCGAACTTACTTTTAAAGACTGCAGTGTTCCCCCATGGAAGGCCGTCGGAGATAATAAAGTAGGCGGTACCCCTGCGAACGGCCCGGTGGGGCTCACAATGGACTTGCAGTTGAGTAAAAAATTGAACAATGCTTGCGCATCTGCCCCTCGCACAAACACAAGTGACTCGGCCGCGCTATCCACGCTGCTTTCTGCACTGTGGGTTATTCGAGCCTGAAAGAGTTTAGACATCAAGATTTAGAATTATAAAAAATGTTTTTGCTATCTAATATTTCTGCTATTTACCATATAAGATTGAGTTCCCTTATGTATTTAGCTTATAATGAGATCTGTAGGTTTTTCCGGAAATTACTTAAAATAACGTTTTATTTTTAATCAAATTTCAAATCAAAACCTATTTATTTATTTATTTTCATTTCATTCGTTCATTTTTGTTGACGAAATTTCGCAATAAATGGTATTGTGGTACAAAATCTGCGAAGTTTCGGACGAAGCTTCGTTTTTCGTTGAATTAGAGTAGGCCCCCTGTTCTAGTTTGTCGTAAGATAATAATTATGGTGACCAACCTGTGTAATATTAATTTTCTTAATAACTTCAGTTTCGAAGCCCATTTGTGAGAGGAGCTGGTCTGGGTCGTCATCGTCCTCGTCTTCCTTCTTGTCCTGTGCATCCTGCGACATCTTGTCGTCCATCGTATCGTAACAACTGTCGAACGACGCATTCTTTGGTCTGTCTTCGTCTGACGTGTTCAGTTTCTTCTTGCCGTCTGGCCGTAGCGGCATTGTGTATTCCACATCTGAGAATGAAAATTATGAGTAAATTAACTATGCGAAGATAAGACATAAGGTAGATGACGACTTATACTAGATATGTATATTTTTTTTTTTTATGAAACACACCGGTAGTCAAGCAGACGTATAACCTGATGTTAAGCAATCGCCACCGCCCATGGACACTTGAAACACCAGAGGTGTTATAAGTGCGTTGCCGGCTTTTTGGGAGTTAGGAATTTAAGGGTTGTTGTTCGGGAATCGGGGATTGGGAAGATTGGGAAGGGGGAATTGGGCCATTTTAATACCAAAGTTGATGATCATATTGAAGAAAGCTCTAATTACCTTCCTGTCGCAGAGTTTGTCGGAAGCCTCTCGTGGTGGGTGCGATCAACACGCAAGGCTCCGACACTCCACACACTCCCGCCGCACGGAATAGACACGTGAACGTATTCGCACACACGTAGAAGTACGGACAGTGACGTGCACGTAGGAGCTGGAAGAAAGGAGTAAAACCTTGTTATGACTTATATTATGGTGTCTCTCAAGTCATTCACTTTTCGTTTATGAAATATTTTTGCAAAATATAAATTCCCTTAATATTGGATAACGACAGCATAAACTAGGCGAAAACAAAAGACTTATGGAAAAGATGAATTTATGTAACATTCTAGCAATCTAGTCACTGTCATATTGAAGACTTTGTAAGCGTAGAAATCTCGCTAAGTTTGTTAAAACACTTTTATGTTATCAAGATCTTACCTGAAACAAGGATCTAAAGCTTTCCGTCCACTCTCTATGTAAGGCCTGCTTGACATCTTCATTGGTTGCCATGAAGCTGGTAGCCGCGACCTTCCCCGAGGATCGAGGGTACAGCTCCAACCAGGGCAGGTGTGGGTGTTGCCAGTAGAGGCATGCCTGGTGGAATCGAGCGCGCGGTGACGTGTCTAGCGTAGGCGATGTGGTTGTGTCGAGGCAGCGGACGAAGCTGGAAGGAATTATTTATTTAGAGGATAACATTACATTTATTCAACGAAGAAGATAGGTAGAGATGCACATTTTTGATTTACATGCGTCTAGCATTCTCGCTAAATTATCAAACCCAAGTCCCAATCATGTAATAGTGTGTGAGCCTCTTTACCATGTACTGGGCTGGTAACATAATAATTACATTTATTTTTTATTAATCATTAATCATGAGGTCAGTAGTGAGACAAGACAAGATCTCAGTAGTGAAGGAAACAACAAATAAGAAAATAAGGTTGAATACAAAAGTTTTGCTTTAAATTTTTTAAAGCATTGTGTGAGATAATGTCTAGAGTTTGGCATGAGAGCTGGTTTGTGTTACAAATTACCTACATTTCCAGGGAAAAACATATTTTATCTCAAATAAGTTTTGATAGCAATATTTCTTTGACAAATTGCAGTTAGGTATGTTTTTTATGCAGTAACTCGATAAAACAATGATAAGGCTCTTGATAAATTCCTGCATTTTGGTGATAAATAATGTATTATTATTTATATCTAGTGTATATTGGCTTGTGAACAATGATAATTTTATTAAAAGATGTCAATCACCTTTGTTTTGCACAAGCAAACAATCAGAAATACTGATTTCTAATTGATTATAGGTAAATGTCTCATGCCTATTGTTTGTTACTGACTGACAATTTATTGTGGTGTATGCCCTAGGAACATTAACAACATTAAAATCTTATTGACATATTTAATTATATTTAACTTTTGTAGTGGCACAGGAATAGATAAGACTCTAATTAAAACTACTAACTATTTAACTATTGACAAAAAAATTGGTTTGCTACTAAAGAATAGAGTAGCCAAGTAAACTATTGTTTAGTTTTTGAACTAAACTAACTTACCCAGTAATCCCAGAAGCTTCTTCACTCGCCTTCAACTTAGAAGTCCATGCAAATGGTTTGGGAGACATTAATCTTAACTTAGTTTTTAATGCCCAATCAATGGGTATATACTTGTATTTCTTCTCTGGAATCTAAAACGGAAAAAGAAAATAATTTACCACTATTAATTTAATACAAAGTAATTATTTAGAAGTTACTCTAGTTACCTGTCCATAGGAAAGACCTGTTACACAAGAAATTAGAAATTAAGAAGACTTTTCTTTACATGTGATGGGTGGATGTTTGTCCACTATCTCGTTTAAAAATAACAATGATTGGGCTTTCTTAGAATTATGTATCTTGCATAATATTGAACTTCATTAAGACTAATTAGTTAATGCAAAAATAAATTTACAAAACTTATTGTGTATTTTAGCTTCCTACTATTCTACTTAATAATATTTTGCTGTATCAGAATATTAGAAAGAACTTATACAAGCACAAAATAACTAAATAAATATGAAATACTACTTACAGGCTCCACAGAATGTTCAGCAGTGAACTTCTGTAATAAATTGGAGAATGTGGACAGTTTCTCTGTGTCCACATCTTTGACTGGCTTCTCCTGTACTTTGGCTGGCAGGTTCAATAAGGCATACAGAGTCTTGTCATTGGACTCATCCAGCTGATCATCTACTTGTAACCTTGGCTTCTTTTCTTGTGGTTTGTTATGTGATATGTGAGTATGTCATATTGTTATTAGATAAATTGTTTGTGAATATAATTTTATAAGTTTTTGGTGTATAATTGACAGTAAATATTAGGTGATTGGATTATAACATAGTTTTTGAATGGCAATATTTGTGTATGAGTTGAATATGAAGATCAAGGTTTGTGGCATGCTTTGGAGAGCCTCTCAGAGGCTTATATCCATCAGTGAATGGAACCAGGCTGATGGTAATCATGTCTTTATCCACAGAATGTGGAAGGAAAATGTATGTAAGGTTGTTTAAGACTTTGACTGCCAACAAAAATCTGTTGAAGGCAAATCCTGTTAGTGCCAGTCCCTTAACCCCCCGTGGCATTTAATATGTTAAATTGTTGTCGTTGTCGCAATATAAACTTTATAGTGATGAAAAATTAAGTTTATTCTACACTTCTCTAAATCTATTTTGTTATGTTCTGTGTTAATGCATAGAACTTACTTAGAAAATGGATTTTTCCTTTTGTCTCCTTCTAATATCCTTGAGAAATCTAAATCAACATGTTTTTGACTGCTTGATGGCTCTGGAGCTGGTTGAGAAGGCTGTTTCATGCGTTCCTAGAAGTAGTAGGAGTACAATAATTTGTTTGAACATAAGATTTATTTCAGGACTTCAAAAAAGGAGATTTTCTGTTTGACCTACAAGTATGTATGTTGCGCACGATTATCTCGCATTTAGCTGAACTGATTTGAAGCAGTTTTCAGCATAGTATTTTTTAGACTTAGGAGAAGGCTTTTGGGAAATGACCTGACTTAAAAAAATTGAGGCGGACCTTTACTGCCTCAATTTTTTTGAGACAGATTGGAGGTGGATCCCTTATTTAAAAAATTTTTTTATTTTCATAAATGTCTATGTAATAAGGGATAGATATTCAAAAAGAACAAGACAGAGGTCTACAAATACAATGTAACACCCACTTTTACCAGTTACATTATGTTATGTCCTTATAATAAAAGTACTTAGGTATTTCTTTTATTATAATTGGGATTATAGTTGCCATTAATTGTTATTAAAATCCAGATTATTTTAGGGGGTACTATTACTCAGGTTTCAAATTAACAAGTGTGCTTGCAAGAGGAATGTAGGTTATGCATTAATTATAAATAAACATGTCATGTAGTTTTAATGCTAATTAAGTTTAATTTTGATTATTGTTTAATTATATTCTCTTGTTTTGTTGAGTAACAACTTATTTTTAAATTAATTGAGCTAAGTGTGTTTTGTTTTTGTCGGAAGAGTAAAAAAAGGGAAGAAGTAGAATTTGGTGTATTTAATAAAATGTTTGTTGCTTCTATTTTGTTATCATTGATCATAAAATTATTTTAAACAATACCTGTAAAGCAATTTTTCGTTTTTTCATCTTGTGCAGCCGCATTACATCGCTTGGCCTTTTCCATGGCGAAGTAGGCTCCATTATTACGAGAAATAAATTTAATAGACACTTCTTACACCTTGATTCTTAGTTAATTGATGGCATTTATTATTTTAAAATTATCTAATCACTTTGTTTATAAACTAAAAAACACCTGGTGGGATGCGCGTATTACATCAATCAAAAAATCAAACATCAAACATTACGTTGTCCAATGCTGCCAACAGCATAACTGAAATAACAGTTATATTGCGTTCCAGTGACGCATGATTTCTGATTAGATATTTTTAACAATTATTGCTCTGTTACACGATTTGGAATTGGGTCTTTTCAAATTAATATACAGTCAAGTGTGAAACTGTTACTTTAAGGCGCTTTATTCAAAATATTTTTATGTTGATACTATTGAATAAGTTTTATTGAATAAATTTTTTTTTATTAAAGTTTTTATATGGCTGTACAGCCGAGTAATTTATTTGACTAATATTTAATTAAATTAACCTTATGTACCTACCTTATTTTGGTTTATCTAACAGGTAAACTGGTAAAAATTATATCAGACGCAGCCTAGGAAATATTCTATTGAAAATAGGCCCCCTCAAGTTAGATAGATAAAATATTTAGACTTTATATAACAAATATCAATAGATACTTAACTTGAAGTTAATGAATTAAGTCACTAATACCAGGCATTTCTAATTGCTAACGATTAATTATAAGTACAGGAAACTCCTACGCTCAAACGCACGTTCACGAGGATTAAAATGCGTTGACCTATGAAATCTCAGCGCGCGTTTTGGCGACACGTTCCCGCGTTGGCCGGCCGGTTTGCCGCAAGTATTACATCGCGGCAGTCACATGCTGCACGCTTTAGCCTCCACATTGCGAGTGGCATCATGGCATTTTTGGTCGAAGCCGTCGATTTTGTTATAAATTAAAAATAATAAATAAAAAAAAGTACGAAAGCGCGCGAAAATGTCTATTCGAAACGAATTTAAATTTCGAAACTTTGAAGTTTCTTATGAGAATTGATAATTTTATGTAATAAAAGTTTGTTAAAAGTAATTGAAAAATGAAATTCACGACGTTAATTACCGACTGTTTTGAAAGCGTGAAGAGGCGTATTTATTTGGTGAGTAATTTTCTATAAAAAAATTTTGCCTAATTAAATCTAAAGTTGCACTGATTTTTAAATTAATTTGTTACGGTCTCTACTAAACAATGTCTTTAAATCTTTATTAGGTAAATATGTCTTTAATAACAAATATAGAATTTACTTATCTAAAATTATAAGAGAACATTCATTTATTTCATTTATTTGTTTATGTTATTCCACTATCTCGCGCGCAGAATGCGTGAGCGAGGTATTTCGCGAAATTCCGAGAATTATGATGATCTCAGCATCACGGTCAATATCGAATAGTTATATTTATAAACGACACACTGCTTCGTTTGTACGTCTTGTTGTTATATTTGCACGTTATGTAACCGCAATGTAAAGCGTCCAATTTTGAAGGAGTGAAATAAATCTGAGAATTTTATTTTCCTGGTGCGAGCAGATCGCGTGAAGGTTGTCCATGTCCTTATGTAGGTCCTATCTTTCGTAACTTAAGCTCAGTTTTGTTTCATGTTTTTTTTTTATTGAACTGAGATATCTGAAAAGTTTTTAAAAGACATGGATGATGTAGAAAGTGGATAGTTTTAATTAATAACTATCTAACCAACTTAGCACAAAATTAAAAGTATATTATTCAAAACTTTTTCACGTTGGACTGGTCTTTCTTTGTCATAGCGAAAAGAACGAAAGTATTTTTTTAACCAATGTCTTTTTCTAAATATTCACGTATTTCCCATTTCTTCCTTTATTTAGCAGTACTTACCTAATTACCCAAAAATACAATATCTAATTACCCTAGCCTGGTAGGTACGCTTAAATTACAAGAATACGCGACAAAGCATGCAGGACAAATAAAAGTATTTGGGTCAGCCAGTCGCAAAGTACAAACTCTTGCAGTTTGTTAGCCTCGCGTGACCGTAAAAAAACTTTAAAAAGTTAGTTGAAATGCAAACTTTCCTACTGTCTTTTGTGAGATACCTATCTAGGTATGTTTGAGTACTTCTGCCTTAATGGTAGAATCGTCCTAAGTACGATAGTTGAGTCGATTCACTAGGCTTAGGTAAAATAATAAAAAAATATGGACATGTTTCGATATCGATATTATAAAATTTAATGATAACATGCCTGGTTGGCAACGCACTTGTAACGCCCTTAGTGTTTCGGGTGTCCATGGGCGGTGGCGATTGCTGAAAATCAGGTGATCCGTCTGCTCGTTTACTGACTTATTCCATAAAAATACTATTCACCTTACTACTTATTTTACTTTATGGCCACTCTATCGTCAATCAACATTTATATTGAGTGTCATTTATGTGAACTTTTTCTAAACCTTATTATTCCTTCTTCAAGCTCCTATCTTAGCGTGCCTACCTATTCATCTGTGTTACCTGTGATCTTCTTTCATCTGTCTTTTTCAAGCCATGGGGCTTGCTATTGCTATGCGAATAGGGGAATAAGCTATGGGAATAGCTTATATAATTTATAATTTAGGGTAGGGTTATTAAAATATGTCTGTCAACCCGTCTTAAGTCTTTCCTTTTATGGCGCACAGTATAATGGTGGAATTTGGAATTTTGGAATTCAAATTGATTTAATACCTAGGTAATAAAAATATTTTATTTTACACTATTCTCAAATCCGCTATCTTTTCTTCACCTTCTCATACATCAACTATTTAAATTCATGCTAGTGTATGTTCTTCTAAGGAATTAAACTTGGATAGTAACCAACTTTTAACTAGAGGGTCAGAGAACAATAAATTATACTTTAATACTAATTACGATGCGCGTGAGTGTAAATCATTTATCGCTCTGCGCACGCGTTGACAGCTGACTCGATTAAGCGTTGGACATAGACATGGGCTTACTCATTCATTTTATACTTCTGACTCATACGTTTCTGAGGAAAGGTAAAAGTTTTCCTTGTAGTGAAAAATGCATTATGTACATTATGTCGTTTTATTTTAATTATTTAACGGGTTTCTGAGTAGCGGATTACTGAAATTTTATTTATGTTGACGTTAAAGTTATTGAGCTGCGGACTACCTAGCGGGTTACTGAGGCTCCAGCTCGAAAAGCAGGAGTAGGAACTGGTGGCTTTTAGTTAGTAAGAGTCTGATATTCCCTCTCGTCTCGCCTAAGGTGGGAGCAGTCATTGGATGATTTCCCCCCTTAAAAAACCTGTCTAATTTTGAAAAATCAGGATGAATGATAAAAAAAACTCTTTAGTTTTGACTAGCGTGTAACGTAAAATAAATAAGAAATATGCAAATTTTTCGTGTTTCTTAGAGTTCAAATTTTAAATGAATTTTGCTTTAACTGACTAGACATTGTTTAAACACGGCGATTGTTAGCCAGACACAATAATACTAAATATATTAATTATGCAAAACGCCTTTAAAATCTTTCTGAAATACACAAATATTTGCATATAGTTTACGTAGTATTCGAACATTAATTTAATTTGAGCTGAACAATGCAAGTAACGTACCATGGGGCCCATAAAGCGTGGATGTAAATCCAATAAAAATGATTTATTCGGCCCAGTTATCAGCTGTAACCACCCGAGCACGATCAATCATGCAGTTATGATCATTGCATCATTTGCATTTATGTTTCCAGAGTGTTAATAAATCTGATTTCAATTAGTTCTACTCAAATAAACTAGCATAGCGATTATATTTTGCTCACTTACGGCCATTACTTGCGCGTTATAATTGTATCGTAATTTGCTCTCGATTTTATTTAGATAATCTTAATGTGTATAAATCGGGTCGTGCTTATGACCATTTAAAATCGATTTATTGAGTTTAAGTATTAGTCATGTTATAAATATTTTTATGGTATAAGCCGGTAACGTGCACCTGATTGCAAGCAATCGCCGCCGCCTATGGACACCCGAAATACTAGAGGCGTTACAAGGGAATTGCAGGGTTTTTGAGGAATCGGGGATAAGAAAATTGGGAAGGGGTGTAGTAAACCCACATAACTACAATGCAAGCGTTGTTTCACGTCAGTTTTCTGTGAGGCCGTGGTATCACTTCGGTCGAGCCGGCCCATTCGTACCTATGTAGTATAAAATACGGATAGTTCCACAAAAGATGTTGTACCCAGTTAAATTATCGCACGTATTTAAAGAAGAAACACCTGTGTACTCATTTGCTTAGACGTTAACATTAGATTTACTAAATAGCTTCCATACCGGGCTACAAGTTGTAGACGCCGACGGAAAAACTGTTTATTTTACTCAGATGAGAATACCTAAATAATATGGCCCAGTAACCCAAAAATGAGAAAATTAATGGTGTTAAAAGGTGTATGACGTATTTTACTATGTCAATACAGATTGATGGATTGGTTCCTAAAAATAAATATAACCTCAAAATACTCATAAGGCCGCATTATACTATATATATTACTCATTCATAAATTTTAAGTGTGTGAATGGGCCAACTCAAATGTAGTGATAACACGGCCTCACAGAAAACTGATGTGAAACAACGCTTGCGTTGTGATTAAATGATAAATGATAAATGATATTTATTTCTGTAAATAGATTATAAAATAACACTTTTACACGTCAATATTTCAAATAGCTAGATGAGGCCGGCATTTCCTATCCGACTACTCTGAGAAGAAATGCCGAAACAAACTCAGAGGTCATAGTCTCTTTTAAAGTCCAGACAAAATCAATTAAAGATGTCGGAGAACCGTGCAAGTTTATTCTGTAGTGGTCTTTTGAGGAAAGAACCACAGCAGTTTGAGCGGACCTGTTCAGATGATTTGTTGTGTGAGTGAGTTTACCGGACTCCCAATTACTACCTTCCCAATCTCCGATTCCCTGACAACCCTCAAATTCCTGACCTCCAAAAGGTCGGCAACGCATTTGTAACGCCTCTGGTGTTTCGGGTATCCATGGGCGGCGGCGATTGCTTACCATCAGGTGATCCAACACTCGTTTACCGGCTTATACCATAAATAGGCACACATATATTGTAATAGTATCTAAATTACTATATCTAATCAGGTTAAACTTTTAAACGATTGAAATTGGGCTGGTTCAACATCGACCTTGTCGTCTGGTTTTCAAGGTAAATAACTGTTTGGTGTAAATAAACTGTGGGCTGTACCATTGATAAACTGACGCGACATCGTCTGAAAATGATGTTACATAAAGACTGATAAAGATGAATAAAGACCACGTCAGTCAGCGAACTATAGTCATAAAGGTGATAATAGGGTAGATGACATTTTTTTATTTTAATGTCCGTCTTGTAGATTATTTTAAAATATTAGACACGTATTTTTTATTTTCTTACGGAAACAAATACTTTCGGAGATTTGAAATATCGCGAATGACGTCACTTCTAAATAGGTACGTTTTGTACGTATAAATGACGTATTTGGTCTTCCACTTCTCTGATTCGTTTTATCGAAGTATTGTTATCTTAAAAGACAAAATAAAAAAATACATGTCTAAAATATTTTTTCATTACCTAACTGACGGAATTAGATTTTTACCTATTTGTTAATGTTTGTTGACCGATTTTGATGTAGGTATAGGTATTTCCTCCTTTTGCTTTTTCCTAAACAGTTTTGTAGTCATCATTAGGTACCTAACAGTTTAAATGCAACTGTCCATCTGCCCTCCATGAAGATGACAATGAAAATTATAAAACGTGTCTAGTCAGACGACAATATTATATTCATGAAATAGAAAGGCGAGAGAGACGATTGAAACTAAATGAAAATTGACAGGCCGACACATATCTATGAATTGAAACTTAATTTATGCACGTCGTAAAAAGCTTTTATTAGCCACAGTTACATGAACAGACAGAGCATGGCATAAATTAATAAGAATTGATTGCTGACATTTTGTCTTGGGACAACTGGCATTACTGAGAATTTTCCTAAAGAAAATCCTATTAATAACATAAGATTACTTGCGGAAGATATCATTATCTCTCGACAGAGATATGCCGTAATGTGCACCTCTGTCTACCCCTTCGGGGATAGAAGGCGTGACGTTACGTAGATATCATTCTCATAATTACGCATTGTTCATGTGTAAGGTACTGTCTGAAAAAGGTAACTCGACTAGTTTCCAGCCGAAATAAGGGCCCATAGTCGGTTTGTCGTGCGATTCCTGCATGCTCAACTTCTTGTTGGTAATAGCTTGCTAGCATGGAACAACGCATAGACAAATACCTTCATCGTAATCGTGAGTTATGAAGCTGTACTAATTTCCTACTTGCTAGACTCTGGTGGCACTTCCTAGGCTTTTAAGGAAGCAGGATATTATTAGACAAGTCTTAGTCACAGGAAAACTAACCCTAAGTCATTTGGAAACACGTTTCTCATTTCCTTTAGTTTGTATTTTCACTTCTGCCTACATGTAACTACTTAGTGCATGCAGTTCATTGGCATTAAATATATTTTTTGGATAATTACCGACCGAAAAGTCCAATTATTTATATTTAAAGCCATCTGATGAATTAAAAATATGGGTTATCCGAGAGTTGCACGTAAATTCCGCAGCTCATTACGAGTAGGTATTGCGTTATTCTGTTTTACTATTAATATTTCGCTCCAAACGCCACATAATTATAGATACAGATGTTATGTATTATAATAACTAAGCTTCTGTAACAGCTGTAATGCCATGGTCACGGTTTATTCTTAGGTTGCCCATTGTTCAGTTGACCTAGACATTGATACTTCATGAAGATGATTGTTAAGAAAGAAATACTTGGGCTGTATAATAGGTACTGGTATATTTATACAACGGATTATAAAAATATATGAGAAAAATATGAGGAAAAGAAAACAAAAGAATTTTTTATGCGCGCTCACGCGCGGTATGTGATGCTTGTACAGCTGCTCGGGCGAAAGTGGCGAGTCGCGATCTTCCCTTTGATGCCGTCACTTTTTCCGTCGCCAGCCAGCAAACAAAAAGTATTTATACATAAGGTTTTATGTTCGTTCAGACGTTTCCGAACAATGATTGACAATCTATAATGCATTACCTATTTATTCAGATGTTAAATTGGATCAGTTTCCTTACCTATTCGTTTAATGAAGAGAGGGGTTTTTTTTGTTTGTTTGGTTAATTCTTGGAGGCTTTTTTTGAGAGGGGAAAATCATCTAATGTTTTCTCCCGTCTTGTGAGAGGGAGTGTAGACTCTTACTGACTAAAAACCACCCCGTTTCTCCTCCTGCTTTTCGAGCCGGAGCCCCGGTAAACCTGCTGGGTAGTCCACATCTCCAGATCAGGTATCAGCCTTACTGGGTTCCATCTGTGGACTTCTCCCAACTTGCTGACTAAAACCACCGTTCCTACTCCTGTTTTTCGAGCCGGAGCCCCGGTAAACCCGCTAGGTAGTACTAATAGGGTTTTAGTAAAGTTTGAAACTGTAAAGGCTAAATTTATAAGCTAGTCCAATTTCAGGTAACCACAATAATTGGAAATGGAATGAAGAGTGTATTTCAATTTAATCAATATGAAATTTCCATCAATGAAAACAGTTAAATCAATTGAACTATCAGTAAATTATTTATTGATAACGTTTCCCGTGGTCTTTTACGAAAGCTTGTTATAAAATATTCGTGAACACGCTTCGTACATTGGAACCGATTTCTCAATTCTCCTCTCCTCTTTATCAAAATAATTGGGTAATAATGCCCTCTCTTTACCATAAACATCTGTTTCCAATAAATAAACATTATTCCAAATATTCCTAAACGGATTTGCTATGACTTCGGAAATATTTCTGAAATATACGTTTTTAAAGCCATGGGGATATGGTTGATTGATAGCCATCAATTTATACCCTTATACGAGTAAGATGGATTAATGCACTCACGAGGAAATTCTCTCATACGTGTTATATGTAGATGGGTAGGTAAGTTCCTCTAATGTACCCGTTATAGAGCTTTCCATCCAAAGGTGAGGGGAGTGTGCACTTTAACAGTTTAACATCGGTATGATTCGATTATTATGTTAAAGGAGATCATTCTTTTTTGGCCTTTTCTGAATTAAAAAAGGCACGTATTGATTGGACTAGCTATTTGGAGCATAATTATCATAATGAGCTTTTAATTATCATAAGTATAATTACTCTAGTGGAGATTATGATTAAAATTAATTTGATTTTTTCAGACTACTAATAACTAATTCGCAAAGATTACGTGTCGCTCTAAGGCTTTACTAACCTATTGATTGTTTGTGTTTGATTTTACACAAAAATGTTAAGCAATTTAGGAGAAATTCGCGTTTTAAATCGTGCTTTGGGTCCAGACTAAAATTATCCCAGACCAGTCGATCAATCAGAAATACCCGTAGCAGTACGATCAATAAGGCGGTTGATAAAGGATCGAACATTTTAACATTTAATTTAATTGTTGAAAAGTCAAATAGTTACTAGGTAAATCCTAAGAATATTTCGCACTAGACCGAGAAGAAACATTAACAATACCTAGGTCTTCCACAGCAGATTAGTAATGGCTTGTCACATCTTGTTTTATTACCTAACTCTATTTATGTCATCTCCAAACGTCCATACAACGTTTACGTTGCAACTAGTTTATTTTAGCACAATGTATGACTTTGTATGTATTTGTTATGTATGTGTTATCTTCAAAGTTAAATGTTGAAACCTAAATGTTGTAGGTAATTCTGTGTATCTAATTTGTATGTTTAGTTTAAATTTTATTGCGGGCTTCTTTGATGGGTGAAATGGTTTTACAAACAATAGTCTTTTCGATTCAACGATTGGTATTGTATTGTATGTTGAAATATCATAAAATAATTTGTCGTAAGACATACTAAATTAACTACCTACTCGTCGTCGCGTCTACGCACTCTGCTCATGATAAGGAGTCCCTCTGTGACACGAAACTAGTAGAGCTTTTCTCCATTAATTTACGTGAGTAAACCGTGATTTTTAGTTAATTGCAAAACATCCTCATTGGGCAGCAAAGCACTATCAGATATCCTGTTTATTACTACTGTGAATGTATAAAAACAGGAACCGCAATCATGAAAATCCAATACACCAAACTACCTATGTGTCTATATAGATCGTCTATAAGCTTCAAATCGAACAAATCCCATAATTCAACATCAACACAATACCCAATACATGCAACATCTCAATAGCATTCAGTTGAATGTTGGACATCCCTTAATTAATGCAGGCCCACACTTCATGCTGTCATCGGCTCCATTCACTCGTTCAATGGACGGAGGCACAACACGGCTGTCAAAGGAGTTTGTATAGAAAGCCGTGGCTACGCACTGGCTCTGAATAGCGTCTGAAGTGGCTAGCTATACGTTCGTTTACACTTCCGACGCACGGCCGTAAGCTGATGCAACTTACAGTTTATATGCTCTTTTAACGTAGACTGTTAAAGTGACATGTTTCTTGATATGTCTGGGAAGTTTGTTATCGGGTAAAGGGTCTGTGTTGGTACTTTCGGAATGGAGAATGTTAACGTTTTTAGACTGGAGTGTACCTATGAAGCCCTCAATGTAACGAATTGATCTGTATACTTAGGTTTGTGGAACAATCAAAACTGACCAAATAATATGCGTTTAAAGTATTGATGGCTTGAATTTCTCATAAAAAAATTACGTTGTACTGTGACGTGGACGTCATAGCACCCCAGAAGATTTTCCCCCTCAAAAAAAAAGCCTACACAGGCACACTATTCATGATATGTATCTTTTGTTTCAGATATTATGGATCTCATTAGTACTGTATCTTTTTTACGATACGTTTATTTATTATAGCGTTGGACAGCAGTTTTATTATTTAAGAAGAATATTAGGGGTAAGTATAGAACCTATAAACTTATAATGTCTATATTATTCAATTACAAATATAACGTGCCAACCCTACTTTCTTCCTCCTTCTGCGAAGCAGTCATGCTAGCTAAGGAGGAGGCGGGGCGCGTGAGAGAACGAACCTCCTCACGCCCCAGCCGTCGCGAGAGACACTCCGGGCGTCGGGGATCGCGTGACGATCTCCGGCCACCGTATGTGCGGACGGCGAGCAAGGGTAGTTCGCCGCCCGACCAGACCCAGACCCGTGCGTGCGGCGCGTCGCGTTCCGCGCGCGCCTCAAAGAGCCATCAGACCACCACAGATGGGGCCCAGTAGGGCTGATGCCTAATCCGGAGCTGCGGACAACCTAGCGGGTTTACCGGGGCTCCGGCTCGAAAGGCAGGAGAAGGAACGGGGTGGTTTTTAGTCAGTAAGAGTCTGACACTCCCTCTCGCCGCGCCCAAGGCGAGAAAAGTCATTGGATGATTTTCCCCCTACAAACAAAAAAAGCCAACCCTACTTTCTACTCTGTTTGTAAAAAAATAAAAAAGCAATACGTGTTTGAAAAAAGAGAACGTGTTATTTCATAAAACACAGTTTTTTCTCACCTGCCAGCATTCAGCATACAGACTCAAAAAAGGTTGAATAAACCTCGTCGGCGATATTTTTATTTTATTTTCAATTTCAGTTAGGACTATGCATCTCCCGTGGCACGGCAACTGTTATAAATTTGTGTTGCGCTTTGGTTTTACTTCCTCTGTGCAAGAAGTTAAATCAGTTGCTGTACAGAGGATTATCAAAACTATGGCCTGGATTGTTCTTCTTCTGGTTAGAAAAAGCGAAGAGTTTTCATATGACAGTTGCAATTACATTGTTAGTTTTTGCTGGTAAGTCGATATAAATATAGTAATGAAATTTTGTAATGTTGTTATCCTGAAAATGTAGAATTTCAATACTTCACTCAAGGATATTTTTTCTCTATAAATTGTGCGTGTCAACGTAGCATGGAATGCAATTAAAACTGTTTGCGTTGCGTTACCGACTCAAAGAGGAGTTATACATGTAGACTGGAAATGTTTAAAGTAGGTAACTACTGAAAGAATTACAGAACGATAATTTTATACTGAGAAATCTATTACACGATTCTAGGCAGCTGGGCCATTAAATAAATAAATAACATGTGATATACAAACTTCAAAGAAACGAATTAATTTTTAAACAGAAGGGATTATTTCCAGCCAGTTTCTAACTTGAAATTGGAAGCGAAATTCGTCAATGGGTTCCATTTTTAAAATGTTCACAAAGCGAATTGGAAATGGCGGAAGGCTCGTTAAAGCTCTCCGCGTATGTAGAGCACCATTAAGTTGTTGAGACGAAGGCTAATGGCTGCCACACCACTGTTAGGATTCCTAGCTATTGTTCCTGAACTAGAATGTGGGCTCTAGTTGGTCAATTTTCAGTTTACCTGTAAATAAAACTTCCTTAGGGGAACTACGTTTCTACTTGGAGCTTAAAGCTAAACACTCAGTTTTTAAAAGCTTTTGTTGCTTCGACTTGCTAAAGCGATACAGTCGAAATGCGATTTGAGTGCAACTGTAAACTGAGAAGTATTTACAGTTCAATATTGGCTTTGAATAAAATAGTTAAGATGCATGAAAAGACTGATGACTGTTGATGAAGCTAAAGAGGAGCGTAAGAAGCGTAGCAATTGGCATTTCATTGTCCTTGTCTACCCCCATGGGAGACAGGCGTGAAGTTATATTAGTATGTATGGTTAAAATAGAAACTCAGGTGGATCAATGGAATCAGTTACCCTATATTATAAGTTTCTTAAAAAACTAGACTTCAAAATCTTTCAAACCAAAAATTGCGAAACAAGATCTCTAAAACAATCCGCAAAAATAAACTATGACCACAGCCAAACAGTTAATAGAAACCATTATTTACAAGAAAGTTAGCTAACAATTTCCGTTCTCGGTACAATTTATATAGGACTTCGAAACACCTGCGATGCAATCCTTAACTACTAACTACCTAGGTACAAAACTACAAATACTTAGTCGTTACGTAAGCTACATGTACAATCAGCCACACTATTTGGTATACAGATAGAAAATTAGATTAACTCACACAAGTCCCGTAGCTTAAAGAAAAAAAAAGTAAATTAAATGTGTTTTAAAAAATATGGCATTGGTGAGTTCTATAGCCATTGGTTACCTATTAAGGATAACTCTGTTTGTCGCCTCACCTAGGTGGGTAGAGATTTTCTAACCTCGAAAAAATGGTAACTGTGTTTGTACTGTATCGAATTTATTTTCGTATCAAAATTATAAATATTTGTAAGCCTAGACGGCATAACATGTAGCTCATGTACCTAACACCATTGCATGTACTTCTTATGTGTAATACCACTCATGTTAATATCTTTATCGTTATCTTTACCTGCATACTAAATAGTGTGTCCGACTGTACTTATTGTTTCCAGTGGTACATTCCATTTCTCACCTGGTGAACTTATGGAATTTCTCCAGAGGGTACGACGAACAAATCGCCGAGATTAACTTCGCGAGGTACAGGAATGAGGTTAGTTTCAAACTTTTCGTTATTCCAGCTTAGATTTATGTAAATAGGTATGTAGGAGTGTTTGTGGACGACTTATGTTGGTGCAGATTGTTAATTGTTATTGGAAGATTTTGCGGTTATGTAACGTAGTACAGGTAATCTGTGGAGTTTAAAAAAAATAAAAGGCAATGAAATTCTGATTGTCAATTTCAAAATTACTTAATTAAAAATAACGGTTTACTCACTTAAATATATTGAGAAAAGCTCTACTAGTTTCGTGTTACAGATTGATTCTTCGTCGCGCAGTCTCTATATCATCATTATACTCAATTTCTATATTTTTTATTGCCAATTTCAAATTCCAAGCTTGATTACTGAGTCAAGTAACGTGTTGTTGAGAAAGAATTCTGAAATTGTGTCCCGGTTATGGCAATGGGTCCACTCTAGATGTGAAATGGGACTCATAGCATAGTTTAACGTAATATATCTACTTAAAATATTTTTGTGTTAGTATTCATTCAACGATTTCAGATAGCTATATCTTAGATTAAGGAGATCCTCAACTGAGACACGTTATGATTACGTCATCTAATTGCTTTGTGTAGGTCACAAAGTCATAGGAACGACTTAGGGTCTCTTGGTAACGGTTTTGACTGATGAAGATAAGAAATAATAATTTGGATTCCTTGATTTTTTTATTCGCCAATGCCTTAAATATAATAGCGGCAGGTCTATTGTCTTACGTAATATACTATTAGGAATTATAAATGCGAAAGTTTGTATGTTTGTTTGTTACTCCTTCACGTGAAAACTGCTGAAAGGGTCGAAATGAAATTTGGAACAGGAGTAGAGTATGGTCTGGAATAACACACAGGCCAGAACGGAGAACGCGGGCAAAGCAACTACGAGAAGCTAGTGTTATTTCGAATAGACTTAGAAATCTTGGACTTCGAGTTAAGCAATTTTTCTTAAAGAAATTAAATCCTTTAAATCAGTCAGTCCACAAAAAAGGAATACTAACATTTACCTTTTTTCCAGAATCCTCTACGCCTGCTACTAAGTACGGCAGGTCTGACAGGCGTGTCCATGCTTATAATAACCTTATGCATGGGACTCACATCGATGAGAGTGGTCCGCCGAAGAGTGTACAACGCCTTCTGGTATACCCATCAACTGTATTTACTGTTCATCGTGTTACTCATTATACATCCATTGAGGTAAGTCTGCTTGCTAAGATTTTAATTATGATATCAGTCTGTTCAAATTAATTTCTTCTTTGTATTTTTTTTCTATCATCCGCTGTTTTGGTTCTACGTGTTTTGTGTAGGAATGTGGCTATTTCTTTTATTAGTGGAGTGATGTTTCTTTCTGTAGAAACGTACAAGTGGATAAGGATCAGAATCGCTTGAAAATTAATAGGTACTTAAACATTAAATGTTCTTTCGTGGCTCATGAAATTAGTGAGGATTTTTTTTCATTTTCGCTTTTATTTATTATGAAAAGTATATGATGGCGTTGTCTCTAAGAGGAAATAAACTCAGCACATATCACGTATGAAAGTGTCACATTTGAATTACCAAAAACGTCGCAGTATTTAAAGTCCACAGCTGCACAAAAGTTGTAAGAAGCCTTAGTTTAGTGCTTGCTTTATGTGTTAAGGCAACAAAGTTTGCTGTAAGGAAACTATATGCAATTTATGACGTATAGGTACTGGGGTCATCAGTCATAACGGTCAATATTTTCGCTTATTTATTGAAGTAAACTTATAGGAAGGAATCCTTAATGGTAATCGTGTATGCTTTCTTTAATATCTAAATTAAATATGATCTTTCTATAAGAGTTTCGTTGTCTTCGCTAAACTAGCATTAGGGTTTTTTATGATGGGTTTTTTTTCAATTTGTTTCCATTATCAGTGATATAAGTTTTAAAGCATAGTTCTTTGTTTTAGAAATTATTTTGTAACGTTCATTACCTAACTTTTATTTCACTGGTAGGATTTCGAAATACTATAAAATAAAAGGGATTAAAATAGGCTACGGTTCAAACTCAAGCCTTTTTCTAGCTCAAACATTCTCCGTGCAGAGGCCTTTGGTCAGCAGTGGCCACATAATATAGGCTGTAGATGTGAAACAGGCTATCGTTAACAACAAAAACTTTGATTCCTACCATAAAGCTGTGTATAATAGCAAAGGTATTGTGGTACAGGTAGCAAGCCAAAGCAATGTGTATGAGTCAGATCGAAATCATGAATCATTTCGACTGAATTTTAAGAAAGCTTTGACCATATTGAGTCATGTACCTGTAGTTTATTTATTGTATAAATAAAACGTGTCAAGGTTCCATAATGAATAAGTGACTAACAAGATAGGCTTTTATAATAGGCAATCGGGGTAATTTAGGTTGACGAGACGATTGATTCAGTGACGGACGATAGACTATGTGTGTGGGCCTATATTTTCCCAAGAAATCATGATTTTTATTATGAGCGAGTATTAAGATACAGTAAATAGGCTTTGTTATCATAAAACCCTGCATTTCTAGACCCTTAGTATGAGATTGCTTTACGGTAATCTTAAACTTTAAAGTAAACGAAACGAGAGTGCGTTCGGCACTCGGATTGGTGGGTTTAGTCGAGTCGGCCAATCGGAGCGCCAAACGCGCTCTCGTTTTGATTACTTTAAACGTAAAGCAAACTCATACTAAGTGTACAATTTTATACGTGTTTTATCTATGTAGTTTAATTCGATTCATACTGTTTTTGTTTCAGTGGTGTTCTAAAGGAACAAGTTATAGAAACTGAAGCTAGTCTAATTGATAGTCAAGACGAGAATACTCCGAGATTTGTAGCCATCAAATCGACGGTGAGTTTCTTTAATTTATTATGTTTAAGAGCGGGAGCACAAGATGCGTTGCGGCGCAGCACCGCAAAGATTTCACTGTGTCAGTGGGCATTCGCGCGGTGCCGTAACATTGTTATGTTGTAGCGGCGCCGTAGCATCGTTGGACAGTTTGTTAATGAATGTTTCCTTGTAACGCAAAACAACTGAGCGGTGCCGGTGAAATGACTCAACTGGTTTCAAGTCACGCTAAGGGCTCATATTCGCGCAGCTATCTGAAGTTTCTTCAAACTAGAAAATAAAATTTATTCTCCAGTAAATACAGACCTTATTTGCGTGTACGTTAAAAGCAAGTTGCGGACTGAGATTGATTTATATTTACGTACATAGGTCTGTCTGTGTCTGACGGACGAGACGGGGTAACCCTTTTCATACACTACGGGCTCTCAAGGGAGGGCCATTATAATGCATCTTAAGTAAAGTCTCATTCAGACGGCAGAGGGCGTCTGCGAGGGTAATCTAATAAGTATATTAATGCCCTCTAATTGATTGCCTCACTAGCAGCTAATGCACTCATGTCCTTTAGTAATTAGTTGGTCTTTGAATAGTTCCATGGGTTCGAGTTAGAAATGTGTGCTGTTTTGTTACTGTAGTCACTACATTGAGAAGCTTTTGTAGCAATAATGTTTAAATAGAGTTCACTAAACCGTTCTTCTAAATAAAATTAATAGGTACTCTGCGGTTTTGTTTTTGTACTACTATTAGTTTAATTTGTCTATCAGACATTATGGGAATATTCGAATATGCGTGCATGTGTTAAACTGAATCTATTCTCGTAACTAAAACTGTAGAGTTTGTTTGAACTCGCTAATCTCGGAAATACTAGTCCGATTTGAATAATATTTTTTTTTGTTGGATAGTGCATTTATCGTGGATAAAACATCACACTCTGACCAATAGCAGCCGAGCAGAGCTGGTGAAACCGCGTGGAAATAGCTAGTATTAAAATATATTACCAATGTTAGAACATTATCCAATCTTTCTGAACACGCCTCTTTCAACTTCTTTTGTTTGATAAAGATCTTTACTATATTCCTCCTTCTACACTCTGTTTCAGTCTGAATTAAATGTAATTTGACGTACCTATTATGATCTAGATATGTATGATGCGATCCTATTGAATTAATTCCCTCTGAATTAACATGACAACCCGGACGCCCGCATTCTCTAAATGGTTCACATTGATACCTATGTATAGGTATTGTTATAGGTACACTAAATTCTATACATAGACGTCTAGACTATACAGAGATAGGTTCATTCAATTTCCAATGTTTATTTACTGTAAAAATATATTAGGTAGGTACTTAAATACTTTTCATAAACTGGGGGCCTACTCTAATTCAACGAACGAACGAAAAAACTTCGCAGATTGCATACTACAATTCTATTTATTGCGAACTTTCGTGGACAAAAATGAACAAATGAAATGAAGATAAATAAATAGGTTTTGATATGAAATTAAAAATAAAACGTTATTTCAAGTAATTCTATTAGTAAATCAATAAAACCTACGGCCGAAGATTAAACGAAACTTCGCATTCGAGAACCGGAGTAGACTCCCTGGTTTTTCCGCCTCTTTCCGTGTGTTAGGTCTATCTGTTTATCTAAAGTAAACTAGCTCACACAATTTTAATATGTATATGTAGTCTGAATTGATTGATTTTTTGAATTATGTTTAAACGAGCTACATTTTAACCCGCCAGTTTCATATACAAAACTATTTCTAACATAATAACAAATTGCAGCCGTTTTTAGGCGCAGGAAATAGTATTTAGTACAATAACCTTTACAAGTCTGAACCAGATTAGTATACATTGTGATTTTAAGTACTAAATCTAGGTTCTGCTAAGTATACAGATAGTCGGTAGGTTACTAATCGTTTAATCGTTTTGTGAATATAATCAGCATGTAGATGATGTAGGTAGACTATCAGCCCTCCACAATACGCTTTTGAGGGTGAAAAATCATCCAATGACTTCTCCCGCTGCGTCGGCCGTGAATGAGGCGGGAAGGAGTGTCAGACTCGTACTGACTAAAACCAAAACATCGTGAGGAAACCTGAGTGTATAATTTCTAATTATACGTTTGAAATCACCAACCCGCATTGAGCAAGCGTGGTGATTAATACTCCAACCTTCTCCGTTTGAGAAGAGGCCTTTGGTCAGTGGCCATTTATAGGCTGTTGATGTTTATGTGATGTGTAAGTTAAGTTATTTTGTCTTAGTGAAACCCCTAACAAAACTGCCTTCTATCATCTAACCATTCTAACCCCATTCAGTTATGTCAGTCACTTTAGTTCCACTTCCACGAAATTAAACCAGTTCATTGATTTGGTTTTCCTCAATATGGTTTCTTATTCATAAAGTTTACTCGTCACCAGTTCTAATAATATGTCAAATATTTATTGTACTTCACTACATAGTACAAAACAAACAAAATCGCTTTTTGCCGTCTATGTCCAATCCATAAGCATGCTCAGATCTTTAAAAAGACGCAACGTATTTTTAATGCGGATTTTCTAATAGTTAGAGAGATTCCAAACTTAGAATTTAACGCGTGGGAAGCTACGTGAAAAAGATAGTTTATAAAGCATTAGTTTAGTAGTTGTTGAAAATATTTTAAGCTATATAGAATACGCAGACACTAGAAACATAATCCAATTTCGCAAATCATAAAGCAATCAATGCTCAGGCTCACTAGGCAACCTAAATTGGTTTAATCAATTCCAAAACCTGTGTTAACCTATTTACTGAGCTAATACAAACAGCTGGAACTCTATTTCGAGATCTAATACAACAATAGTTCAGCAGTCTGTACATAATGTGCATTGTAAGTCCACAAATTGATATGTTTCACAGAGGAGCGGCTAATTTTCGTTGCCCAGCTGCGTCCAGCCCAATGGACAGATTTATAATAGATTTACAATGTTAAACGTTTTGGATAAGCCTCATTAAACATCTATGTACTTGTCCTTCGCTATGATTTTGTGGGAAAATTTTAATTAGTTTATGTAGTTGGTCTATTATTCTGTGTAAGTAACTAAACAGCTATCTTATCAGAAGATATTACGGGGTTTAATTGGGAGTCTATCCTTTATTCGAATACAATTTTTTTTCTACACTCAGTCTACTGGTTTAAGAGATAGCCATAAATTAACCACTTATTTACCGAACAGCCAGGTAGATCTTATTACTTATCGAAATAAAATACTAAAACATAGCAATCATCGAAATTGTTTCGCTGTTCACGTAGAGAACAAAGAATAATAAATAAAGATTTTTATAGAGCTATTTTCAAAACGGCTTATAGTCAAAAATTTAGTTGCTATGCGTTCCGACGTTTGATCCCATTTGGAACGGACGGTGTAAGCCCTAAACGGCTCATACCCAACCTATGGGGACCAAACGCCTCCTGCCGGAGGTTGTACGCGGGGATTGTGCGGTCCATAAATCTATGGGGCCCCGGTGTGGGCGCCAAATCTACGGCGACGACCAGCTCGTGCGCTGGTTTCATCCCAGAGGGTCATGGCCATTCGGATGATCCGTGGATACCGCACGATCTCCGGGGAGGCGGCTAACCTCCTTGCGGGATCACCGCCGTGGGATCTGGAGGCGAAAGTGCTCGCGCACGTATATAGCTTACGTTGGAGGCGCATCGCCGGGGCGAAAGTCCACTGCCGCGCCAGATTAGGCGTGGCGGGATGAGCTCCGGCGCGATTCATGGCGGAATGGAAGCAACGACTATCGCAACCGAGGGCTGGGCTCGCTGTTATAGCAGCGGTAAGTCCCCTCTTTAGGAGTGGCTAGAGAGGCCGTCACGGCGTCCTCAAACTACCGCCTGACGCAGGTGCTTACCGGACACGGAAGTTTCGGTAGGTTCCTGTTTCGAAAATTCGGCGGGAGGAAACGCCCTGTCGGCATTGCGTGGATCACCCGGAACACGGTGGAGCATACAGTAGCGGTGTGCCCTGCATGGGCTGAGCACCGCCGTGTCCTTAGGGATGTGATCGGCGACGATGATCTCTCGCGTCCGGCTTTGGTTCAGGCCATGATGCGGAGCGAGAGGGAATGGGACGCCATCTCCTCCTTCTGCGAAGCAGTCATGCTAGCTAAGGAGGAGGCGGAGCGCGTGAGGGAACGATCCTCCTCACGCCCCAGCCGCCGCAGAAGACACTAGGGCGTCTTCGCGTGAATCTCCGGCCACCGTAATGTTCTGCGGACGGCGAGCAAGGGTAGCTCGCCGCCCGACCAAACCAGACCAATGCGTACGGATTTAAAGATATTCAACGTTCCGCGCGCCCTCAAAGAGCCAGACCACCACAGATGCCCAGTAGGGCTGATGCCTGTTTGAGCTGCGGACAACGTAAAAGGTTATGTTTAGGGCTCCGGCTCAAAGCAGGAGAAGGAACGGGGTGGTAATTTAGTCAGTAAGAGTCTGACACTCCCTCATCCTCACCCAAGGCAGAAGTCATTGGATGATTTTCAATTAAAAAAAAAAAGGCGTTTTACTAAGATCATTTATTTTAGGTGTAAGTATCAAACTCATACACAATAATATACAAAACGAATACAAATGTAATGTTTAGTTGAGCTTTTCATAATAAATCGTAAATAAATTATGACGCTAGACTTGTTCCGAGCAAGTGCGTGAGTCAACTTCGGGAATCGGAACATTAGTAGTCGTAGGCGCAGTTTGTGTATTCAATATTTTATAGTGGTTACTGTGAATCCAACTGCTGACAGCCAAATTAATCACATTGATGAAGATTGACTTCTTAAATTAATGTTTTCTTTTTTGGGGTTAAGTAATTAGAAGCATTGTAAATGAATTAGCGGTGAAACTTTAACTAAAAAACTAAATCAACTATCTAACAATCACTAACTACAATCACAACTAACTAAATAACAATCAAACTAAAAACCAAATCAGGTTTTTTTTTAAATATAAGCCGGCAAATGAGGAGACGGATCATCTGATGGTAAGCAATCCGCCGCTTATGGACATCTGAAACATGGCCGAAGGCCAGAATGGCTCTCCCACATTTAATTAAGAATTTAAAAAAGAAGCAAGCTTGTTTCATTGTCGTAATTATGTTATATTATACATAATCTTGAAAACAAAGCTACTCAATTTATTATGGCGATTTGCTTTAAAGTTATTCGACCGATATCATTTTCTTTTATGAATGTTTGCAAAAAAATATGGTAAAATAATCCAATCATTCTTGAGTTTATTACACACAATTCCTAATCTAAACTACTCCAGATACTAGTACAGTCAACCTACGTAATTTTCGTTCAATGAACCTCAATCGATCATCATCACATTTTACGGGTGAACGCAGTAATTTCATAGTAAACAATTACGTCAGCTGTCTCAGGAATATTGTTGTAGAAATTGTAAATGTGACTCAAATGACCCACATTGGCCGTGACTTCATCAACATATCTGTGTAATGAATAAAATTCGTTTTAATTACTGAATGACTCTTTATTCCTTTAATAATAAGGCCTGTTTTTGTTGTTGTTTTAGACAAAATACCAATTTGCTCTTACTCTTTCTATATTTCACTCTTTCTATCTATCTGTTTACTTTCTTTATCCTCTGCCATTCATAAATGCTGCCAAAACGAACTATTAGTATTAAGGATTTGGGTCGATTGCAATGTTTTACTACTACATATATCTATAATTTTATGTATGGGAAAGCCATGCTTACAACTAATGGGCCGGGGTCTCACAGAAAAGCGACATGAAATAAAACACTTGCTTTGTGGTTAGTTGTGTGAGTGAGGTCCCAAAACCCAGATTCCCCAATAACCCTTAAATTCGTAAACCGAAAAAGGCCGGCAACGCCCTTGGAAAGCCTTGGTGTTTCGGGTGTCCATGGGCGGCGGCAATTGCTTACCATCAGGTGATCTGTCTGCTAAATTACCGACTTATACCAAAAAAATCCATTTATCAAAACCTTCTTCTTACGATTCAAACCATTCAATCAACAAAATATTTGAAACAGTTTTAAACTTCGAAATAGTTATAAAGCCATTACCTACATTACTGGTAAAATTAGGAACATAGCTATTAGTTCTATTTTTATGCTATAAGTCTTTAATTTCGCATTTACGTTTCGTACATAAAGATCATTAGCCATTTTTGACGGATTGTGGCGAAAATTCCAAGTAAAATTGTCTATCCGTCGACTTGTTTCGCTTTTTGTTCGTGTCTTAACAAATTAAGAAGTATTTAAAGTCTCGTTTTTGTTTCAGACGTGGCTGTGGATGTCTCTGCCATTATTCTGCTACGTTTTGGACCTTTTGTGGCGAATCTGTACTAGGAATAGAGCGAAAGTGAATATTTTGGAAGTAAGTTTTACTTTTTTTACTTCATCATTGGTTTTTCGTGTGTCAATAGGCGGCGATTGCTTACCATTAGGTAAGGTGATCCGTATGCTTCTTTACCGACTTATGCCATAAAAAACCTCGTTAGTTTAAAGTTCTCCTTAGTTTCAAAACTATCAACAGTTTTTGTTTAAATTAATTTGTATAAAATTAAAATCTGTACACTCACGTTTGTTCAGCAATATTCAGCAATATACTAGATAAACCTCGAGTATGTTAGGTTACCTAATACCTACGGTTTTACGTTCACATTTAGTTAAAGATTTTCACTAAAACACGTTACGTGGCCAGTTTTAATCCAATAACCGATCGAGCTTTGCATAATCCTCTTATTGAGTTACGGTGGACTGGAAATTCATTGCATATTTTACATTCCTGATACATTTTATGTGCTTCGTTGCTTTATAGCAAAGTTTGGTAGTTTGAATGGAATTTTTCATTTAATGGTTCGCTTTGTATTGAAAATATGCCAATAAAACGAAACGGTAATTACCACTGTAGGTAATAGACCTTTGTCTACGTTTTCAGGTTGTTTTATGATAGTTTTTAAAGAAGATTTAACTGTGTGGTTAGAGTTTATTGTCCGGGTTGTCTTTGAATATACATTATTTTCCCTTTTTTCGTTTATCTGTTCTTTCCGTTCTGAAAAGGTCTTCTTATGAAACAGCCGGTAATTATTAGCTTCTTCTTTATATTTTCTTCTAAAGTTTATTAATTACAAGCTTCTGCTAGCGGCTTTGCCTGCGTTTTCTTGGGTTAAGAAGTATTCTATCACCCAAGTCCGCTCATACTCTGTCTTTATACTAATTTTCACCCAAATCCGTTCAGTAGTTACAGTACGAATAAGGGACAAACATCCAAACAAACAAATGATCACATAGTTATAATATTAGTGTGACTGAATGTTGTTAAAACTTTAATATATTTATTAACATTTCTCTTGGCCTATATTGAATATAACGGGCCCCATTATTTCTTGCTCAACAGCCTGCTAACAGGTCATGGTCCCGTGGGTAATTCCGCATTTATGGTATTAGCGGTTTGGGATGAATGACTTAACTAGCTTCCCCTTCTCTTTGGCATAATGTAGTGGGTAGATAGATAGGTTAGGTAGCTACGTATTGTGGTTGGATATTGTAATGGGTTAAGAGCATAATGTATTCATTAGATATACGTTTTAGTTTAAATAGTATGTTATAGCTATAGCTAAATATCTAGTAAATGTAGAAAGAAAGAATACTAAATGGCAGTAATACGTTTCCCCTTATTCCGTACTTCTCCTAAATAAGGAAAGACAGTATATTTGCACTGTTACAAAAAATTACACATACAACAAAAAAAAAAGGGGCAAAAAGGCCATTGCTCAGCTAAAAATGACTGCGCCAAGACTCGAGCGAGCCATTTATGTTGCTTACTAAAATCAGTTGCTAATATCAATTGTCTCTTTTAATATAAGTTTAATTCGAGCTTTAGCCGTGGTATTTCTTGGACAGAGGTATAGCCTAGTGTGTTTTTTTATTTCGCGGACCAGTCTATCTTTTCTGCGGGTCATTAGTACTTAGTAGTCCACGGACCACTGGTATAGTAGATTGATTAACTTATTGAGTCATCATTAGCCATGCAGCTATGGAGTATAAAACAGTTACCCATTAATATTACAGGTGCATCACATGGCGGGGCGCACTATAAGTCTGACAGTGAGCTGCCCGCCCGACCTGCAGTGCCGTATGGGGCAGTATGTGCTGCTGCAGTGTCTAGATGTCTCTCTCATTGAGTGGCATCCCTTCACTGTTGTTAAGGTAGGTTCTTTAGAGTTAGCCCGCGATTGTAATTGTACTAACTTTTACTTGAAGTTGTAAAAATGCCAGTAACGGCATGGTTAAAGGTAGGACATTAACCTAGGTACAAATATAATTCTGCAGTCTCCTCTTACTAACTCCAGACATAAAAATATCATACAATCTTTCCTTTAACTGTAGGCTTGTCTGCCGTCGTCCTAACTTTCAAAATAAAACGTAGGTGAAGCTTGAATAAAGAATCTCCTCCTTTTTGAAATTGGTTAAAATGTGGCGAAAATGGGCAAGGGAAGTAATTCCAATATTCCTCTGCGCGCCCCTTGCTCTAAGGAACATATAATATTTAAATGACAATTTTGAATAGAACAGAGAATAGATAAGGCACTTCAAAATTATGAGTATTAAAGTTTAAACTTCTCATTACCCAAGCCTTTGTCGATACTAGCGCTCGAGGCTAAATATCACTGCTCACGTAAATTATCGTAGACAATACAAAAGCTAGAATTTATTTATGTTCAAATAAATTGAGGTTTTATGTATTGCCTTTAGAGTTCTCAAAATGAATGGATCCAGAGAAACAATCTAGATTATGTAACTTAACGTAAATAGAAACGTAAACACACTAGGCAAACAAAATATTATCTGCCTATGAAGTGAAAGTAACCTACTTGACATGAGTCTATCTCCTATTTCTGTCTTTTAGGTATTCTCTGTTTAAAATGATATTATTCCACGTACGATCAGTAGGAGCCGCGAAGAACGGGTGAAACCGCGCGAGAGTAGCTAGTCTACTAATAAATCCATAAAACTTGTAAACTTAATTTTTATAGTTAAAGCAATAAGAAGTCCATGGTATCGAGACCCAGGGCTTCCAAAACCTCCATAATCATTCCTGCCCCCGCATCCATAAATCCATGTCAAACCTTTATGACGCTTACGTATAACTAGAATAAACTATTTGATCATCAGTAGGTATATGCGTGGGTGGGATGGTTTCTTTATATGGTGCTTGACCCATTAGCAATCACACTAAGCGCATTTGCCTGTCAACAATCGGTTTGGTGACATGTTTAGATAGTTGTGTCTAATTATAATACTTGGTCAGATTATTGTGTATTGTCAAGGGCGTAGCTAGCACCGTATCTGCCGTATCAATCATACAAGGCACCCGGGCTACGGGGCCCCCTATAAACGAGCCTAGGAAAAAAATAAAAAATAAGAGTCTAATGCCCGAATACTCGAACGTTACTCAATTTTAAGACGGTCTCAAATGTAGTTCTTTCACTATCAATGCTTTATAAAATGACGGAGATAGCACGATATTTAAGTACAACTTAAAATTGAGTAGCGATTGAGTATTCGGGCGTAAAACTCTGTCTCGCCTCACCCAACGACGGGAGAAGTCATTGGAAGATTTTCACCCCTAAAAATGGCTCCCAAACAAATTTTTTATACGGGCCCCGCGTCTACTACGTCTCTGTACTGCCATTGCACATGCATGGTGTCATCTGATAACTTATAAGGGTCTCAGACGTCACGTTTTCTTACAAAGATTGATAGATTCATACGTTAAAGATTATGATAGCCATTTTAAAGTTAGCATCTTTCCAATTAAAGATTTATGTAATGAGGATAAAGTAGTTAGTTATCTGTACGGAACGCTGTAGTGTCTAATACCTACAGCCGAAAACTTGAAGAAACTAGTGTAGTATTTACCGCACATTTATATAATTTCAAATTGTTATACAACATTAAAAGTAAATCGAACTCACAAATAAAAGGAACGAGAATGTATTTGCCCAGCATTGGGACAGCTAAAAAGTAATGATGATGAACTACGTATATTTTGCATTCTTATTCCAGGTTCCTACAACATACCAAAGAAGCTTCGTTGTGTGGATAAGAGTAAAAGGTGATTGGACTGAATCGTTAGAAAAACTGTTGTTAGAGAGAAGAGCGAGTGAATTAAGGTAAACAGTTTTCCTACAAACTTGTTTCTATCTAAGCTATAATTCCTACTAAACTAATGTACTTGATTTAAATCATCTGTTGCTCCCTTTCACTTCGATGCCCTTTAGATAACCTATGCATGCTATAAGCCTTACCTAATTTACGCCATTGCACCTTTTCGCTCTTACACATGAGGGTTTTTATAACGACTGATTTTATCGAAGACTTGATGAGATTAGAATATGATGCTTCCGTGGGGTTAGTTACCTACTTGATTATTATAAACTTAATTTCTTCAAAATGTTCCAGTGTATTGGTAGACGGGCCGTTCTCAAGTCCTATGGAGAGCGTCTGTCGTAATGATGTAGCGATCTGCGTCGCCGCTGGAGTGGGGATCACGCCTTTTGTAGCTGTGCTACACGACCTTTTACAGTAAGTACAACAGCTTAAAACACACGCAATTTTCTACCTTAAACCATACACAATTAAACTTATTTTTCTACTTCCCAGGAACCCACGCAACCGCCTACCCGGGCGAATACACCTTCTCTGGATAGTAAGATACGAACAAGAACTCACATGGCTCGCAAGCCTAGCGAACAAAACTTTATTACAATTACGAAACGCAAACCGCCCAGACAGACTGCATATAGAATTCTACGTCACAAACACACAAAATGAACTTAAGAACGATAGCAATAAAGACGTTAATCCTGTAGCACACATGGTTGTGATCAATGAGAAAGGACTAAGTCACGTTTTGAATAGAGATAGGGATGATGAGAAAGTGACTCTGTTGACTCCGAACCTTAAAAGAAATGCTATTTGTGAGAAATCGAAGAGAACTGAAGACAATAATTATAATATAGCTAAAGAATATCCTCTGATTGGCTGCCGAGTTAGAAGAGGAAGACCGCACTGGGATAGAGTTTTTGGATATTGGGTGCATTTATACCCCGAGTAAGTTATTAGATAATCTTTTTCATAAATATAAACTTAGAGTACTGAATATAACTTGAAATAAATATACTTAAAGTTTCTACGAAAGCGTTTGATCGGGTCATTTTTTTATATGTTAGATTTATTGGCTGATGCCAAACGGTAGACATTGCTTGAACTTGGTTTATATGGTCATTTAATTTTATGTGTATCTTAAATAAAACTCTCAACTATCCAATATGACACATGTTACTCTGTGCGTTGCAAAAAAATAAGTGTATGCCTCAAGGCATCATTTTAGGTCCTGATTTTTTTTTGTTTTAAATCATAATGTACAATATTCTAATGTAAGCTTAAGAATAGATTAATAGTAATATTTTATTTGTTATTTTTCAGGAATCATCTCAACTTATATTGCTGTGGACCAAAGAAATTAGTAAAATTATTGAGAAGCAACTGTAAAAATGCTTCAAAGACAAGTAAAACTAAGTTTACATTTGTACACGAAGGTTTCTCTTGATCAGTGATATTGTAACTATTCATTTAATAAAATGCATTTATTACGACTTGTGTTATATTTTTCTAAGCATCCTTTTACTTTTACACTAAAAACGAGTAGAAGGACAAATTCTATTTAAATAACAATATGCTAGTACCAAACCTGTATTTCATTCCGGAGCTGCGGATTACCCAACGGGTTTACTGGGGCTTCAGCTCGAAAAGTAGAAGTATGGACGGGGTGGTTTATAGTTAGTAACAGTTTGACACTCCCTTTAGTCTCGCCCAAGGCGGAAGAAGTCATTTAATGATTTTTCCCCCTCAAAAAAAAAAAACCTGTATTTCATTAGGAAATGTTTAGGAGCTTAGCTTGTATCTTCGTTTAAATAATTAACTTTGGGAAACGCATGACCGCCTGTTGATCTCCTTGTTAAATAAGTGTACAAGCAAGAAATAGATAATTACTTTTTTTGTCCAGATGAGTCTGTCAGATGTTATGTCAAAATAATGTCTGACGTCTTAAATTATTTGTAAAATGATTTTACAATACTTATGAAAATATCTCTGACACTTAAGACTACAAAATATTGCTACATAGGAATGACGCCGGGAATACCAGAAGCAAAGGAGAAACCAGTGAAAGATAAAAAATCTAAAAAACAGAGGAAAAAAGTAAGACAATGTTTGAATTTTCTAATGATACAATCCCACCAAAATGTAGTGGTGAAATTACCTAAATATTACATCTCTCAGTTATACTCCTATACTAACCCTCAAAGAACAGGGGCTACCGCTGTATGTACAGTACTTGAGTAAAATTACCATTATTAGCCCGGAGTCAGAAAATTCGATCCCCGTGCCTCAGAAAGCATTTAAAAGCCGTTGATCCTGCGTCTCATCTCTCTCTGGTCGAGTCAGTCCGTCATCCCATCGGGGACAGAGAGTGAGGGAATAGAGAATGCACTTGTGTTTGCGCAAACACTTGAGCACTATAATATCTCCTGCGTAGTGGGCTAGTTTAGTTAGACAGACTGGCCACCGTGATCGAAATAGATCGGGAGATTTATTATTACTTTTGCCAGCAACATCATTATAAGGAAAAATTATTCTCGACTTAACATTTTTTACAGGCAAAATCGAAACGTAAATCGCTTCTGAGGATTCGTTGTCCTATTTGCTTCAACAATCTTGGCAAAGATTCTGTGGTTTCAACCAAGTGCGGGCACGTGTTCTGCCGAAATTGTCTGCAAAAGGCGCTGATACTGAAGCCCGTATGTCCCACATGTCGGAGAAAGTTGACTGGTTATCAGGGATATCATACTTTGTACCTAGACGACAATGTCTATGACGAGTTTGTGGACGATATCACTATCACCAAATAGTACCAGTGCAATCATTTAAATTGGAGTAGCGTTGAGGAAGTACCTAAATTATTTCGTGACTCATTTTAGGACTGATCATATTTTTGTATAATGTTTTGTTTTTGTATTTAACAATGAATGCTTCTGCGGATTTTTTTTTAGTAAATAAACCATTATTTTAAAGGTTCTTTGTGTAATGTAATATCGAATCACTTAACAAGATAGTAAAGGTATAACTAATATTTTTTTACCCAAATGTAGGAATTTTTGTCAGGATAAAGTTTGTATTCTGGACTTCTGGAGTACATAGGCAGATGTAGAGGATCCATTAGATGTTTCGAATTAAAAAATGTGTATATTAGTTATTGGAGAAGTCAGATTCAAGTACGTAACAAATTCTAAAGTACTCAAAGGTAACTCCAAATTGTAAGCAGATCAAATCTTAGGATTGGGTTAATTATAGCCGATGGGTGACTGCTTAAATAAGGAAAACGAAATACTATTAACATCTTAAGTTTAATTAAGCACCAGACTAATAGAAAATCCGGACTCTCACTTGAATCCGCGTTCCAGCGCGTACACCACATGTTAAGCTTGATGTTACATTGCTATTCGTGTAAAGGAGTTATATTTTTTAATAAATAGAAACGTCAGTTCAGTAAATTGAACGTCATTGACAGTGACATTTTAACGTCACCTCGACTGATTTGATGACACTCCGACAAAAGTTTTCAAAATAAAAAAATAGTCTAGCATAAATAAAATATTACGATATTCTAATTAACAACATGAATTTGAGAGCAGAAAGAGAAATAGGCAGCAGCGCGTACAGCAAGCTATTTCAAAAATTAGACCCCACAGACACGGCATACCAGAATTATCTGAAAGTACTTTCGAAGCACTATTTCACAGTAAAAAATATAATTCAGGTAATTATGAATGATAATAACAGTGTGATATACTTATTTGTAATCTACAGTATCATATTTATTATCTTGTACGTATGAGACGTGGAACTGGCATGAAAAATCGTAAATATTCAAAATCTATTCTTCTCTAACCTTATTTTGTAATTAAAAACTATTTTTATAAAAAAGTGTTCATGTTGGTGTAAATATAGTTTGCTTCACGTATTTTTAAGCTAATAAAGTGCGTAATATAAAGTGCGTGCCTACTTTCCTTAAGTAAACGTGGCATAAAGAGTTCATTATCCCCATCTCATTGTTTTACAACTGTCTGTCACCATTTACAGGAAATCTTAGCATGTCGAGACTCAATGGAAAGCTTAAACAAGCTCAACGAAAAGGGCAGGGCAGCTATATCTCTGCTGAGGGATGAACTAGAGAATTTTGAAATTTACGGCAAGGATATCGGAGACATGAAGTATGCAACTGAAGTGGAGTCACAAAGGCATCAACTGGCTTGGTAAGTTCATCCATAACAAAGAAAGAAATAAATAGTAAGTCTGTCAGTCTGTCTGTCAGTGCAGCCACGGTAGTTACATAAGTCTGCTGATGAAATTGTGAATCTTAGGCTATCTGTTGATAACAACTTAAGTGTCTGAATATTCTTTATTTCTACCTATTTGACGGAACTATTAAAACACCTTCCATAAATAAAATTTGTAATGTAAATCATTAGTGCTGTAATCAGTCCTACAACATGCACCAAATGAAAGAAAAAAAGCAGTTTATTTGCACTGCCACAATAATTATGCATGAAAAACAATTATAATTAAAAAAGGTAATAATTCAAAAGTAAACAAATGGCAGTGCTCAGCTAAAATTCTGTAGCCCGAGTGCAATGGCTTGAGTCTAGGTGCTGATTTTTAACACTAGGCAGTTGTATATGGTTAAAAGATTTTTAGAACTGGCTGGATTGTAAACTCTATTTCTTATTTATTTCCAGCCTGCTAAAGGAATTCAAAGAGGCCAACATAATGAGTATGTTTGCCATAGAGAAAGCCGAAAGAGATGAATTATTAAAAGCAGGTGAAAGAGATGATTCTGGAATCAGAAACAGGAAGACCAAGGTGGAGAAAGATGGACTGCTTAAGATGTCTTCAGGTAGCATTTTGAATAACTTATTTTAACTACTAGTATTATACTAGTATTTAGACACAGTAAAAATACATGATTAATGGAGGTAATTTGTTTATGCTTTCAAACCTAAATTGTTAAATTGATTCTAGCTATTCTGTTATTGTGATGGATGAGTTCTTGAAGTTAAGTTTCTGTTTATAATAAAACATTTGAATCTGTTGAAAATGCAGAGAAATCTTTAATAACCGACTTTAAAAAAATGGTTCTTTTACTAATTCGCTACTTGTCTAATACACAAGTTTTATTGTGAAAACAAAATAAAGAGTACAAGAGATTTATTACTCTCACTAGTCTAGTTTGAGTGTTTTAAACTCATTTATCTGTCAACGACCAACAACAATGCATTTCTTGTGTGTAAATATTTATAAACATTGACCTAGTAACATTTTTAAATAATGACTCAGACATTTCAATGACATTATGCTTTTTCTACATTTATACATGTATGAGCAGACAGAATTTATTTATTCCTATTGTTATTTATTTATTGATTTAGACTTTAATGTACACAATTCGACATAAGGCGAATTTGTCTACCACTATTTACTATTATACCACTAGTGGTACAAAGCTAACCTGTATTGAGGAAGTGGTGATTAATGCTCAAACCTTCTCTGTGTGAGAAGAGGCCTTTGGTCAGCATTGGTCACTTATAGGCTGATGATGTGATGTGATCTGAAGGCGAACTTAATGAAATATGGCATTCTCTACCAGTTGACCTTAGGGGTTAAGTAGAAAATATGCAAAAATAAATATTATAATGTAAAACAAAGTCTTAATACACTATACATACTACACTATACTATAGTATATCAAGAGTTAGTGACTATAGCATATAATTATTATAATGTTGTTTTTTAATATGTTATATTACAAAGACTATTGTGCGACTATTAGCAGTAGATGAGTATCTTTAAATAAGTAGCATGTGTACTGGCAGGCTGCCATAGGTAAATGGAACAAAGATGAAACAACTGGGTTGGAATAAATAGAGATATTATATTAAACAATTAATCAGGACGGGTATTAGCAGATATGATTATCTTTTATCATCAATTAATTGGATGTTGTATGCAAATCATTATTATTAAAACACATATAAGTTTATATTCAGAAATAGTTGAAAATGAATGAATGCCAACTCAAGATCAGATGAATTTATAATTTGGGGCAGTATTTAATAAGTAATTTAATATTTATGTACTGATGTATAGTTGCGATTTCATTTGAAATTGAGATAAAAAAAATACGTCACGCCCTTTATCCCTGAATGAGTAGGCAGAGGTGCATCTGCACATTACGGCATGTAATGCCTCTGTACAATGTATACCCACTTTTCACCATTTGTGTCATAAGTCCCATGTAATAAGGGTGAGCCTATTATAAATCAGACACAATTCCAGACTCCATGCTACTACTGAGAAATTTTTAAATTTGAAAGTGAGATCTCTTAAAAGTTTACAATTTTACTGTATTTTTGTAGGAGTAACTGAACAACTGCTATCCATCAGCCGGCAACTAGCGGACACGGCTCAGAGGAGCCAGGACACACTGGACAGCCTGGTCTCTTCCAGTTCTACTGTGCATGTAAGTTATTGTAAAAAGAGACATAAGTAGGAAATACATTTAGTATTATATTTCGTTAAGTACACTGTATATTAACCTTTTTGATAATTGTGAAATACAATGTTAGGAAACTGAAATTGAATTATGTTTTTTGTTTTCGTTTACATGCTATTTTCTACCTTTGTATAACATAGTACAGATAGAGTACATCGACCTTCTCTTATCTGTCAATGTACTTTATATTGTACCTTTCATAGCCGGTATATAAGACAACAATAGAAAATAAGAAATACATTGTGTTGCGTGTGGATCTGCGTACGTCACGTTAAGTAATTAAGAATTGTGTTTGTTTCATACTTTCTTTTTTCTTTTCCAGGGCACTCAATCAGAGCTACAGAACACAGCTAGCACTATTTCAGAATCTAGTAAACTCTTAAAGAAATATGGACGACGTGAGTTCACCGACAAAGTTATCATGTTCTTCGCATTCCTATTCTTTTTAGCCGTTTGCCTGTACATTGTACAGAAAAGATTCTAATTATGAATGACCATAATCATTTTATGTATAGGACGATATTTATAATGGATTATGTTAATGAATTGTAAGTAATATATAATAAAATTACTCTGAATGTGATCAATGTTGTCTATTATTTATTTCTTAAATAAATCGTTTGTCAAAAATACTACTACTAGCGCCATCTATTGGGTACGTGGAACACTCGCAAGATGTCACTTTTTGTACAGTTACACACGCAGTACTGCGATAGATGTCGCTACTAACTCATTTTTGAGGAAATGGAAAGAAAGAATTTGTTGCGTGCGGGATCGAAGTCGCGGCATGTTGCGCAGAAGCTGGTCGCCTAGCCAGTATCCCAATCGTGCAGTAAAGAACAGCTGCTTTCCTCCTAATGTCCTTATGAATGTATCACACAACGTCTTCATCAAATCGTTAACTGAATCCCCATAAGTGGCAACAATTTCCTATTACATGGGATTTATAACACAAATGGTTAAAAGCGGGTGTACATTATATAGCGGCATTACGTGCCGTAACGTGCACCTCTGCTTACCGCTTCGGGTACAAAAATTTCTTGGCATTATTCACAAAATCTGACCCTGCTTAACTATCCAGCCTAGCATTGAGTCTTCAGGGTTTCTATCTCACTTACAGAACAACAGACCAACAGTTACAATCTATTCCTGTTTCCTAGCGGTGGGAATGCGACGGGTGAACAAAAACATATTAATATTGATTGTGCTCGCGTGACGTGTCGGGAAGGCCGTCGCGTGGCCGTGGACACCGACCTGTAGTACTACGTGATGTCTAGATGACTAGGTGTCTAGTGTTTATGTAGGTATATAGATATCTATCTAGGTGTTGTATACTTTTGACAGATGGTTTTTTACCATTATGACTGTATGGTTCGTACAATGGTTAACAATTGGTTCCACATTGAGCACATATACAGCTTTCAATTGCCTGATGAAGAACCGCCTGGCTTCCTGGCTAACTAGTACTATATTTTATACCTACTACGGAATTGAATAATTCCAATATTCAAAATTCAAAACTTTTTTTATTTGCAGTAGTCTAGATCCATAACACTCTTGTCTTAATAAAGTGACATGCAAACATTTTGTTGTCTTAAATAATAATAATTAAACTTAATATAATCTGTGGACAGTACGTAAGCAAAATTAATCGTGATAGGTCATCGCGGCGTCTATAAGCAATGCAACGTCAAAGCTTTCGAGTTTCTCAAGACGTGATTGCTTTTCGCTAGCTAAGCTTTTAGATTAGGTAATTACCTACCCACAATACCTATATATCGCATATGAAAATATAGATACTTAGGTAAAAGAAATCAGCTAAATAAGCTGATTTACTTGATATTTAGTAAATATTAGGTATAGGTATTATCTAAGGTTTAAGCCGCAGATAAAAAGTATGAATTATAGGGATGTTGTTACTATTGAGGAGAACTAGAAACTCCGCGATTTTTTTTTGTTTAAAATTGTTGTTCCACATTAGGATCGTTTTTTGTGTCGTGAGTGCGTTTACAAACATACAAGTTCACATACACATGGCACCCAGACCCGGAACAGTAATTTATGGGTCAAACAAAAAGTTGCACCGTGTGGGAATTGGACCAATACACGTTGAACAGCAGCCGGTTGCCCAGCCACCATACCAACCGTCCAGTCAAATCCTCATATCCTTCAGTTTTTTTATTATCTACAGTCGATTAAAAATAAACCGATGAAACTACTTACAGATTCAATTCACTTCACTAAAATTTACTAACATGTTAAGAAAAATATATACCTATTTTATGTAGGTACAACATAAGAGGAAAATTCAATTCTTGGTTTATGAAATAATTTTAATTGTATTACGTGTAATAGAGCCCCGATAGCAGAATGTATTGACAATAATATAATATTTCTGCGTATTGTCATTGCCGCACATAATCCTTCAGTAATTGGAACGCGATGATAACTCGGCAGTTCAAGGGTGTTTCAAGGAATTGATGTACCTAATTATTATAATAAATATATCGACTGGCTCGTTCATCCAGTAAATAGGGCTTCAGGTTTGATTCCCGAGTCGGGCAAAGTAATTATAAGAGTTGTTTCGGTCTCGCGAAAATGTCTCAGCCTAGCAGGTTACCCGGGCTCCAGCTCGAAGGGCAAGAGTAGGAACGGGGTAGGTAGTCTTTACTTAGTAAGAGTCTGATACTCCCTCTCGTCTCGCCCAAGACGGGAGAAGTCATTGGATGATTTTTCCTCCTTAAAAAAACAATGTATATGTGCACCATTTACCTTTTAATCCCTGATGCCCGATACACGGGATAGTAGAATGTGTACACGTGCAGTGGTACCAGGAATCTTTGTACAAATTGCTATAGAAGGTTACGGGACATTTCCGTAAGGAGTTGTGATAATTGCCATAAAGTACGGTAGGTTCTGTTATCAACGTGACACGGGACCGTTTCTAGTTGTGTTTGGAAGTACCGGCTGTCGCTTGCATGTAGAGTGTTGCTGTGTTGAGGTTTTGGGTACCATTCGTGAATCTGTTAAAATAGTTGAATTTTTCAACTGTCTGTCGTCTGCGGTATTTCCGAACCGATACGATCTTCAAACCTTCAAGAAAAGAGCGTATTCCTTTTTAAAAGACCGGCAACGCATCTGTGACTCCTCCGGTGTTGCGGGTGTCCATGGGCGGCATGGACTGCTTACCATCAGGTGGCCCGTCTATTCGAAAATATAAAACTTGGGCTTATAATTTCCAATTATAAGTTTGAAATTGCCAACCTGCATTGAAATCTTCTCCGTGTGGAAAGAGGCCTTTAGTCAGCAGTGGCTCATTTGATGTGATGTGATGTGAATCATATGCAATTCCACCTAAAATCACACTACCAGAGAGCCTTGTAACATAACACTCAAACTAATCTCTATCCACTTGAGAATAAACCCACGGGAATTCAATACACCCTGGCCTAGACTACACGTGGTTCCCAGAATTGACGCAAGAGCTTGTTGATATTGAATCTGCCTGTCGATTGACGTGTAAATGAGTCATTCAGTCAATGTTACGCGAATATCGGCCGACCTCCATCTTGTACAGGGTTGCCAATTTCTTTTATCACTCGAATACACTCGCCTTTTTTTTGAGGGGCGAAAATCATCCAATGACTTCTCTCGCCAGGGCGAGGCGAGAGGGAGTCAGACTCTTACTGACTAAAAACCACCCCGTTCCTACTCCTGCTTGTTGAGCCGGAGCCCCGGTAAGCCCGCTAGGTAGTCCGCAGCTCCGGATCAGGCATCAGCCCTACTGGGCCCCATCTGGAACGCGACACTCGAATAGTCTGGAGATTATTCATGATTCGAAGGCGAGGCTGTTGATTGGTCGTGATTGGTCGCCGTCACCATTTTGGGCGCAAGTTTGGTTGTTCTAGAATTTAATGTGATGTAATTACTGCATGATATTTTTATGAGTCATCGGAATGTGTAAAGGCCATACGTAATTATACCTATTGCAAGCACAAGTTCTGATGTGTTCTCAGTAATAGTAAGGAGTGTGAAATTTTGTTTAGTGAAGATTGTAGGGCGGTGGTCCCTTTACGACATATTTTATTCATAATCTAACTGATCACAGTTTTTGCCTCTTTCTACCTCTTCGAGGAATAAAAGTCATGACGTTAAATACACCTAGAATAAGTAGGTACAAATTGAGATATTTTGTTTTGGTACAGTAAGTCTATCTCTAAAGATCTAAAGTAAAAAATCACTACTGGAAAGACTACTCTTATAATTTATGTCTACAACCTATAATGCATTTTCTTAAAACCTACTCTTAGTCGTGTCTCATAACACCTTTCACATTCCGGATCCCCCTTAATCTTCAACCATCATGTTGCTCCCAAGATCACAGCCCTGCGTTCCGTTCCCGACATTGAGCTGCATTAACAAATAATTTGTCACCGGCGCGGAGGTCAGCTCCCATTAGGCCCGAATTCGGCACATGATAGTTTTAAGGCCATTTCGCGAAATGATTGATGCCACAATAACTCTGGCAATGATTGGATCCCGTTGCGTTGACTTACGTAAGACGTTTCGAGTGTCTAAACTTCCGTCTGTTACGGTTTGAGGACAATCCTTTTAGTTATACCGCGGTTCATTTGCGATAGCAAAATGTGAGAAATGGTTACGACATGTGTAGATGAGAAGATAGAAACAAGATCTGTTGGTCAGTTAGATATATGGTTGTGGCTGTGGTTCTAATCTATGAGTATCTGTGAAAAGGTGGAAAGTATCATACACAGTTAATAAATATCTGCTGTTGTCGGTCTCATTGCAGGCATCACCAGGTAAAACAAGTAGTTTGTTATATTCCTTGATTCCGAAGTACCACATACTCAAAAAGTATGACCACTTACTGTCGCAACAGAAAGCATCAGTTATTTGCTATACCATCTTGCAGAACAGTCAGTAGAGCTAAGTCTCAATGAAACTTTTAAACCGATTCCTGGATTTAAAGGCGTGACGTGTTTTCGAGAGAAAGATTATTATTGATTAGTTAGATAGAGTAAAAAAGAATAATTGACCACTCAAACCCTAAAAACAACCCATTACAAAATCCCAAATCCCCAAACATTTACTTCCTAGAAAGTCCACTCATGATTGGCCTTGTACTATGAGCAGTTTGGCCTCAACCTTACACGTACGTCTGGCCGGATGGCCGCGTCTCGCGACTCTGGCAATGAACTTGGGTAAGGTCAGTTCAATCACCAACCTGCTGACTGCCATGTGTGTCTGCGCATCTAGTGTTTCTATGTTTATGGTTACGACTGGATCATCTGGTGGTATTCGTGTTTTGTAGGTACTGTACTGTGTTTGGGGAAGTGAATTTTTTTTGTGATATTTTTTTGTTAATAAATATAGGCTATCCCTACAGTATGCGATTTATTATGTATTTAATATATTTTGGTGTCATTCGTGATATAAACCAATTCATAAAAATTACTTAAATAAAAAAAGAAACTAATTTTAGTTCATAAAATATTTTTTTTTGTAATTGGTGTATCTAATTTGTCTAGTGATTTTTCTGTAGGTATGAAATTCGGTTCAGCAATTTTGGAGTTTTGTGTAGTGTGGAAGTAGTATGGAATACAAAGGGAGGAAGTTTTTATAGATTTGTTATATTAGAGTCTATAAACAATATTTGTTGCCTTCATAAGTTACGTAATATGTATCTCTAAAGCTATTAACGGATTACAAATGGTTAAAGTGATGATAAGAATAATCTAACTACACTGTTAAAGTTTTAAGTATTTTTAATCTTATTTAACAGAGACATCGTTAAGTAAGAACTCAAATTCACAGTTTACTGTTTTAACAGTAAAATATTGTAGTATCTAATCTGAAACGACTAACAAAAGCTATAGAGTCGAAGTACATTCTTAATTATTTTAACTGACATTTGATTAACATATTCGGATTACAGTATATTTCGGATAAAAATAAAACGTAATGATTACCAGGTCTTATTAAAGTGTTACAGGTTGTACCTATGTTTGTTCTTCTAAACAATAAACAATTAATAAATAAAATAAAAAATAAAATGCCTTTTAGAAAATTAAAAGAATTCCTAAATTAAAATGGTTCCTTAATAAGTTAATTTGAATGTTTCATGAGCAAATTAATTTTGTTGATATTTTGCGCGTATTCAGCAGCTGGTTGCGCACAGCAATTCTTACTCTCACCTATGCATCCAGGCCGAGAAGGTACCAGTCACCAAATATAACTAGACACAGTAGATCTAGACTATTTATAAATTTAAATCTTAGCCCTTAAATAGTACCCGTGCGTGCGGCGCGTCGCGTTCCGCGCGCGCCTCAAAGAGCCATCAGACCACCACAGATGGGGCCTAGTAGGGCTGATGCCTGATCCGGAGTTATAACTACATAGCGGGTTTACCGGGGCTCCGGCTCGAAAAGCAGGAGAAGGAACGGGGTGGTTTTTAGTCAGTAAGAGTCTGACACTCCCTCTCGCCTCGCCCAAGGCGGGAGAAGTCATTGGATGATTTTCCACACTCAAAAAAAAAGCCCTTAAACAGTCCAGATTTATCGTTTGTTGTCTTCTTAATTACTTTAGTATCTTAACAACTCCATTCCCCTGTTGTCCGTATCACCTCTCGCCACGTAATTTGTCACCGTCCGTCCGTCCGTTTGGTTTTGTTAACATAAATAACAGAGGAGCGAGTTTCATTGCGCACAACAAGCTGAAATAATTGGTATCAGATATTGATTGCGCTAACGACTCTAATCTGTAGAATACAAGTTACATAGCTTCTGGATTTTAATGTATTAAATTGTATCTAGCTAGCCTAGGTAGTGTTTAGGTGGTAAGCGATCCTACTTTTATACAGGATTTTTTATTGTATAAGCCGGTAAACGAGCAGACGGATTACCTGATGGCAAGCAATCGTCGCCGCTCATAGACACCCGAAACATCAGAGGCGTTACAAGTGCGTTGCTGGCCTTTTGGGGGTTAGGAATTTAAGGGTTGTTGGAGAATCGGGGATTGGGAAGATTGGGAAGGGGGGTAAATGTTCTAAAATGTTATATAGCCTTTACATCTGGCCTTATATCCTTCAAGGACTGTCAAGTCAAATACTTATAGATTTTTTATAAGCTTTTATTTAACTTGTTACCAAATGAACGTCAGTCTTTATACTTTCACCGTATCTTAAAGTACCGAAATCAGAGTTTACCGACTTGGAAGATAGAATCCCATATCACAAGTATACATTAGCATTTGAAATACAACAATGCGGCCGGTCAACATACGCCGCACACATAATTATGTTAATTATAAGAAGTATTAAAAATTCCCATTGTCCCTTATAATTAGGTCTCCAGTGTTGATACTAGGGTCCCTTTGTTACTTAATTTATACTTGATGTTATCGCGCTTTATGTTCGGAACAGTGTTTCTTTATTGTGTTGATATTTATAGTAGAAACAAACATTCCTGTAGCTAGATTTTTCAAATATTGTAATTACCTATGTGATTTATATTGGTGACTTTGATTTGGAATCGTAATACTTTGCACCCTTTCTTGCAGGCAGAAAACAATGACTGTAGGCTGTAAGATCTTCCTTTTTAAAATATTATTATGTATTTCTTGCAAATACATGAATAAAAAAGAAGAAATTATTTTCAAAGATACGAACGTGCTACTGCTCGCACTAATACTAGACATTTTTTGGTTCTTCGAAAAATTTTCAGAAGTAGCATGAAGTCCGGAATAGTGCCCAATATAATATGGCAATAGGCTCACCCTCTATTACCTGGGTTTAACATTGTATAGTGGCATTAAGTGCCGTAACGTGCAGGTGCACCTTTGCCTACTCCTTCGGGGATAAAAGGCGTGACATTGCACGAATCAATAGTATATATCTAAAATATCAACTAAAAGTATAAACTAAACATTATATCGCTCACAATCTCAGCTTACCCAGTGTTTTATCACTAAATAGATAAGCTATATGTATCGCTGGAGGCCACTAGAAGCAATAGTGGTCCTGAAATGGCCAGTTAAGTCGGAAGCTCACATTAAGCCGTATAAAACGATAATGCATTCTGCTAGGTAACCGTACGGCTCTTAACTTCATAGCTGCGTGTTGCCAGTTTATGAGGTAACGCTTTCCTTATGTTATCTTTTTTATGAACTAGGACCTGCTACACCATAGGAGTTACAAGTGCGTTGCCGATCTGTTAGTGGTTTGGTGTATGAGGATTTGGGAGTTGGAGATTCGGATTACCGGGGGTAATTAGGGGTAGGGGTAGAGGTTACTCGCATCGCAAACGCAAGCGTAGTTTCACGTCGGTTTTTTGTGAGGCCGTGGTATTAGTTGAGCCGGTCCATTCGTAATAAAGCATGGTTCACGCACAGTAAACTAAACCTCGGCAGTTGCATTTGCGGTCTACGCATGAAGACGTTTATTTTCTTTCAAGATTTTAATTTAGCTTTTCTTCGTATGTATGTATACGTAATTTCTAAAAAGCAAATACATACTGCATAATTAAAATGAAATTTTAGGGAACAGAGAGTAAAGTTTCCTATGAAAATTAGGATCCTCTCACCAGGCGAGATGATCATGCCGTTAGGCTTTTTACCCAACTGTTGTTCCTACGGATTTTTTATTTAAGCTTTTTTGCATGTAATGTAGGATTTATGACGTCCTCCGTAGATTTGTTCGTCAATCGTCTATGTGCGACTTCTGTCATCTGTCACTTGTCATGTGTCGCTATAGAATATATAAACTTATTTTACTATGTTATGTAGATATTTCAAGTCCAAGGGTAAGGGTAAGTACCGAGATATAGCTGTACGAAATTTCACAGAGATCATTCACCTGCGGTTTCATTAGCTAGTCATCTCACGTTTAAGGATAATATGGAAAACAGATAAAGTATGTAAAAAAAGAAATGTTTATTTAATGTCAGTGTAAATTGGGAAGTGTTATATGTTAATGTAATATTATGTTATTTTTGTATTATTTATTTATTTATTGCTTCGTTGCTCGAGTGATTGCAAGTCTGACTGATGAGTAAAAGAAGTTATTGTTTTATTGGTTATCATGCCGTACTAAGAGTCATTTAATGATTACTTACACTATTCCTAAGTGACTACTTTGTTCCGGAGATGTTATCGGTGCTCGGGCTCCAAAAGCAAGAGTGGTGGTTTGTAGTCAGTAAGAGTCTGGCACTCCCTCTCAACTCACCCAAGGCGGAAGAAGACCTCAATTTGTCCCTTAATAAAAGTAAAGATTATGTTTCGAAAATAATTGCTAAAGATTGGGTTTAAGTAACCATTAAATGACTTTGAGTGCGATGGTTAGTAGTGAAAGTGAATTGCATTTAAAACATGCCCCTTTATCTATTCGTATAGATAAAAAAGGGTAAACAAAGGGGTGATGATATTTGTAAGGTTTAGGAACTTTCAGAAGATTAACATGCTTAGGTATTTCCCCGGAGGGATTCACAGATCCCCACCTATAGTAAGTACCTACATAAGTACAATTTAGGCATTTTGACCTGTTTTGTTATGTATAACACGTACGTAATGCGGTGAGCTTATTTCACGGTCATAATTTTAAACTCCGTGCTGATACTGAGAATTTTGGAATCACGTTTAGAATGCTTTGTGCAATTGACTTCACGATTCGGGTGATAGCGGGTTCGATTCCCACTCGAAGCAGCACTCTGTGTGATCCATGAGGGTTTGCGTGTCAAGTGTATGTGAACTTGTATGTTTGTAAACCCACCCACGACATAGGCGAAAATTCCAGTAAGTTTAAAAAAATAATATTCCAACATACCTAAAACAATGTAAGTTACAAGTACCGTACAGCTATTTCCCACCGAATTATACTACTGCTTTTCAAAACCTTTCAAATCCAAATACATATCAGGAACCAGCCTTTCCACTGGTAAAAACCGCATTCAAATCCATTCAGCAGTTTTGTAGTTGCGAATAGACAGACAGAGAGACGCCGCAGATGACTACATTATAAGCAAAGGCTATATTAATATGGATAAGAGAAGACTGCTAATGAATTCTAATATTGTATACTACTTATAATATAACGCAAATATTGTATCATTGATGAAACGATTACGCTGATATCTATCAAATGGCTTTTATTATGCATATGAATGAAGGATTTATGACTGCATGATGACTTCTGGATGTGTAATGGTCGTATGAATAGTAATCAGGTAGGACAAAGAAATATTTAGGATTAGCTACTCCTGCGCAGTTTCACGCGATCTGCTCGGCTCCTATTTGTTGTAACGTGATGTTTTATAGCTTATAGCTTTCCTAGATAAATTGACTATCCAGTATTAAAAGAATTATTAATTTCGGATTAAAGCGTTTAAATAAACTCTTCAGCTTTTCTTGTAGTATAATATATAGAAGTATAGGTTTATATATGTATAATGTAGTATGTGTATATGAATATTATTTTAACTACAAAGTATACGTCTGTTCGTTTATCGACTTATATCATAAAAAAACTATGTGAACAATCATAATATTGCTATCTTATGTATGTAAGAGTCGTAGCATTAAGCAGTCCATTGTCTCTACCTATCCCCATGGGAGATAAGCGTGAAGTTATGTATGTATGTATGCTATCTTAAGCAGTATATACAACTGCGTATGATACATAAAGTTTTGATGTTATGACACTATGAAGCTCTAGTATTTTGTATCTTATTTCCTTTAACATAACATACTTTAATGTCATATTTTTAAGACATTGTTGATCCAGTCGAATAGTTAGTAATATGTTTAGATTTAGCTAGAAAATGTACATATGGGTGTAGTTATAATCTAAGATATTTTTTTAGTTTCTTTTTATGGTATAAGTAAGTCGGTAAACGAGCAGACAGATCACCTGATGGTAAGCAATCGCCACCAGAAAGCAAAAGTATAAAAAGACTTAAATAAAAAATACTACTAGCTTCTATCTATTTACACAAAATCGATAAAAATAATTTGAAAGATGACTAATGTTTCGAGAATCTAGATCGGTTTTGTAATCGTTTCTACGTCTAATATCGATACATTGCGCGCCACAACCTGATTGACAATCGATTAATTTATCGATATGTAGGTCGAATTTGATATTCGGTATTCATTAGGCAATGTGAGAATGTTATTTGATTGGAATGTTATTTTTGTGATAACTATTTATTGAGATTACTGAAATGAACGTAATATTAGGTTTATCATGTCATTGGTTGTTAAAACACTTTATAAGAGAAATTCATTCTTAATACCTAATGCAATGTAAAGCAATGAAAATTAACGAATCAACGAACGAACAAATTATCTGAAATACCATCCCTTTATTAAACAAGCAATGCGGTTAATAATTTTAATTGGACATCGAAAATAATAGACAATAGCTAGAACAGAATCACTACTTTTTTCAAATTCAAATTGAACTATAGACGGCCGGCTTACACTGTATTTAACGGAGATTAATGACACATTAATACTACGAACCGTGTGGTTTAGTACCAAATTATTCGTCGCTTTGATACGCAGACGCATTGCATTCGAGCCTATAATTATTGCAAAACTCGCGTTTGTGAATTCCATGGTGCAACCAGTCTATTGATTTTACAACGCGTATTAGAAGGGCAAATTAAAATGTCTGGGTTTGTTCAGTGGACTATTAGTACGCAATAAATATATAATCAATGGAAATTCCATATATTAGTTACAATTTTGTGGTTTATAAAATTTAAATTGGATGTTGAGAAATCTCCTAATTATAGGTTATGTAGTGACGTTAATATTCCCGCCATTTTTGACGGGTAATGGAAGAAAGCGCAATGAAGATTGATGTTAGACCACAGATAAAATTAGCGAATTAAAGTCTTGAGGTAAAAGAGAAACAAAACGTAGAGTAGAATAATCTCTAATAGAAAAAAGAATTGCGAATTTCGTAATTTAAAATCTTAAAAAATAGAATTTGTATTTAGAACGTCATAATACCACAATTTGTTTTATTTAGGCGCGGTCCAATAATGTCAACCTATTTTTTGTTTGCTTTGTGTTATTGGTCCGCCATATTTGCTGCGTTGTGTTGCAACGATCTAACTACATTCACTGGCTTATAGTAAACGCACCTTCACTGTTTCTATTTACCAGATTGATGATGCTTTGAACAGACGGCTTTATGTAATAGGCAAATGGGTCAAAGGGTCTTGTGGTGCCATGGGGTTACGGTTGCCTATAGACAGCCAGGAAATTAATACTGTAAGGCAGCTTGTGCCAATTATTTCATTGGCACTAACTTATGTTCTGTTGCGTAAAGTAAAAGGTGACTCATTACCTACTGTTGACACTGACAATGACCAATCGCATATTTAATTTGAAATACGGAATACCAGTTTTCGTAATCAGAAGATATTTTGCCAAAGTTGTATTTCCCCTAATAAATAATTAAGCAAGACTTTGCAGTTGATAGTTATATTTTTTTTAAACAGATGTATTTACAAACTGTTTAATGGTGACTGTACTTTTATCGTGAGTTTCCAGGGACTTGAAAAAAATACGAAAGGAAATACCTTCACACGGTTATCGTAGTTCCAACCTACTTCTAATTATAGCCTTGCAGTCTATAAATACAAGACTCGATTTTAAAGCCGTATCAATGACTTATAAGGTCCGCTAATCGAGTTAATAGTCTGGTTGGTTAGCCACAAAACACACATATCCTGGCCACATGTGTTTTCATTATAAACGAATTAGGCTAGTGAATGGTCGAGTAATTTACTTAGAGACTACGTGTTCGACATTCGTTAGTCCAGTACTTGAGCCAGTGAATTTATAATGCGTTTAAACGAGTCATAAAATTGATTCGTGATGAGGTACTTCATTTGGTAATTTATTGCTTTTTTTAATAGTTTTCGTGTTAGAGTAAGGTTTGTTATTGTTTTATATTATGTATTTTTAAAGTGCAGTTGCATTTGTAAATAACGTATGTTATCATGTTCTTTTTAAATTATATAGTTTTAAACATATTTATGTGAATTTTTTAATCTGTAAGATTTTATTTATTTTCATTCGACTCATTGCAATAGTAACTATAGTTGAAATGTAGGTATCATTTTGTTGCTTCTTTATTTTATTCTATTTAAGACAACAACTGCTTTAATAAAAACAACCAATCTTTATTAAAAGCAACCACTAAAACGTCATCAGATCTGACAGTGACAGAACATAGTTCTTTCGATGCGTTAAAAATGGCAAAGACAACATTTCAGTGAGCCTATGCAGAATGCGTGGTGAAGCGTCGCCTGTATGTACGTGAATTACGGTAGAGGTGAATGCTCGCAGTACTCGTTGAACTTGACTCGCGCTACCTTAACATTGCCGGCCGTATCGAAGATATTGTATGTACAAGGAAATGATCTAATCACCAGCGTCCTTTAAAACCGTTTTGGTAACGGTTTCATAGAAAGTTTTTCTGTAGCGTTCTTAATTTGAATGTAAATTTTCTTTTTTTTGTTGTGTTAAGTTTTTTTTTATTGATTTGAATTATGAATGTTGTATTTATTGTAAAGGTCTACATTGTTATTTGATGTGTGAATGTTAATGTTAGAAGTATTACGAGTCTTAAGTAATTAATCATTTATTTACCTTCTTAGAACTATAAACATCAAATGATTTTATGTTATTGAACTCTTATTTGAGCTAGGAATTCTAGGCTTAACGGTGTCAATGACAACTTTGTGTACATCAAACAACAAATGACGACTAAATGCCAGCTATGAGCAAAGATGTCTATTATTAAACGTTTAATCAATAAGGAAATTGGAACGGTGCACTAAACTGCACCGGTATTCGAATAGATTACCCCACTTTGATATATTTAAGTGCTAAACCCAGTTACAATCCAGCTTGGAGCGAACAAAGTGTCTCGGCAGAACGCTTCCTGTTTACGAAACGAATTACAAAACGTACCCTTCGAATATTCCGCAGCAATCAGTGGTCCAATGCGATTCCAGGGTATAGACCGTGAACCCTGCGCGTACGCACCCGTGTTTGTCCGCCGTCGGATGATCCGAGGCCGATATATAAGCGGGCGGCATGAACACCCGGCACCATTCGCGATTAAACGCCACCGGAGTGAGCTTCCGGAGACAGAGGCCAGTCTGACCGTCAACTGAATTGGTACAATTGCTTGCCACCCTTCCGCGATGTCTGCGATACGTGTGCTGCTCGTCGCCGCGCTGTGCTTCGCCGTCACCGTCGAGTGCGCGCCCTTCTTCGACGCGATATACGACGCCATCAACGGCAACGCCAGGAGGTCCTACGGGTACAGCGGCTATGGGAACTACGGGTACGACGGCTACGGCGGTTACAGCGGCTACGGCTACCAGAACCCCACCTACGGGTACAATAAACCGAGGAACGTGGAACGCGCTCCGAGACAAGGGAAGTCGTACAAGGAGATCTGCAGGGTCCACTTCCCTGACTCCATCGCGGTGCCGGGCGCGGGCGGCATCGTGTGCCCCTACTGAGGGTCAGATCGCGTGTTCTACGCAATGGAGCGCCTGCTCCGAAGACGTAACATTATGAGGATGGGTTGAACTGGTTGGAAGCACAATTCTTTGATCTCGATTAGATATTAAACAGCATTTTAATAATGAAAATGAGAAGGTTTATTCATGTGTGTGCTTTGTTTATGTAGCAGTGACCGTTATCGTAATCCGTTTCATGTTTACAAGTGCAAATGTCAAGTGACGTATGTTCCGCGCTGTTTACAACGCTAGGTCGACCTGTCCTAAAGTGATAAGTTACTATAGTTTCATTGTAGTGTAGCGTGTGATACGGAGTTTATCATTACGTGATAACCTTGTGATAGTTCGTCTAATAGTATTCTTACGTACTTTAGTTTCTCTGGACACCGGACGCTTAGAACACGCGATAATAGTTTTAAAATTTGATTTGTAAATACCTATGTTAAATGTGGCAAAATTTTTTAATTGGCTTTTTGTACTTAGAATGAAAAATTGTATTTTAAAAATTCAAACTTCTATGAACTTCCATATGTTTTTCAACCAAAGTGTTTTCGTTAGTTTAAGTTGTTTTAAGTATTGTAAATATAGTTTAATTTGGAAATAAATAGTTCTAATGTTTATATTTGTGTTTTGTATTGATGTTTTGGTCGGCTTGTTAAGAATTGGGTCAGATTTGAATCTGTTGTCTGTACTGTATATTATCTGGGGCACTTCTCAATCAACGTAACAGTTTTGTCAAGCATAATTTGACAGATCGATTTTTTTATTTCAACACTGTAGCCGTTAATGTTATTATCTGTATTGCAAAGGGATTTCCTTTGCAGCCATGTTCGTATGGCGCCAGACACATACCTTTGCCTTTTTCGGTAAAACATTTAACTTATCCTGTCTATGCTCGTTACTATTTCTTTTTAAAATCGATTTTTTATCTTTTATCAAGCAAAAATTAAGAGGAGAATATATATAATACCTATATTATATTCAATATTAGTAAAGTAAAATTTCTATCTTATCAATTAGGTATTTACATAGTTACCATTTTTTTCAGTAGGTATCTTAAAGAAAGTAACAAAATACTTTTTTATTTTTTAATATCACTGTCCAGCCTCCTAATAATTACCAAATAAATACACACACACATACATAAATTCGCATTCCTTACACTAGTAAGGAATGACATCTTAATTAAACTAAGAACATTAATAAATGACTATTATGTATATTCTATATTTATGTACAATCGTAAACAGTAGTCGTAAAAGTCGTATACTATGTTTTGAGTTGCGTTTACTTTTGACACAAGTACACAACGCAAGCGTACGCGCAGGTGTAGAGCTGACCTAAAATGTGGGCGCAGTGATTTATGTGCTTGTATGTACTTTATCTATTTTGTTATAAAGTTAGGTAAGTGTTACATGAAAGAGGAGATGAAGATGTGATTACAAGCGTTGATAAGGATCTCGATTTAAGGTGTGGAGTTGGTCTTTCACCTCTATTTGGTTGTAGAATAAAATACCTTAGCGATAGTCGATGAAAATATTAATTGGTCATGTTTTAGTAGCCCTGATCAAAGGTTTTTTTTATGATATAAGCCGGTAAAATCAAACGTATCACCTGATGGTAAGCAATCATGGTAAAGAGAGCAAGATAGGTAAGATTGGGAACTGGACCTCTGGTAACCTCACTTACACAACGAAACACAACGCAAGCGTTGTTTCACGTCGGTTTTGTGTGAGGTAGTGTGACGAAGTACGGCTCTCCCATACTGAAAGTTCCCAACTTTTAGCTTTTAAAAGAGTCATTGAAAATTCTCTTTCAGTATCTAGGCGCGTCTATATGTAATTTTTTTTTGCATAAAAGAAATGCCTTGTTTTGCAGCAGTTGCAAATAAGAGATCTATTTTTTTTTCTATCTATAATTTAGACAGGCATTTGACCACGATCTCACCCGATGGTAAAATGACGATGCGGTCGAAGATGGAATTTTACATCATATTTTCTTGGTTCAGTGCATTGCACTTTAAGATTACTCTGCTAATTATCTTGTGTAAGTAGTTCAAGCTAGTTTGGTTAATTTGTTCAATTATCACTATTAAGTTGGAAACTCAGCATCAAGGATGATTAGACGTACTCAGAGATATAATAATATGAGGAGATTTAACGGAATCAGTTTTGATTGTATACTTCATACATAGTTCAGATGGTGCCCAGTAGGGCTGATGCCTGATCCGGAGCAGTGGACTACCTAGCGGGTTTACCGGATTACCAGTTAGAAAAGCAGGAATCGGAACGGGGTGGGTCTTAGTCCGTCTCTTACGTCTGACACTCCCTCTCACCTCGCCCAAGGCGAGAAATGTCATTGGATAATAACTACCTATATATTGTATCGAAAACAATTCCTAAATGAGTCTGAACACGACAGTTACTAAAGTGAATAAAAAAAATCACTTTACATGAAAAATCCATATCACTTTTTGATTTAAATCCAAACAAGAAACATTACATCCTCTATGACATAATAAGGAAATAGATCTACAATTATAATCGTATCTTTGAACTGATGCGTATGCGCATGATGCGACCACCTCCCTGTTTTCATAACACTATGTAATATGGAGCAGGTTTTGCATACAAATTGACCCAAATATATGTTAAAAGCCAGTCAACCTTGGACGATGCAAAATGGTTAATGTACTTACTCGTCCATTTTAACTTATACATTATTTAACTGATGTGTTTAGGTACTTGAATTGAATTTTTATTTGGTATTTTGGATGTTATTTTTATTATTAATTGCTTGCTTTATATTTTAATGGATTCGGTTCGTCTGTGTTATCGGTTGTTTGTACGGTCTCGGGTTTGATTTTTAGGTTGGGCATAGTTTTGTATATCATACATTTTTTTAGTTTTTTTTTTCTCTCTGGGTTTTTCTGTGTCATAGGAAGCGTTTTTTTCAATCTGGAGCTGCGGACAACGTAACGGGTTACCGAGACTCCGGCTCAAAGTAGGAAAACGAACGGGGTGGCTTATAGTTAGTAAGAATCTTACACTAGCTCTCGCCTCTCCCAAGGCGGGAGAAGTAATTGGAGGGTGTTTTTTCACAAATACTATCATATGGGTATTAACAATATGTATGATCCAGGACCTACGATATATCGCACAGCAGTCAGTTACCAATCCACGATGCCAATGCCAACCGTTTAGCATTTGTTACTACGAGTATTCTGCGTATCATTAGGTTATTAGTACTTAGTCCTTAGTACTAACTAAGGAAAAAACATGTTAGACAATATATCAACGTCTCATTAGGACACAGGAATATTAATTTATTTTAATAATTACTTAAGAACTTATTGTCATCTAGGTTTCCTGGTATGATAGGGACTTATTCTAAGAAACAAAGATGTATAGGTTTTGAGATTTTCCTTCGATATGCTAATTTCATTTCCTTAGTCATATCGGACTGCCTCGTTGGTCGGAGTGGCTCTGCAAGTGCGAGCATGCCAGACAAGGGGTCTCGGGTTTGATTCCCGGGTTGTGCAAAGTGATACATTTTGGGCTTTTTTCGGTTCTTTCGAAAATACAACCCAGTAGTAGCAAGGTCAGAGTATGGAATTGTGTCTTGTATATGGCAATAGGCTCACCCCTATTTCATGGGACTTAACACAAGACTGATATGTAGAGTTATTTCTGTCATACTCAGAGACATTTATAGTATTTTTTTATATGCTTTACTTTTTATCTTTTTAATAGTGATAGGATAGTTTTTGATTGCACGGGATATCCGTAGAGTTATTAGCCGCTGTCAGAAGCTCAGTTTAGACATTTAATGATTTTTTTATAAAGGTTTACAAACAGCTTCTGTATAAAGAATATTAAGTGCAGTAAATAAATATCAGTTTTAGGATGCTTTGTATCGCACGGGAATGCACTGGCAGAAGCTAGTTTATACCTACATAATTACATATGTCAAGAAATGAGTAGGAATTGGTTTTATTAGCGTGTGACATTAATCTTTGTTGGTAGTTATTCTGTTTTTACCCGTTTTTTTGTAAATTTTCTGTTAGTCACGCTATACATAATGTACATAATTTAAATACATAAGTATCAGGTAAAGTACCGTACTTAATGGTTATGACTGTATGTGCTTGTGGCATTTTGCCTAATATACCTAGACAAAAGATTTATCACGTAATGTATTGTTTTTTGTATTTGCATAGTGTATGTGTTTACAACATTTTTAGATTATTTCCGACTTTAATTTAAAATAACCCTTAAATTCCTAACCCCAAAAAGCCGTGCGTTGCCGGCTTGTAACGCCTCTGTGTTCTATCATGTGATCAGGTGACCTGTCTGCCTGTTTATATCATAAAAAAAACTTTCAACGGTCTTCTTATTTTTACGTTAGCTTAATTACTAGTCGACATGATAAAAACTTAATGATGGCAATAACCACAAATAACTATAGAATAATGAAAAATAAGAAAAAAATAATACACAATGCACGATTTTAGCCCTACTATGACTCCAGACCCGTGCGTGCGGGTCAACGCGTTCCGCGCGCGCCTCAAATACCACCACAGATGGGGCCCAACAGGGCTGATGCTGACGCGGAGCTGCGGACTACCTAGCGGGTTTACCGGGGCTCCGGCTCGAAAAGCAGGAGAAGGAACGGGGTTTTTTAGTCAGTAAGAGTCTGACACTCCCTCGCCTCGCCTAATGTGCCGCAGAAGCCATTTGATGATTTTCGCCCTAAAAATAAACTCGAAAATTTCGGCTATACTTTGTTCTGGGAACTATAACAGTCGTGATGCTACTAATAGGTACTCACATTGTGTTATATGTCAAGTGCATAACAAAGTAAATAAGCCCTAATTCATACATAGCGTATATACTATGTGGAAGTAGGTCGGCAGCCACTAATACCTATATTTATTGTATACTACGCATGTCCATTCATTAGTCATTGATAAATATTTATTCATATATGCGCATATTCTGTATATTTATGATACCTATGTGTGTAGTACATACTATGTACAATGTCGTCGCTAAGACAATGGAAGAGGATTTATTCATATAATAGCTTCGTGGTGTTATTCCCCGAATAGGTGGGCAGTGGTGTACCGATAAGTAACTTGAACTAGGAATATAAAATACCTACAGAAAACGCATTGATTGTTCAAGTATTTTTTTAAGCGTATGTACTAAAAATCACGAATTATGTACGTGAGGTATATTAATGGAGAAATGCTCATGATGAAGAGTCCCTTTGTAACTCGAAACTAGTAGAGCTTTTCTTCATTAATTTACGTGAGTAAACCGTGATTTTTAGTTAATTTTGTATGTCTCACGATAGTTAATATAAAAAAGTACAGTGTAGGGACCTTATAAGATCATTAATTAATTTAAATTAACTTTCTGTTAACAATACTCTCCTTTCATATTCCTCATATTCTCACACTTTCGTCAAAACAAAAAGTTTTTATGTATTCTTAAATAATTACAATTCTGTTTTGTTTTGCTTCCATTATTCAATAGTTTTTTTATGGGCAAAGTTTCTTGAACTTGTACTTAGCCAAGGTTTTTGTTATGCAACTTTAGAACGCAGATCCGTTTAGAGAACCGGTTTTTAATAATATAACATATATTTACGTGCTTTGCATTTTTCCTAGTATTTTTTTGGCGGTAATCGGCAGTCTTATATGATTAGATGTAGTAAAACCATATAGAAAAAAGAAAGAGGAGATGTCATAACTGGATTTCCCTTTAATGTGACACGTGACACTTTACGGGGAGCGCGGGACGTTACAAACCATGCTTCTCTCTATTTACCATCTAACAGTCCCATATTATAAAAAGTTGCCAATTGTCCACATTTTAATATGCAAAGTGGTACCACGTGGTACTAACCGCTTAAAACCTACCTACACCTTTTTACTTATACGAGTAATAGTTACTTATACATTTTTTTGTGTCACAGTGCATAATCACGTTATAGCATTTCCTTTTTGTACTTGCTTCATGAGAAAACCCTCCTTTTTTGAAGTTCGTTTAAAATGGCATATCGGATTTTTGTTATCTAAATAAGCTATCATCATACCATCAATAAATTATCATATAGTCTAGTATAAACATCTTATAGTCACATGATTTCCTAAAAATTATGGGATCAACTTTGATGACTTCGTCAATTTTTTATTAACGCTCAATTACAATGTATTTAGATACAAATTATGTGTTTTTTGACCACTGGTTAAATATACTGCAATTATGGTTAAATATTGTTGTATTTATGTTTAGGTATATTTATGTTATATTTGACCACGCGGATGTTATTGGAGGATCAGGAATTATTAACATAGGTACGTTACAAATACATTACCTATGTCGGTTATTCCAGCTAATAGTAGCTGTATCCTTAGTATGAGTTTGATTCTGATTGGTTGGTTTTTTCGAGCCGGCCAATCAGAGCGCCGAACGCGCTCTCGTTTCTTTTACTTTAAACGTAAAGCAAACTCATACTACGGGTACTGATCACCAGATGGTAAGCAATTATTGACAGTTTTCTATCAACTTTAAGTGCATTCTGCTATTAAAATCGTGACAAGCCTAAAGAACTAAATTAAATTGCATAATATAATGAAGCAACGTAAAGCCAATAATAATTCCCTTTCTAATAGTATCACTAAATTACATTCTTGTGCATAAAACAGGAAATTTGCTACAAATCTATTTATAGAACGCTGTTGTATTAGAATAGGACTAGTTGTAATTTAAGATTGAACTAGTATTACATTAGAATTAGTATCTCATTTAAGCTCAGAATTGTGATTTGATTAAACAGGTATACATAAACCGTTTAATCAAATACATACATAACCTAACGCCTGTCTCCCATGGGGTAGACTGCACGGTTGGCGTGATGGCTGGGCAACTGGCTGCCGCGCAACGTATAGCGGGTTCGATACCGACATGGAGCAACTCTTTGAGTGATCTAAAATTGTTATTTCGGGTCTGGGTGTCAACATACCTGTTTCGCTTCATCAACAGTTAAAATAGGTAAACAGTTTATTGTTAACAAAAGTGATAAATAATTCAGTAGGTGTCTTATCACTCCTCTTTGCGGATTTAAAAGGTCATCTACTTAATATTCAACGACTATCAGTGTTATATTTTTATCAACCGAAATATCAGTTTTATTGTATATAATGTAAACATTATGGAATGCAATATTTTGACATATTACAGAAACAATCGATAACTGGCCCAAACTTTGACGATTCCTAAAAAATAACGCAAAAACTTAACGGTGTCATTACCATCAACAAAATGTTAACAATTCTGCCGATTACTGGCCTTTTTGCACCGTGACTTTTATATTCTTTTTTATCATATTAAATTTTATGTTTATTGTTTTTTTTAATGGTGCAAATGTTTTTGTTTCTTATCTTTCTTCCGATTGAAACACAAAATTTAGTTTCCTATAAATAAAGCCTTGCTACTGCTCTCAATCAATCGAATAAAAATAAGGATGATACTAAGCTATCACGATGCTTAATAACGCGGGAGAATAATGATTTGTTAAATAAAAGTTAAAATTTTTTGAAGAAACACCCCTTTACAAATATTACGAAACAAAACATATACATAGCCCTATAATAATATAGACGCGGCCCAAGAAAAGTTAGTATACCAAACAGGCCTGAACAGCAGCACAAGATAAGAAACACATTCGACAGCCGGCTCTAGCTCGACGTAGATCTTTGTCGTACTTTGTTGTTTTCATTACTTGCCCACTTTAAACAAAGTGTTGTTCTGGTAACTCTATAGAGTTGTTAAAACTTGGTTAATAGAAATATTTACTTTTTCCACTATTCCCTTGTAGATATAAGCTACATTATTGTATAGATGAGTATATAGATGATATACACCTCGTTGGCCGAGTGGTCGCAATTGCGACTGCCGGGCTCGGGTTCGATTCCCGTGTCAGGCAGAGTATTACTGGGCTTTTTTCGGATTTTCGAAAATTTCTCAGTAGTAACTCGGAGTCTGGAATTGTGTCCAGTATATGGCAATAGGCGCATCCCTATTAGATGGGACCTATAAAACAATTGGTAAAAAGTGGATGTAAATTGTTTAATGGCATTACGTGCAGTAATGTGCAGATGCACCTCTGCCTACGCCTTCGGGAATAAAAGGCGTGACGTTGATTGTATAGATGACTCATCCCTAATTTTAACAAAATAAAAATAAAATAATACCTAATTAAGAATTAACTGTAATCAAACTATTCTTATAAGTTGACATTGATAGTGCAAAATGATAACACACAATATTAATTCGAGGTCATTGAATTAATGTTAATTCCTTATCTGTTGTAGTTTCGCACAATATTGACATATTGATTACTTACCAAGAAGTTTAGTAATTGTAATACGGATAGAACTACTGCACTACGTAAAATACATGTCAATATTTAACAGAAGTGATAAAAATCACGATTAATATAATAAATACAAAGAATTAACGAGGATAAAATTAGATTTTTTACATACATAATACATACATACATACGTTACCTCACGCCTGTCTCTCATGCGGTAGGCAGAGACAATGGATCGCCAATAGCTATGATTCTTACATATCTCTTTCACTTCATCAATAGTCATCAGATTTTTCATTCATGCTCATCGGTTAAGGGTACTTTTAATTTGATCTTTCTTTAATATATCGCCAATCTGGTCGTTGGTCCGTCTCTACCGACTGTCCCATTCATATCTGATCTGTATACTTTTTCGTATCTTTTTTTTACTTAGCAATTAATGTTTTGGTCTAAGTTATCAGTTATTGTATGAATAGATTGTTATGACACACTTTTATGCCACTCAAGGGTAGTCTGGGATAGACTGCTTAACTTAAGGCACCTATGGATACTTCGGTTGTTTTAAAAATATGTCGACTTAAAAAACAATAACTATTATTTGAGTCATTTAGTTTTACTACCGAAAATTAATAGCTACAACATAATAAATCTCTCTTCAGGATATTAAAGGTAAATGGAGATGAGTTAAAAAGTTACTGTACCCGAATGGAACCCGGAACACTTTTATAAATAGAATCGGTCAACAAGGACAACCGCTACGCATATTTTGTGTAAGTTGCATTGAACTCAAGTGACCCGTGCTTTTGAGAATCCCCTGTGTATAGGTACATATTGTGTGTGTTTCAATAAATGACTGTACATTTGTTGAATTATTTTAAAGTAAAGTTGAAAAACACCAACGTGCTTTACACAAGCCTTACGGGATTTTGAACCTTATCTTAGGATCGGTTCATATCTGACGGAACATGCGTCGTGTATTATCGGTCGCGTAAAGCCAGAACAGACAAATGAAGCGGTAAATATTGGCCTGAATGGCTTCTAGAAAAGGATGGTACGGCCGTACCGCTTTTTTTTTGCTCCACTTGGCGGAAAACACTTAGCCGTTCACATTCAACTGATGATACGTTAGTACAACCAATGATACGCTCGATATAATTATTATACAGCCTTCATACTATCTGTATATCACTCAGTTTTTACAACATTGCTAAGGTATTTGTTACATTATGAGATGATTATGCAACTTAAAAGATCAACCATATTTTATTAAATATTAGACCTTTATCGTATAATCTGGTTTATTTCTGATACTTCCTGTACTATAACAATATTTTAGTTAGACTTGTTTTAACGTGATCAGAATTAATTTAATGCGTCCACTCAATGTGTGTGGCACTAATTGGACGATTCAACCGGAGTGATATAAGGACCTCAATCGGCGTGAAACCACGCTTGCGTTGTGTTTGTCAGAAATGGAGCTTGATTTCTAGCCTTTTTATTTATTTATTTATTTAATCTTCATCACAAAATAGTGAATGGCGGACTAAATGCCTTAAGGCATTCTCTAACAGTCAACCATAGGGTAGTGCAGAGAAATGAAGCGGATTTTTTATTCATAAATATAAACCATCGATATAATCACTATGTCAATGAGACTGGTTATCAATTAATTCTTGAAGATTCCGGTAGGTGTTACAAAGGTCTAAGTCGAGGTCCAAATCGCCTTCCATGTCGGGAAATACGCGAGTTTCCTTTAGTAAATACCAAATATGGCAGACAGGAGTTTGCATTGACATGCATACTTTAACTGGAATATTTTCAATGTAAAATATAATTGTGTAGTACTACGTTGTATTTAGTACTAAGTACTTCGTATATCGTACTATACTATAGTACGTAGTTTAGAAGACAAAGTACTAGACTTACTGTTTCCGAAGTGATTCTAAGATAAAATATCATCAGTTTGAAGAAGTGTTTGTAGATGAACGATCCTCAATATTACGAAAAGTATTAAAACGTGGAAATATGTTTGTTTCTCATCTCTTTAGGCTTTTCACTTTAATCCACTCAACCAATCTTCTTGACATTTTGCTAATATTTGGGAGTGCGAAGAAGAATGAAGAATAAAATTCACACGAGATAAAACCCAGTTAAAAATATAACTTAATTCACCTCTTCAAGAAACAAAAGAACCCAAGTTACAATTAACTTACACAAAAAATACTAAATAATCGCAATTCAATTTTCAACAATCGGTATTATCATCTCTATACAACATGGAGTAGTGAAACAGACATATCGTATCGATTTGTAGAGAGACAGCTTCATCAATCAGCGTTAAAGTCAACTATCTGTAGGCTCAGCAAGTTGACGGCCACTAACTTAGTTGGGAACAAGGTTCGATGGTATTTCCAGTACGTACTTATGTATCTGTTTGTGGATAGGAAATGGTATAATGATTTTTGGAAAGAGGTAAATTGACATGCGGAGGGTGACTTTCAAAGTATGTTAGTACTTTCTTGGGTAATGTTCATATTTAACAACCCCTAAAAGGCCGGCAACGCACTTATAACGCTTGCGTGTGGTGGCTGGCTAACCGGCTGCCGCTTAACGTATAGTGGGTTCGATTCCCGCAAGAAGCAACTCCTTGTGTAATCCACAAATTGTTTTTTTGGGTCTGGGTGTCCAGGATACACGAGAAAATCATAGTGAGGGGCAAAGTTTTTTCAAAGAAAATGTATTCTATAAAAATAGAGTATTACTTACTTATAGGATATTTTTTAAGAAAGATAGAAAGGGCTACCGATGAAAAGTTCTAATTTCAACACGACATCAATACTTTAGTATGGTGCATATAAACAAAATACAAATATGTGATAATAAACAATTAAAATAACAGCAAAGTTAAACAGATTAATCTCAGTGGAAACTTGGAAACTACACGAATGTTTAGCAACACAAGTGCAGCGCAACTATTTGTAATTCCAATGGACTTTTAAAAAATAATTTCTGCACGTGCAACACTTGGCTATGTCGGCGGCACTTGTTGAACATGGTTGAACCACTTTTTTGTTCTGTGCTATTTATGATATTAAAGTGTTTATAAATTCTAACTGTCTTAACAAAAATAATGGCTGTTTCAGAATCGGCCGCGGACCATAAAAGGTATGTTTTTGTAGATGAGTATTCCAAAACTCTAATTTCCAATAAATAGTATCGTAATCCATTAATACTTTGCCTGACACGGTTATCGAACTCGAGACCCATTGATCGACAGTCACTGTTGCGTCCACATGCGTAAGTTGTTAAAATATTTATAATTTTGGTGTAGGACACCAATACTTTGCCTGACCGGAGATTAGAACTTAAGTCAGCTCGACAGTCGCTGTTACGTTCACTTGCTTAAGATTCTCAAAATATTTATTGAAACTAAATAAATAAAAAAAATAAAAAAAAACTGGAATATCCAATGTCAATTTTAAGAACGCTTTTCAAAAACGAAACACAGCTTTAAATAAGCGTGGACATGAAAATATCTGTGGTCGCAGTAATTAATAATCTCGCAGCGATGTTCTGATTAGTCCCGGAGTACGGGATTAGCTTTGAACCTCCCAGCCCTCACTGCATGGAGGATTTACGCCACATTTGTTTATTACACAGTCCTATTTTTAGTTTTAGAAAAGTATAATTATTCCATATTTGGCTGTTCTCATATTTTCGCTGCATTTTCTTTAGAAATGTCAGTGATGCTGTGAATGTGACTTTGATTAAGGTTTTCCAGTTTTTGGTTGTGTAAGAAACTATTATGTAAGGTTTTTGATTTGGATAATAGACATATGTAGCGATGAGGTTCCATCACATGCACCTGGCAGGCTAGATGTTGACACACACTGGCAGGCTGCGTTGTGACACGGGAGAAGAATTGAACGTTTTGAATTTGACTAGGTTGTCAACGATGAGAAAATTTTATTGTCAGAAGAATTTTAGCTTTCGTGTAAAACACAACACATGCTAAACATATTATATAGATGAAAATCTATACCTTTTTTTATGGAATAGGAGGCAAACGAGTCACCTGATGGTAAGCGATCCGAGTAAGCGAGACACCCGCAACACCAGAGGAGTCACAGGTGCGTCATCTTTATCTAATATCAATAAAGCAAGTCCTTTAATAATAACTTTTCTTTTTGCGTCATCGCGTAAAATTGTAAAATACATACTTAAAGCTGGACGCAATTATTTAGATTTAACTCAAAACAATTTAATTTTTAAGTTTTATGATTTAGTGTGAATAGTATTCCAGTATGTAGAAGGTAGGACGTAGAAATGTAACTCATAGAAATTCGACACATGATGAATACTATGAATAGACCTAGATATTATTCAGGTTTAGTGCTATAGACTAATTAGTGCTTTGATCACGTGTGTATTGATATGACATGGTGTAGAATATTATCAGGAGATATCAAGGATGATATAATCGCCGCCGCCCATGGACACTTATAACACTCTGGTGTTTCACAGCGTTGTTTCATGTCGGTTTTTCTGTGAGGCCGTGGTATCACTCCGGTCGAGCAATTCATGCCGAAGCATGGCTCTACCACAATAAATGTCACCGAATTGATTTGAATTTAAGAGTAAGTAAAATTGAAATAGTACTTACACGATTATAGGTATTTGTTAAATAGGTATATACTTTCTTTTTTTAGGCGGGAAAATCATCTCATAACTTCTCCCGCTTTGGGGACGGCAAGCGACAGTGTCAGATTCTTACTGACTACCCGTTCCTACTCCTGCTCTTCGAGCCTCAGCAACCCATCAGGTCGTCCGCGGCTTAAATAGTTACAACTTTCGGTGTAATAATTTTCTTTTAGTTAATACAAAATACCTACAATGTTATCTTAATTAATAGATTTACCTAACTGAACAATAATTTTACCAGCTTCCATTAATTGAGCTATCTTGTCTTTGAATAGAGACTTACGTTAATGGAAATTAATTATCTGTTTTAGGTACACATTTGAATGAACTACGGCACATAAATAGACATGTAATGATAGACTGTTGACGATATAAAGGAATCGTTAAACTGACAGTAATACTACAAATGTAGTAAACGTTTCGTGTAAATACGTTGTTAAAAGCGCCTACTCAAAATGTTATAGCAGTGTGTTGTTTGAAGGGGAATTGCTCAAACATATGCATGAGGGAATTTGATTTCAATGTTGTTAGTTGTGAATTTGCAACAAAGAAAGTGACTTTTTTAATCATATGCCGTGACATATTTTATCGGTTGTGTTAGATTGTGTTGTTTGTCTAGTTTCCACATTGGAATAAGAAGTGAATGCGTGTCCTTACACTCCTTTTTATGATTTTAAAAGAACTTTTTATATGAACTGTAAGCTTGTAATGTACTTTACCGTACCTGTATTAAAATATAGCCTTACCTACGACCTTGAATGGCACAATAAACTTCTAGATATTTCGTACCTGGAACTGGAGGACGTCAAGAAACAAATAAACAAGGGTAGGAATTTCAAGTAGCCCACGTTTCCTCCAGTCATCGCTCGTGATAAAACGTACCCTTGTCTTGTAGAAGAAACAAAATATTTCGTGAATTTATTCCTGTTAATTAATTAATTTGAATATACTTTGATAGGTTAGTAAAAGAAGTCTATAAATTAATATTATGTTGAATACCTAGCTCCGGCCAGTAAAGCACCATTGCTGCTGGAATAAACAGCCTTCGCTGCATCTGTTACTCCAGATTATAATTGATCTATGCTAATGCCAGGAGCTTGCTGGACTGCTGCTAAAAGTGGCGTCACCAAATTGTTGCTTCGGGTCTGGGTGTCATGTATATGTGAAATCGAATGTTTGTAAATGCACGAGAAAATTCTAATGTGGGGCAACTTTAAAAAGACGGAAAAGAAAAAGTTCAAAATCATGAGGAGTATGGCCAATTCTCGCCTCGTCGGATTATTATAGCCCTCTATCGTGGCCTGAAACTGGTGGACTAACCTCGGCAGTTGAGTAAGCAAGTACAACTAAATTGATTTAATATGTCTCACGCTAATAATACAAACATTGCTATTTATTATTACCGTGAGTTAGTTAGTTAAGAGATGCTCTCTTATCACTCGATCAGCTCCAATAACCAGATAGATAACGGAAGTGCGACAATATACGCTTATTTTAATGTGAAATTACATTTGCTTTATGCATGATAGATTTAATCGGTAACGGTAATTTGCATCCCGCGCGGCGGCGGTGCCATTCTCGTTTCAGATAAACTTGTGTATCTATTTGAATGTTACGCAATATTGTAGGTATTCGGTATTCCCTGATGAGGTAGTTTGTTTATTTAAATAAGTCTTTTTGCAAGGAATGTCTTTAAACTGTGATTGGCTTTTGCTGTATGGGCGGTATATGTATATTCCTCTATCAATCAACTTTTTGGGTTCGATTCCAGAGTCGGGCAAAGAATTACTGGTAATTTTTGGTTTTACAAAAAATTCTCAGTAGTAGTCTCACCCTCTATTACATGGGAGTTTTAAAATAAATGGTGAAAAGTGGGTGTATATTATACAGTGGCATTACCTACTGTAATGTGCACCTCTGCCTACGATAAAAGGCGTAACGATACTTGTGACTCTAAAGTGGAAACTCACGTTCTACAAACGTTATTTCTGTTATATAATGTTTAGTATTGTTCCAACGAAACAATACTAAACATTATAGAACATGCAAAAATATAAATAAGACAGCACACTTCTAAGATCTCTTTCTAAAATTAGACTCTACTCTCCCACTTTTCTTACTTAGGTACAAGTTAGACAGATTAAATCATAGTTTTCGCTTATAAGTCGAGTTTTCTTGGAAAAACCGATTTAGTTGGAAGTAGGAGTCGTAAAAATAGACTGCACCATGTCATTTATCATTGTAACGATATATTTGAGCAAGTTTTGTTGGACATTTTTCATTACGAAAAGGGTTGGCAGAACTTGTGATGATTTATGATTTTTTTTTTTTCGTTTTTGTAACTATATGTTTTTTTTGGGAAGGATTTAAAGTTGAGGTACGCTAATATAATGTGTAGTTCTATACTTTATTAATTGTCTATGGTAAACCAGGCTCCTATACAGATTAGTAATAATTAAAGTGAGTGTCATCGCATCTGATTATTCACAAAAAAATATTTTGAACCTTACTGTTGTACTCAGAGTCATTTAACGTTTGCTTAAACTGTGCCTTAGTAATGATTTTAGTTAGAAAACAAATGCCACTGGGTTAAGTAACCATTAAATGACTCTGAGTACGACGGTAAATCTTTAAAGAATGTAACTCCTATATTTTACCATATCGTATGATTTTCCAGATAACTATTTCAAAATAAGACACAACCCAACAAACATTATAGAAAATAGTATTTCATTTCAACATTAAGTTCGTGGAAAAGTAAAATATATACAGTATTACCCCAGCTATTTCTGTGCAAACCCGAGTAGAAATCTTCTAGTAATTTCACAAATAAGCCGAGTATTTTAACCGTGAGATAGCGAATGGTGCAGCGAAGACAATTTTCCACTACGTTCATCAAACTAGACGCCATTTTTCTTTTAGTATCTCCATGTGCAAGGAACGTCTGTATGTAATAAAGTACTGTTTATAAGTTTAAATTTCAAGAAAACCTTATGGCTTCGGGCTGCGTCTCGTCGTCGATGTGATTTAGTTTTCTGATTTATTAAGTTCTGAGATGTTATTTTATTTATGTTCGTAGTAATAAGGCAATGTAGTGTAGGTCATTACCTGATAAAACATATTTATTTGACTAGCTTCCGCTCGCGGCCGTGTTTTCATGGGATAAAAAGTATCCTATCACCCAAGTCAGTTCATACTCTGTCTATACATATAACTAAGTATACATTCATCAAGATCCGTTCTGTAGTTTTAACGTGATTGACGAACAAACAGCCAAATTGACAAACTTTCATATTAATAATATTAATATGAATAAAATTAACATCGTGTTTAAATCGATTTTTTTAATCCTTTTATATGTCCTTTTTATCGTGTTACTTAAGTGCCAGCTGTCCCCTCTTTAAATAACTTTATTCAAAGTACTGCTACGTCAATAAAATTCGTCCTACAGGTCATCTCATTCTAAACCCTAGACGTCTAGAATCTAACCACAGAAGTCACGATCACACATCCCATTTAAATAATATTACCAAAATTGAATGACCCAAACCAAACATACGACCGGAGAAATATGTGAATAGAATAAAAAATAAAACAGTAAAGAGTTCTTTTAACACACTACATAATTCATAGATAAGGAGGGTTGACAGAGAGAGTGAGACAAATTGAGCCGTTTCTCTTGACATAGACAATGAGGCGTTTGTCCCCTCAGGCGTACCTGTGACGTGCGTGTTTACAGTTTACCGGGTTGAATGGGTAACTAATCGGCCGGTAAAGGTCCCTAGGAAAGGATTATTGGTACTACGTTGTTAGTAAGTGTTAATCGGGTGAATTTTACCGGGATTTTAGGTTGGTGTTAAAGGTAAAATCATGGTGTTTTCTATGTAATTTTGTGTCGTTTTAAACGATTTTCTGGATGGTTGGCCGTTAGATAGGCTTTGGGTTAAAATAAACATACATTACGTAGTAACAAGATCTGATTATGTTTATGTATAAGATAAAGGTTTATTTTTTGGTAAATTAAACAGGCATTTTATTTATTCAGTTTTAGAAAACAACTAATCTTATCTTACCTCATTAGTTGCAAGCGTGACTAACATGAGAGAACGAATTTCTTTCCCCTTTACGTATTATTGAATTCTTTGAATTTCAAATCCTCTGTAATATAAGTTTGCATTTGCGCTTTAAACAAGCGAGGTCTGTCTATCCTATGGACGATTGTTCTAGTTATTTTATTAAATAAATAAATGAAAGTGCTACCCAGACCTTGGGAAAAGGGCCTAAACAAAAACATTAAAATGGTCTGTGTGAGTGTTATGTGCTAAACATATTTATAGTTCCTCAGAGAAATATCTCTCAGCTCACTGCCGACAGCTCGGTAGGCATTCGTATGCGCAAACCGTTTGTGATAATGTATTGTAAACCAACATTTTCCGCAGAAAAGTATACAAAGTATTATCTAGGTACACAATACGATTATTATCAAAACATTCTTAAATATTTAAATGTTTTTAAGTGTGCAGAAAATCGGTGTAATGGACTCAACCCATTTCCCGTACACAATCGAAGTTTCACCCGTTGGGAAATTATTCCCAACTGACCCAATTAATGGGAATATGTACGTAAAAGAGTACAATACACGGAATGGAATTTTTAAACATGTTTTTTTCTATTAACATAACAAGAATGGTTGTATTATAAATGCATAGGTTTTTCATGAGATCGATGGAGAGGCAATTACATCAAGAGAGGAAGCAATCGGTATGCGGTTTAAACATTATTTCGCAATGTAGGTCGACTGGGAATTTTTCTTTGTACGAACGAGTTGATAAGTTCTACAGTTAATTTAAATGATAGCCCCGGCATGACCGTTTGTCACAGGCCTTAGTCCATTTTTTCCAATAATTCGGTTATAGGGGTTCTGTTCTAGTCGCTCCGTCGATTTATTTGCAAATTGAAATGTGTTGCTCGTATTTTTTCAAATTTATTGTGATCTACATAGGAACAAAATTAGGTTTTTGGGAAGTCTGACTACAATGGTATCGAGATGTAATTTCAAACATAATGGTAATATTTTAGTGGTCAGGAAAAAATTAAGATAGAATAAGAAGAATATGGGTCTGTTTGGTTGACTAAACAAGGTCCATGCAACTACTACATCAGGTGCACTCTAATAAAAATAGCTTCAAAATACAACAGTAGTTTTCAGTAAAAATCTAACAAGAAAACATTTCCGGGCCACTATTGTGGAAAATTGAATAGCACGTATTTTAAAGGGAAAACAGGAACATTTTTAAAATGTAATATAATAATATGTTGCGGAATATATTACAAGGTTCCTTACACTTTACGAGCATTGGGTTCGATATAAATTCTGATTTGTATACCCGTGTCCACATTGTTCGTTCAAAGGAGAAGAAAAACGAAGAAAAATATGATTTAAAACGATTAAAATAAAGGTTATTATTATTTATTCGTAGATTCCAGCTGATGGGAAAGTGATGGGAAGACTGAGCACGCGATCACGTTTCGAGGAAAGATAGATGTGGATAATAGTCTTGTCTTTACTGGTGTATAGCCCCATAGTAGGATTCCCGATTGAGATATATGAAAAAGGTTCGGATTCCGAATCTAACAAACAGTAAAATACACAAAGGTTCGTTCGATCTTTGATTCGGATAAAATATTGTCGATTTGCTCGACATTCTCAGTAACGGTTTGATAACTTTTTGTGTTAAACTTGGTCATATTACAAATTATATACAATAGTTAGTCGAAATATTTTAAACTAATTATTAGTACACTTTTGTATTACCGTACTATTTTGAAAATAATAGGCACTATATAACATAACACAACAATGTTATAATTTTGCTTCGTCCAAAAAGGGTTGAAAGAAATTCCTAGTTTGGAATACGTTTGGAAATAAATAAATGAAAAATACCAGAATATTTGAAGTAACATGTTTCGCTGTGGATTCGAAGCGACGACTGTGTATCGGTACACTGGTACATCGGTACATACGTCAATATTGATTGTAAATAGAGCACAAATTGCTCGTATCCGTTGAAAAGCAATCAAGCGCACGCAATGCTTGCTATTTTGTGAACCAGCTTTGGTACACGTGGTGAGCGAAACTTTTTGTTCTTTCAGGTTTTTTTTAAACTTTGCTTCACACTAAGATTTTCTCCTGTGTCGTAGGTGCAAACAAACATACAAGTTCATGTGAACTGGCGCACATGACACCCAGACCCGAAACAACAATTAGCTGCCGCGCAACGTGTAGTAGATTCGAATCCCGCAAGGAGCAATTCGAATGCTAGTGATAGAGCAAAGTGGCGAACAATTGGGGAGGCCTATGTCCAGCAGTGGACTGCTATAGGCTGATGATGATGATGATGAAGGAGCAAATCTTCGTGTGATCTACAAATTGTTGTCTCGGGTCTGAGTGTCATGTGTATGCGAACGTGTATGATTGTAAACGCATCCTAGTGAAAATCCTAGTGTGGGACAGCGGCAAAAAAATCTTTTCATCACATAAAATCACATCGTTGTACAAAGGTAAAATCGTGAATAAATGTATTAAACCTAATACAAAGCTAATCTTAAAAACCCTAAAGATTTTGATCAATGCCATTCACAAAGTCACTTTAACTTTTAACATAGTTCCTTCAGTGTTTGTTCCCAAAGAAAGTTAAAAATAGTGTAACAAGCTTGTACCGGTTTTGCTGAAACTTGTAAGACAATATATAACGCGCTTCGCTGGTTTACTCCGGATTTGTGCAGTGGCCATGTTGCTTCATAGTTCGCATCTAGAATTATTTTAGTAGAACATGGAGGTTGTATATATATTTTTAGTTTGTATTCTGCTGTAGTGGAAAGTGTGTCGAGATTTTTTAGGCGGTGTCCAGATCTATTAAAGCGCAGTACAGTTCAGGTTTTCAAGTGTAATGATATTATTAGTATGTAAGGATCATACTTGATAGGTCTTAATAGTTTTCTCTGCACTTTCTTTCCTCACACTAATATTATAAATGTGAATGTTGATCTGTTTGGATGTATGTGTGTCTATCACGCTGAAACTACTCAACGGATTTTGATGAAATTTGGTATAAAGACATGGATGATAGGATACTTTTTATCCCACGGGAACGCGGGCGAAGCCGCTGGCAGAAGCTAGTAGGAGATATGTGTGTATATGAACTGCACTACACAAAAGCTGTAAAAAGTTAGGGGAAATTAAAATGTCATTTGACGGTGCACCAGTACCACCCTAGCTAACATTCCTACCACTTAATATGCTACAATTGTTAACAATAAAATATTTCAATACATACACACATTTTTAAATTACCCACAAGTCAATCGTAGGTCAATTTTCCGGCAAGTACCCACGCGGGCATTGGACCGGTCGTGGTTGAACCAATTGCACCATTTGCACCGGGTTGCCCGGTTAACCGGTTACCCCGCTTGCCCGGCTGCCCGGGCAATAGGGACATACCCAATCGTAAATTGAAAATTGCTTTATATGCATACAGAGCGAGTAGATGGAAACTTTCAAACTGAATTTTTATTGCCAGGATTTATTGGGTTTGGCTAGATAACTTTATTTCCCTGTCAGTCTTTTACAATGTGGACAACCGACCAATAAATAATCGAAGGAAAATCTAAACCAGAATTTTTAATAAAAAATGTATTTTAGTGACCTAATGCGCAAAAACGTGTACATACAAGTGTTCTTCACATAATTCTCTAACAAAACACGTAGAACCATCTCGTATTATATTCAGTCACAAAGATCAGAACAAACGGACAAGATCTCAATAGTCACTCCTCCTCCTTTACAAACGCAAAGAATATTATTCAACTGGCCGACATTAAAGAAAAAAGATAGACTTCTATTTTCAATAGACTCGTAGAAGCGTAGCCGTTTGACGTAGCGTCAAAGCGTAGCGGCGTAGCCGTAGCCGCGTAGCCATTGCCGCGTAGCCTTTATCGCTTGTATCAGCTACTTTGTATCTGTCGTGAATCGAACAGGCGTAAAAACTGGCACACTTGACTTAATACCCTGTATAATAGAAATATACATATAAGGATTGCCCTGGTTGGTAGTATGAGATTTCTGGTTCAACTATCAGGTCAAATACAGTTTGTTATACTATTGAGCTTTTTTTGACCACAGATTGTAATGAGTTGTATAAGTGTTATAGAATAGTATAGATGACTAATTTTTATTTTAATGTCCGTCTTGCAGATTATTTTAAAATATTAGACATGACAAAATATTACGCGTGACGTCATTTCTAGGTAATATTTTTTCATTACCTACTGGACGGACGGACGGACTAAATAGATTTCTAATTTTTATACCCGTAAATCTAAAGCTTCACTTGTGTACTTTTTCAGCGAATACATGTTTTGATGTTCTTATATTGTCAAGAATAATTCAATTTGCACCGTACAATGTACTGTGGAGTGAATAAATCAATTTTTCAATAGAAAGCAATAAGTTTTCTACCAAACTATCAGAGTATTAACGCTCTATTCGATGTTCCTTAGTTTGTGCTTACTTTCAATCAGCTGGCTATAATAGGCCTTATTGTACGTAGGATTAAGGTCGTCTATTTTGTTACAGTTTTTTTTCTTCTATTAATACCGCAGTGGCCGTCTTTTGAACGATATTGTTGTTCTATTTTTATTAGGAGTTATAGGAGTGAATAGTTCTTAGACTTTAGTGTTGAACTTTAGTAATTACTAGTTTTATTGGAAGAATTCTATGATTTTTTAATTGGTTGATGGTTTTTAGTTTTAAAGATATATACTGTGTGGAAAAGCCATGCTTCGACACGAATGGGGCGGCTCGACCGGAGTGATACCACGGCCCCACAGAAAACCGACGTGAAACAACGCTTCCCAATGTTTCCCCAACCCTTAGATTCCTAACCCCCAAAAGGCCGGCAATGAACTTGTAACGCCTCTGGTGAATCGGGTGTCCATGGGCGGCGGCAATTGCTTACCACAAGGACGGATCGCCTTATGGTAAGCAACTGCTCGTTTACTGGTTTATAACGGAGTTATCTAACTCCACAAAACGGAGCAATTACACACAAAACATTTTTTATAAAAATCACAACCAACATTTGACCTTTCCTAACCCTTTACAATATCAATACTAGTACGACATCTAACACTATTTGCTTCTTACACGAAAACACAGACAGTCCATAAGTTGATATAGCGATAAGACCGTTACATATATTTTAAGAGGTCTTATATTGGAACGCGAATTCTCCCCAGGGTGGGATAAACCGAATGAAGATCCATTTGCAAAGATTTTGTGAGAGCACACAGACTTTAGTGAAGACATTTTTTTTTTCAATCTTAATAGTCTGTGAACGTCATCGTTATTTCGTTTTATGGTTGTTTTGTCAATGTGTTATCGTTATTAGGTAAGTAAATATGTGTGGGAATGTGTGGATTAAGTTTTAGAGTTTAGGTTGTGCTAGCGATATGCTTTAGCTTAATACGGATGTCATGCTTCGTTTTAACCAAAAATTATGTAGCAAAGAGGAGGCTTGTGATTTTTTTTATTCTGTAGATAGTGATAGTATGACTATGTATTTTGTTAAATAAAACTTTGTCGTACCTACAAAAAACAAGTTCATATACATCCAGACCCGAAACAGCAATTTGTGGATCACATAAAGAGTTGCTACGTGCGGGAATCGAACCGCTACACGTTGCGCGGAAGCCGGTGGCCCTGCCACCGCGCCAACAGTGTCATTTATTTATTAAAACTATGATGTTCAGACACAGTCATGTTGTATTCTTTTATTTATTTTAATTCTCCTCAAGTTGAAACTTCATTATAATCGAGGCTCAATGTAAAATTTTTAATCAACTATTTATTTTGAAACAAAGTAAACCAATTCACAGTTATGCTTACATGTGTAATAAAAGTTCCTATTGATAAATTCTGGCGACGTTTGTAAGGAAACGACATTGTGCCACGCCATACAAGCTGAACACTTGTTCATTCAATTTACGACCCTTGTTGCGAAGAATAAGGAAACTAGATGTGGCAATGTTTGTAGATTAGAATTTAAGAGGAGGAGAGGAGGTATGAAAATGAAAGACATGCATATTAATTTTGATATGATAAATAAAGAAATGTTAAATGGATTGTGTGTTGTATTTATAGAGAACAATGTAAACGAAGAGAAGAGATAGTTGATATAGATTTGAGATAAGAGAGAATTAAACACGATTTTTAATGGGATTCTTCGGCAATTCGGCTTGAAATTGTTAAGAATTATACATAGTTATAGTTACTATGTATGAATGGCGCATCGGTAGAGGGCACCCTAGACGGACATATATATGGCGACCAGATTGGCCAAACATTAAAGAAGGGCCAAATTAAAAGTAACCTTAACCGACGAGCATGCATGAAAATACTGATGACTGTTGATGAAGCGAAAGAAGTAGGTAAGATATCGTAACATTTGGCGGTCCATTGTCTCTGCCTACCCCCATGAGGGACAGGTGTAAGGTTATGTATGTCATGTCATAGTCAGTATTAAATATAACTTTTTGCTTTTTTAATATACCTAAAAATTTAGTACAAATGAATTACGTAAAGGAACTTGCTACGAAAGAACTTTCGTTACTCTGTAAAGTAACATATCTTTCTGCATGATGTCACATCCAGTAACACAAGACTTCTATGTCCTCTCTAGCAATCTGTTAAAGCAACATGTTGGTGAATTCTGTTTGCTTTGCAGTCTAGGCGATCAAGTGTGATGACTGCTGGGAATATGACCAATAATTTGCTCAACATAATGCCGACATCATAACCAACATTGTTGGCATTGGCTGATTATGTTGGCGATTGATTAGTGTTCTATGTGTTCGTGGGATGTTTGTCCAATGTTTGGTGATTGGTAATTGATATTATGTGAATTATGATGGGTGATTGTTCGTTTGCCTAGTAACATGGGTATTGGTTTCTGTGTTGTGTGTTCTGGAGATGAATCAGTGTGTCTTAGCAATTAATCTGGAGGTTTGACTGTTTAGTACGGAACACAAGTAATACTACATACATACAGTCTCCCATGGGGATAGATTACATACCTCTTTCGTTTCATCAACAGTCGACACACTAAGGTGACCTAAGTAAGAAGTTTCTTAAACTTTATTTTTGTATTGTCAAGTGTATAACATATGTAGGTCATTATCGTGTTTCGATTGTCTCAGTATTTTGGTATGCATATATATATTTACAATGCAGGTAGTTGATAATTCAATTTTATCTTATTATAGGAATTGATAAAACTCCATACCGGCCAAACTCCAGTTAACAGAAATATCGAAATTCATATAAGAAAAAAATGAAATAACTTCTTAAACATACGCAATCGGAGCAATATTATCGCTCCAACCATCTCGCAAGTTTAAATCACTTTTACTAAGAAAGTAAGGAAGGTTGTTCTCTTTGTTACATTTTTAGAATATATTTTGAACTGTGCCACCTCCGTCGAGTTCAATCATTTTTGATTATCTCTTCCAGTTGAGGGAACCTGGGACAATGCGCTTATGTGTCTCAATGTTCGAGATACTCAAGTGCAGAGTGCTAGTTTGAAACCACATTATGTACCCTTTATAGTACAGACCGCTAAGCTATTAGGTAATATGCAGGTTAGAAAATAAAGATTCATTTAGTATAGTGACAGTTGAAGTAAATTGTTGTGTTCTTGCAGCTCGTTTACCGGCTAATACCATAAAAAAAGAAAATTCACAATTTCCACTTCATAAAAACTTATGAAGAAAGTATAAGATATTCAAAAGTGCTCAAACAAATTAAGTCACTCTCAACCAATAAAGTGGTAATCGCTAAACCATTTTATCATTTTCAAGTAGTGCTTCTACTTAAACACTGTTCGTCAATATTATTTTAACGTCTTCAAACTTTCTTTAATAAATTCAACATCAACTTTTAACTGTTGAAAATCGAAAATTAATCAATTTGCTATTCCCGATCCATCTACTTCCATTTTGTTTCATAAGTTGAATAAACTTTAAGGTAGAAAGTCGTTCAAAGCGTAAAACAATAACTGTTTTAATGAACAGCACGTTTTCTATCTTTTCGTTAACTTTGAACTCTTTAAACGGGGTCAATGTACTTATGAGGAAGTAATCTGCTGATCCAATACGAAATACTGATAAGCACACTTTCTTTTTTAAATGAATTGGCTAAAGTATTTTTTCGCCAATTATCTATTTTATATAGTTCTTATATTAATGTATTTCTAAATTTAAAACTCCTTATATAATATATATTGCTTGGTTGGCTTGGTTAGTAGCCAATAATAATAGCTATAGGTATGTTGACTACGTTAAATAACTTAAAAAAAAAAACTAAGTAGCTACTAAAGGTCTAATGAGTCCGACCCGGAACTGCGGACAACGTAACAGGTTACCGGGGCTCCGGTTCAAAGTAGGAGAAGGAACGGGGTGGTTTTTAGTCAGTAAGAGTCTGACACTCTCTCCCACCTCACCCAAGGCGGGAGAAGTCATTGGATGATTTTCCCCTTCAAAAAAAAGGTGTTGAAAAAAGGTATTTGTTTCAATATTTGCATGAAATGTCAAAAAAAGCAATATGTTTTTTTATGTATGTGGATTCAGCAGACCTATTTACCTATGTGATTATTTGAATTAATATATCGTGAGCGCTATCTTTTTTTACCAACCATCTTAATAATCTATCTAATTAATTTAATTACCTAAACGATACTAATTAGCGTTGTTTCTAACAGATTGAATCCTAATCACGCGTACGTCTTGATATTGCATCGGATTAATTTACTAAGCAACCGTCAATAAGAGAGATAATATTATGCGACAATCGACCGATCTATTATTATTGTGATATAACTTCCCATTATTGTGATTAACTACTGGTTAAATTGTTGTATACTATATTAGGTAGGCATTTGAGATACTGTGGAGGTAATCTGTCTATGTAATTTATTTATAATTATCATATATCATTTAAATACTACTTATAAAATACAGAATAAAAATAATATTTTTTTTTAAAAAAAGAAGCCAACCAGTATTTCGTGGTCCAAGCTACCGATGGTAAGGGCTCTAGAAGCAGAAACCTTTTCACACTTTTCACTTTTAACGTTTTAAAAGGTACTTTATGTACCTTTTAAAACGTTGTGAAAAGTGTAAAAGGTACATAAAGTACCTTTTAAAACTTGTAACTTCAAAAATTAAATCTTCAAAAAATAAAAATTAAGTCATTCAACTTTCATGTGAAAAATCAAGTCAATATTTAGTTTTAAAAAATACATGCAACATATTATAGTAGCCATTATAAAGAACAATATTCCAATTTTAAACAATTAAATTTATTGCTGTCACGTTGGCAGTTGTCATGTGACGTATATTTGACGCTCCTGTCAATTGGAATGCGGCGAACGTTATTTGAATGATTTCAAACGAAAGACAACGTAATACACGTCACCCATTTGATGTTTGATTTGAATAAATAAGTGAATGTTTGTGTACATGATTTATTTATGAATATGAAATCATGAAAGTGGTAGGCAGTTGAGTACGAAAAGAAATAAGAAGAAATAAACGGCTAAAAACCTGAGAAATGAATTTCTATAATCATTACTGCCTTTTTTTTGAGGGGGAAAATCATCTAATGACTTCTTTTGCCTTGGGCGAGGCGAGAGGGAATGTCAGACTATAACTGACTAAAAACCACCTCGTTCCTACTCCTGCTTTTCGAACCGGAATCCCGGTAAACTCGCTAGGTAGTCCGCAGTACCGGAATCATTACGCCTGGCAAAGGTCACTGTTTATTCTCTCACTGGACTACACTGGACTCTTACGATACCCGCAGTAAGAGTAAGGGTGGTGCAAATGCATTCTGATATCACCATACAGCTTTATATGTAGTAGCAACTACTAAAACCAAGAGGCATATAAATACGTTATAAGCACTTAATGGCTGTCTAAAAATAGGTTAAGTTGATAGGTAGTGGGTGGCCGGGTGGCGTCGAGGTGCGAAACAATAGACTGTGTGACCTAATCTGTGGGCCAGATTATAGCTTAAAGGTAAGCGTCCACAGGCCCGCATCGCACGCATCGGAGGCATCGCACGCAACGGATTTTAGTTTGACTTGTATAGAAACTCACAACAACAGCGTCCAATGGTCGGCATCGTACGGAACGCTAATCGGCAATACCTACTTGCGATGCGTACCGATGACGTCATACGGAAAGCCGATGCCAAAACTTGAGTGAAAGTGGGATCGGCAATCCGATCGATCTGATACTCGCGTCGGCAATCCGATCGCTGACGATACAGTGGACGTAGTCTGAAAAAAATATCCGTTTGATGTGATCCGTCCAATGCGTGCGATGCGTGCGATGCGGGCCTGTGGACGCTTACCTTTAATATACTTACTAACTGTCAGAAACTATAGACGGAAGACTCTTCTTCATTACTTTTAGTTTATTTTTGTCAACACGAAGAGAATAAATTTGGTCTAGGATGTTATTTAATAATTATCGTATTTATTATATTAGAGATGACACGTGTCTACTTAAATTACTATTAGTGATAAAATATGTACTCTGAAAGGTTATGTATTTAAATACTTCATGTTTGGTAACCTGACTACGATTACCAAAAAGTATGCCAAGGGCGAGGATTAGGATAAACTTAGGGAGGTTCTTATTAACTGTAAACGTCTTTCAGTTAAAGATGATGATATAAAATATATAGCATAGTAGCTTAACCCTACAGTATTTCATCTGCAGTATTGAATCTGTACGTTCTAATTAAAGGCGAGAGGGTATCAGACTCTTCCTACTCCTGCTTTTTGAACCGGAGTCCTGGTAACCTGCATTGAGCAAGCTTGGTTATTAATGCTCAAACCTTTTCTGTGTGAGAAGAGGCCTTTGGTCACCAGTGGCCATATACAGGCTGTTGATGTATGTGTATGTTCTAAATTTTAGCTCAAAAATCTAGTCTAAAAACACGTCTTACAGTTTCACTCTAGTCTAGAGAGGTCTGCCAAAAAGAATAACATTAAATATTATGGACAAATACATTGTTGTTACAAAGCTACGTGGTTCGGCGGCCATTTTGACTTGTTATCAAGATGGCACCCGACATAACGGATATTATTTTAGGAAACATTGTCTGCGTTTCGGCTTCGTTTAAGTACTTTTAAAAATGTTATTACTGATTAGAAAATGTGTTTGTATTTATTTAAAAATGTTTAGTTTTGTCTGTGAACCGTAGATTTCTTTACTTTAAGAAGTTTAATGTAGATTTTTGTGTATCTACACCTGCAACACGAGAGTTCCTCAGCGCCTGCCCGAATACTTAACTTCCAGATCGGTCGGTTGGAAGCGACGAACCACCAGCTCCCTGATATCAGAGGTATACCTCAAAAATGATAATTAAATAATTGAATTTAGTATTTCATTATGTGCCTACAAATAATTATACATTGTTTAACTATGTATTTCTTTTCGTTTTCGTTACTGTAATTGGTTTTCTACCGCTGTGACTGTTGAAGAAATACGTAGTGGAAGTGTTAGAGTATTTTTTTCGTCAAGTTCAATACATTGTGAATCCCCCCCTATATGTATTTGGGTATATCACATTTTCATTAATTAAAAATTGCTGTGTCATTTAGTGACGTGTACATTATCAAAGGTATCCATTACGTGTCGACAACTCGACACTCGTTTAATTGTAGTAGTAGTGCAGCCATGTAGCTGAAACTATTGTGGATACAACGGTAGCTGATAGTTTTCTTTTTATTTATAGTGTAAAGAAAAAGCATTTATTCAATAGAAGACACGCACACAAATACAAAGAATATATAAAAAAACAAATACTTACATAATTTTTAGGGTTACATAAAATATCTACTTAGTTTACTTAATAAATTTTTTCGTGAATACATAACTTACTTAGTTTTTTTCTTTTTAAAAATTGAACTAGTAGCTCTAATAAGAATCGAAAAAAAGAAACAATTAGGTAAGATTATTTTATACATATCTACACGAGAAAACATTAATTAATGTCATTATTATAAGATAGAAAGAAATGTGAAAGAATTATTAACATCTGTTGCAATGTAATTTAATGTAATTAAACACTCATACAATAAAAAATATGTTTAATAAATTCTACATCAAAATACCCTTCCTACAGTTGGGTAAAAATAGAACAATACACTACAATCAGCAAAGTCTTCAAAAATCGAATATCAGAGTAACCCTAAAACGACCGGTGTAACTGTAAATATTTAGTCGCAGTCAGGGGTCGTTGGTGCCTTTATATCTATTCGTAAACACTTTACTACAGACGATTCGGTATCGTTGTACAACGTTTACAACTCGCGCCGACACCGGCGGCAGAGGGGTTAATATTGCCATAATGTTGCCTAACAAACGCTTGAAGGTGCTCCCAGTTTAACGGATGGGGTTATTTTAGACGCGAGGTTATTTAATTGTCGGGGTTTTTTTGAGGTTTGGGTTATTTTTAGTATGAGATTTATGTTCAATTCATTTACCTTCTATTATTTAACCTGGTTGACTGGAATATAAGGGCATGTGGCATGAATTCCACCTACTCAGAGACATTTAATGAATACTTCAACTATTCCTTAGTATCGAAAATAATTACTAAGGATTAGGTTAGGTTACCATTAACTGTGTACTGATAAATAAATCTCTGGAGAAAATAAAAATTAAATATGTCATGCTAATTCTAAAACTCACACAATCAACATTTTTAATTTAAATGGTTAAAAAGTGTGAAGCCATTATAAAATCAATACATAATCGTAATATAATCATTATAAATTATTAATAATGTGACGACAACTATCGCTGCATGGCATATCATAAAAGTTAATTTAAGAATATTACAACTTTACAACATACTAAATTAATTTATTATGTTATCGGTTTATTCACGTAATTGTTTGACGAGGAACTCGACTAGTTTCAACCCATACTCTAGCATGGGTTGAAACTAGTGAGCCTCTAGGCTCAGGTAGTGATGTTATAGCTTATAACCTTCCGTAATGAAAAACCTATCCAACACAAAAAGATTGATTCAAATCGGGTTAGTAGTTCCGGAGATTAGCGCGTTCAAACAAACGGACAAACTCTTCAGCTTTATAAGAGTTAACATAAAAGAAGAACATTATGTTGTCTACTTTCAGCCTTCAGATAACAGGCAGTTCATTTAAATGGTAATTTGTAAAGACAGATAGGAAAATCATGCTTATCTAGTTATAAGAAAATTGTCGTGTAAAATCTTGCTTATCTAGTTAAAAGAAAATTGACGTGTAAATCTCATCACACTAATATTATAAATGTGAAATTTTGTTTGTTTGGATGTTTGTCCGTCAATCACACTGAAACTCCTAAGTGCATTTTGATGAAATATGGTATGATACTTTTTATCCCACAGAAATGCGGTCGAAGTCGCTGTCAGAACCTAGTGTACTATATAGGTATTGAAGTTTTACCTCTGATGGTTGTGTGATGATGATGATTGAAGTCTAAAGTAATCACGACCAAATGTAACTTGCTACAGTAATCATGGCTAAATGTAACTTTAAACTAGTCAAGTACATTAAGCAATTCCGTGAGTAAGCCGTCAAACAAAACCATCAAGAAAACAATGTACTCCTTTTTAAAAAGCCGGCAACGCACCTGTGACTTCTCTGGTGTTGCTGATCCATGGACGACGCTGATCATGTACCATCATGTGAACCGTCTGATTTTTTTGCCACATATTTGATACAAACCGTCTGCTCGTTTGCCATAATTATGTTCTATACAAAAGAACCTATTAATAATTAGTATGCATGTATGTATACAGCTTATCGCTATCTAGATCGAATAACCAATTAAAATGTCAACGACATTGTGACTAAATATGATGCCTTCACATCTATACGAACATATAAACAGGTGAAGCAAAAGTAATTAATCGAAACTTTGATATCACTTCAAAAGAGGAAATGAAAAGAAAAGTTTTACGTAAAAATAACCTATACTGTGTGTAGAAAAGTTTTGTGGGAGGAGCGTGTTGGCGCATGCGTGGAGCGGCCGCCGAAGAAATGCTTGGACGTCGCCGTCAACGACGTCCGAACGTCGCTGCGACCAAAGCAGTCGCCGCGATACCTCAGTGCAAAGCGGACGCGACCAAATGCACCTCTGCATAACTTCACATATGTCGTAGTGAAATATTTACGTCGAAAACTACTTTCCATCGTTCGGTAATAACATACAATATACTTTCTAGTTTCAAAAAAAAAACTTTTCCAAGTTTCGTAAAAGTTTCGCGAAGTAACTAAAAAAAGTTTTTGAATATTTGCCAAATGAAAATTCGTCTTATGTTGTTGAGTTAAGGTTTTAAAGTCAATATTGATAACTTTGTTTACTTTTGTACACTTTGAAATTAATTACGATACTCAGCAAACCTTTTTGTTTGTCTTTTTATTTATTAAAAAGTTTATTTCTTTTAAAAACGTCAAGAGTATAACACGTAAGTACTAATAATATATTTTGCACTCATCATACATATCTTGTTAAAAACAAACTGTTCAACTGTGTCTAAGAATTTCTGTTCCCACATGAATTAAGTAAAAAATTACATTAATGTTACATATTTCAAGTTAGAATTCCTTATACTAAACACTGTGATTAAAAACTAATAAAAAAGATGTCTGCTTCCATAATACTCGTAATGTGTTTAAAAACAATCCGTTTATTAAGACGTTCCTTTCAAAAAACTTCTACTGAAACTTTCAGAAAATTATTTTATTCGCAGAAAGCAGATAGCTAAGAAGTACATTCTAAGTTCATTCACTAAAATAAATAAAATACTGAAAATACACCACTATAAGTATCCAAGTGAAATTGATTTCCTTTTTACAGTTTTAAAGTTAAAACATTAATAATACCTACAATTTTCTACTACGAGTATAATGACGTAATTATATATTTAGCATTTTATGTGTATGTAGGTATGTAATATTACTCATATTATAAATGATAAACACCTTTTCACGCCAAACCCTCAAATTAATGAATTAACTTGTTTTCAAAACACGAAATATAATTAAAACGCTTAGAAAGCGTAGCGTTGTGACTCGAAACTCATTACCCTTTAAAACAGCTTAGGCAATACCTTTAAAATTATATCGAAACCAGTGCCGTCGGAACCCTAATAATGAGCGCAAAACGGGTTCAGCATACCGTATATGAACTATAATGACTGACGTAGGAAATATTCAATTATGCCCCCATAATAAGCGATATTGTGAATAATCATTACTTAATACACAATACGAAATTATATATTCAATTTCTTTTCCATTCTTGTGGCTGCCTATAACAAGCGAAGTTTATTTTCTCATTGTTTTTTTATCAGTAGACAATTTTCTTACACTGTATGTGTGGTTACTTGTGTGGGTTGAATACAAATGTATAGAGAACGCTGTTACCCCTTTTTTCCTTCAATGGACTGAGACTTCGCTATGAATCTGCATGAAGCACTTTTTTACGCATTTACTTAACTTTTCCATCTATTTTCCTCTACAATATCTCTCTTTCTTAATATTTGTTAAAAATATAGAGATAAGAGAATAAATTAGTGAGTTTATGTATATAGTCTTGAGAGGAAATTGGAAAATACTTTTTTCTTCACGTAAAATTAGTTTCTCATATCGTAACATACGGTTTGAGGCTTTAAGCTAGGTATTCATATATACCTATGAAAACCAATTTCACAATATTTTCTACGTACTGCCAACTTAAATTTTTCATCAGTCATATTGTTATTTTGTCCCGTTATAATTGGGAACGAGCTTATTGCAGAACACTGGTCACAATTCCGAAACGAAATCAGCAATATGGCTGAAGTATTAAAAAAACAAAATATAATATTTTTTACAATTATTATATAATTTGGTCCAGTCAAAACATGGTCTGAATCTAAGACTTCGTGCTCAGTCAGTAGTCACAAAGTTATAATAGATTTTTTAACCGACTTCAAAAAAGAAGGAAGTTCTCTGTTTGACCTCTATGTATGTATGAATATAATGTTTGTGGGGGATTAGCCGAACCGATGTTGATGTGGTCTTCAAAAAAGTGTTTGTTACACTTTATTTTTGAGTGGAGTAAGTCATCCAATCACTTCTTTCACCTTAGGCGAGGCGGCTTACTGACTAAAAACCACTCCGTTTGTACTCCTGAGGAGCACCGTTTAGTAGTTACGTTTGTACTTTAAAACGGGGAGGTTGAAATCGATATTTCCATTGAAAATAATTGCATGAAATTGGTCTTTTAATGACCGTGACAGTCAACTACTGGACTATTGGCCTCCTTTACTTAATAATATGAGAATATGGTTTGCAATAATCTATATGCTTGACAGTAGCGCTAGTCTGCAATATAAAAGGTTCTGGATTACCAGGGAGTGCCCCGTCTCCGTCTCTATCAAATGTGTAGTCAGTTCCATAGTCCATAATTGGTGACCAAATTCATTCAATACTGCGTATACCACACTTGCATACTGTTTGTACTCGGTATAATCACAACTAACGTTGTATACAAATTATGCGCTTACCCACTATATACTAATAATAATGTACCTACACTACAAATTACTTAACACCTATGTTCAACCTGTTTTTGAATGTACACATATACATCAACTTATTTGGTAGATATGCAATTAAGAAATTAAATATTCATTCAATGCAAATACATAGTAACTAGTACAATTTGGCTTCTGTAAATAACGTACATACGTACAATTTAGTATAACAATAGCTATTGTTTCTGTACTATATTTTCTTACCAGCATAAGTAACGGTAACGTTACGCCTTTTTATCCCTTAAGGGACAGGCAGAGGTGCACATTACGCCACGTAATGCCGCTATACAATGTACACCCACTTTTCACCATTTGTATTATAAGTCCCATGTAATAGGGGCTGAGCCTATACACCTGCATAAGTACTAAATAATTTTGCTGTTAAACCAGTTTAAAGTTTTGCACACAATTGAAACCTGGTTGACATGGTAAAGTATGACGGTATTGCATCTCAGGAAATAATCTTCCTTGAAGTTTGTGCTGCCTTAGTATGCTTACGTTAATATAAAAATAGAGTAAGTTAAATCAGACTATTTTATGATGCCAAGGACAAATGATACCAGGGACAAAATATATACATATTTTTTAAATATTATAATAAAGGTTTCGAATTTCTTCACTAATAGGACTTACAATACAATTGGTGACTGGCGAAACTAATGTTACGTTAAAAATCTATGTGCACCATTATAATAGAACAGACCAATAATCCTTTTTGGCTTTCTTTATTACGTGAATCTTTATCACGTAAACATGCTTCACAGATGACAAAAGTAAAGCTCCTATATGGACCCAAAAAATAACAATAAGCATTTCGTCCATATTTAAAAACGAAACATTTTCTTATGAAATCGGTTCCGTAAATAATAAATATGAAACTTAAGCCCAGCAAGGGTATATGTAATATTTTTTTATCGTTGGAATCGTAATAGTGGGCGGTAAGCACTTTGAATAAATTGGTTATCAAAAAGCGTGTGGCTGGCCGGAATCCTGGCTCAGTATCTTTACTGATATTCTGTGCTGAAACAAATATTTACTTTAATGTTTTTGAAATACGATGCATTTTTGACTAATTGGATCTTTTTTGTAAAACCTGATTTAGGTTAAATGTAACTTTCCGACCTCTAAAAATTTGAAATCTCACTCGTTTTGTAGGTTAGCTAAGACAAATTTTATGGAATTTTTAGTCATTGAAAAAAATTTAAGATATTTTATCCTAAATTTTGATGGTATTGCTGATAATGGATTTCCTCGAAAAAACGAGTACATTGTATGAATTCCTTGAAACATATAATGTTATTTTCACTTGTATTGTACCTAAAAGTATTTCCGAGAAATTATTGAAAAAGTATTTAAACATTCCATACATAAGGTTTTAAAACATTACGCACGGACTGTAAATAAAATTCGCACAAAATTACAGCGAGCCTCACATTTCTGTGAAAGTTTTTGCAAGCAGTGTTGCGGAGCTGGGCTGATTACGGTTAAGAGAGAATATCCATTTATATATGAATTAAAATATTCTACATATAATAATATATAACTATTTATTAAACCAAAGAAATAATTACAGTGAAATAATGTGTAATCATCATTATGAACAGAACCTTCCCGCCCGTAATTCTGCTATCAAACCACGACCAATCTTATATATTATAATATAAGATTGATATAGTAATAAACTATTATAAAACCTGAAGAGTTTGTTTGTTTGACCATGCTAATCTCCGAAAATACTGGTCCGATTTTAATAATTCTTATTGTGTGGATAGTCCATTCATCGAGAAAGGTTATAAGCTATAAAACATCACGCTACGATCAATAGGAGTCGAGCAGAGCGGGTGAAACCGCGCCAGTGTCGCTAGTATTTAATATAGGTAATGTGTTTGCTACTAGCATGTGAAACTTAATCTGTTTAATCGTCGAGGATAAGATGTATACAGTTTGCATTCCCAGAAATGTAATGTTCGTACAAACGCATCCTTCCTAATCGCATTCATGCACAGCAAATAATCGCGTTTTCGTAAGCTGTGATACCTAAGCATCTAACATAATATTATATATTGTATCATATTATGTCTGTTACTTTTCAAAGGGTTGATTGCATCCAACCATATCTGGAGTGTATCTCACAGATATTTATTCCAATAATGAAGACCATAATATACTGAAGACATTTGAAATCTCCTCGTTAATTTTTAAGGTTTTAAAATTCATAAAACTCGACGACTAAAGGTTAATTCGTATTGATCAACCCTGACCACTGATCAACAATGCTAGTTTTTTTTTTAATGAAAATAGGCCTTTCCCCAGAAAGAGAGTAGTGGTTACTGAATAGTTGATACTTTCTAGGTATCGAAATCGTATCCGGAGCTACGGACTACCAAGCGAATTTACCGGGGCTCCGGCTCGAATAGAAGAAGTGTAAAAGGGGTGGTTTTTAGTCGGCAAGAGTCTGACACTCTCTCTCGCCTCGCCCAAGGCGGGAAAAATAATTTAATGATTTTTCTCTATTAAAAAAATAAGTATTGAAATCGTAGTTATCTTGAACCTCACTATTAAAACAATAAAACAATTCGTTATCAGAATAAAATCGAAACTCATCAAGTTATTAAACATGCAGCGTCGGTGTTCAGAATAATTGCATTTTCACCGAATTCTTTACGCATATAAAGTTTGGCATTGGCTATATATTATATTATATGTCTGTCGGTCCTCCCAGTGATTGGAGTTCATTATAATAATTTTATTTATTTACCGATATTTTCGTAATTAAATGCGACGTATATATTCTGAAGTAAATCCGGATTATACCGGATTATCGAACGTAATAAAAGGTTTACATTTACTTAAAATTCGTATTTTGAAAATGCACTCTCTTATTTTATTATTAAAGTTCCAATTTAAACAGCATTTTCTGGGATTTTGTGTGTGGTTCCTTTTCCTATCTCAGTTTTTCGTAAGCTGTAGCTCTGCAGTTGGAAATCTCTGAAATAGGATTGTGGAGTTGAAATTAGGGTCTTAAGTTTAGTTTTCAGGATGGTAAAGTAATATTCGTTAGTTACAGATACAACTCGTAATACTATCTATATAAATTTTTTGTAGTTAATATAGGATGGTCTTTGGCCACCATCTCACCTAACAATTATGTATGACTAGCTTTCTGTCAGCGACTTCTTACGCACAAATTGACTATTCCCCTTTTCCCGTTTCTGTGTAAATTTTGGGAGCTTCTTAGTACAGTCTTCAAGGAACATACATGCTAAGTTCCAGCTTCCTAGATCCAGTAGTTTCGGCTGTGTGTTGTCTGTCTGTTAGTCAGTCAGTCAGTCAGCTAGTTAGTTAGTCAGACTGACAGTTAGCCAGCCATTCAACCAGTTAGTTAGTAAGAAAGTCAGTCAATAACTCAGTCAGTCAATGTGTATAGGTACACATATTATGTTGTATATTCTGTCGGCCTTTGCGTTGTAGGTACAACAACTCAATTATTGTGGAGTTACGGAGTGTGGCTGCTGTTTGACATAAGTTTCCAACACGTTAACATTAACTAGTAACTTAACTGTAACACATTAACTAGTACCATAACTTAACCGGTTCAAATTAATTACAATACACATGCATTTCTCCTTACTTCTTTATAGAATAGTGTAAACATTGTTAGTAGATATAGCAGACCATTTTTATCTCTGCAGTTTTCAAATTATCCATGATTGATCTCCATATGTCCTTACTGCCTTTTTAAAAGACAGCCTCGTTGGCCGAGTGGAGCCAGTGCGACTGTCGGACAAGGGGTTTTGGGTTCGATTCCCGGGTCGGGCAAAGTATTACTTTTCGGTTTTTTGACAATTTCTCAGTAGTAGCACGGAGTCTGGAATAGTACCCAGTATATGAATTAGTGAAAAAGACAAATAGTACGTGTACATTGTATAGCGGCATTACGCACCGTAATGAATATCTCTGCCCACCCCTTCGGGGATAAAATGCGTGACGTTGACGTTGCATGATCTGTCTTTACAACCTTTTCAAAGTATACTATGGATGTATTTTGTCAAAGCATAACCTATATATTATTATTATAGGGACATATACATGCATACATAGTTATTGACATATGCACGAGTCAAAAGGAAATAAGGCAAATTCCCTTCGTATATCTGTTCAATATTTGTTCTGCCATCTTCGGTTCGTTTCCTAGTCAAGCGTTATTTTATTGAAACTTAAGTTATTGTACTGCTTTTTGTTTTTCTTCGATATCAAAAGAAACATCACGTATTCAGAGAGGGGTTAGGCAGAGGTACACAATTTTGATTCAGTTTTTGCCAGTTTTGTTATTAGTAGTTCTCTCATTTGTCAGATTTGATTCTGGTCGGGTATTTATACGTATACCTACGTATTTTTCTATATATCTAGTGTATGGTTTAGGTATATTACTGGGTAGGTAGAGTCCTTTATTACATCGGATTCATAATATAATAACTAACTAACTTTACCGGCGAAAATGGAGTTTTTTTACCTAATAATGTGTGGCCTAATTTGTTACCTCTGCCTACTCCTTTTCCATGTTATAAGTGATGAGTTGTACATAGTCAAAATAAAAGGAGTGAATAGTCTGAATTAAAAACAAACTACATATTCGTAGCTTCACTTACTTTAACAAAATTTTTATGTAGCATTGAATTGAATTAACGCAAATGAATTTAAAATTAAATTGTACTAGACCTTACACTTGTTATCAAAATCAATAATACTTTATAATAGTCTAGCCTAGATCAAGGTTCAAATCCATTATATCCATATCGTAATCTAATATTCAATGGAGTTAGCATTAATACTTTCACAAACGTTTCCATTGATATTATTTTCTCTATTGTTATTTTTATCGAGTTTTGTGAAGTTTTGTGTTAAATAAGTATTATTGATTGTCCTTCCGTATTATTATTTAATGTTTATGGTCTATGCTGTAACAATAAAAATTAGGTATCTTTTTTGTGGTAGGAAAATTCTTCAATGACTTCTCCTGCCCGTTCCTTTTCCTGCTTTTCGAGCCAGAACCCTGGTAACCCTTTGACTAGTCCTCAGCTCCGGAAATTAGGTACCCTTACACTTTGATTAGGTACATAATCGTCATGCTTCTTCTGTCGAAGTCTGGCTCGAAAATTGAGCACAAGACATTAGTAAATGCCCAAGAAATTTGTAGTTATACCTGCAATCGATATATGAGACATGAAACCGGTACATGGCTTTCAGCATTCGCATCTTTGCATACCCCTTTGGGAAATATAAGGCGTTTTATCTTGAAACGAAGATGCTATAGGAATTTTACGTTTCTTAACTTTGCAGATTACATTACTACACGTTATAAAATAAATGTCTGTGTGCATACATTTGAATTCTTTGACCTGTAATAATTACATCGACTTCAATACTCTTACTTTTCCTAGTATTAGGAATAATATTCCTATCTCATTTTCATTACAACATTTTACAAAGTCCTTATATGTTTTAGAAATCATAGCATCACGCCTTTCAAGCTACGAATGGGGTAGGCAGAGATGCACACATACAGTGTAACATGCATTTTTATATTTTTATATTAGTTCTCCACGTACTATTAGTTCGTGCCCTTGTCATAATTTTCTAGTCCGTGCCATTGTCAATAAGTCTAATTAATATGTATAGTACCTATGTTACACACTAAAATTAACCACAACTTTAATAATTACTACAAAAATACTTCCATATTAACATAATTTTATGTTATGTTACGGGTCTCATGTTATAGGGGGTGAATTTAAATGAAAAATTTTCATAAATCAAGAAATGGCATAAAGTAAGCTCCTGACAGTTATAGGAGTGGACTGAAGTGGGTTATTGCGACGATAGAAGCCAATGACCTAGAAACCTGGTACTATTTATATGTGTGAACCTAATATTAGGTACGTACGTAGGTACGTAGGTAAAGTCGCATGGGTTTCATGGGTAAATAGGTTCAGATCGATCGTTCACGGCCATATGGAAATTGACGGGTAGTTTGTAGCTTCTAAAATCTATTAAAATAGTTCTAAGACTAAGGCATTTCGCTTATTGATTTGTATCGTTGTGTATCATACTGATATTATAAATGTGAAAGTTTTTTTTTGTTTGGATGTTAATTGGTCAATCACGCTGAAACTATTGAACGGATTTTGATGAAATTTGGTATACAGACTATAAAAGCTAACTTGGGTGATAGAATACTTTTTGTCCCACGGGAAACGCGAGCGAAACCGCTGGTATAAGGTAGTTAATTTTATAATAAAACAAAGAAAGGTAATTCAGTGATTGATTATTGAAAATATTGCAATTTTCCATAACGAACGCGTAAGCAGTTAGATATTGGTTTCAATATGGTAAAAGGGTCTATTATCTACATGGCATTCATAACATAACTGGGAAATTGTATTTTGGTGTATGTTAAATGGATTTCCCTATTAACAAAACGAGTCCCATGGGGTTTGAAACATTAAATGCAAAATATGAAAAATGGTATAAACCTCATCAGGGAATAAAGAGCGTGATGATATGTATTGTAAAATATCAACAAATTCATGGCTTGTAATAAACCAGATACAGTTTACATATAAAATATCTTCCGTCGAAATATTTTGTCAATGAAAAAGCAATTCCAGTTCTGCGGTACGAGTTAATGACTCTTAAGGCATTTTACAAACGGAGAAATTTTAATATTAAGAAATAAATAATGAGTTTAACGATTTAATTTGTGCAAGAATTAAAGAAAAGCATACGAGTAATTAGAGAAGGAAACTTTCTAAAGATTTTTTTGTCCAGATCCCACAGAAAAAGTAGACAGTTCTTGTTCATTATTTTACGAACCATCGTTTCTAAAGCTAACTTTAAACATCCTACAACTAATCGTTTCGATTAATATTATCTGTCAGTCAGTCTATCATCAATAAAGAGTCACTTTGTCTTGCTATAAATCAAAACCAAGCCATACGCATCTAGAGTAATAAATAAAATTGAAAGATGAAAGAGTGTCTGTTTGTAATATTGAAATAACCGCTTTTTACTTCATTCATAATTATGGATACATACATACGATACATAGAACAAAATAACGTATTTTACAATTTTTGTCTATCTATCTGTTTCTGTATCTAAATTAACAGCAAATTTTTGAAATGACTGGACCGATTTTGACGGAACTTAGGCTATAATATTTTAGAAAAAAATATCATAATTATATAAAAAATAAAAATCCTAAATTCTGTCAGAAGTCATTATTCTACGCAGACGAAGTCGCGGGCAACAACTATATAGTTCAATATAAAGCCAATCACAAATTGAGCCTGTCAATACAACACAGCCACAAATCGCCACACGTCTGTAGCTCACCTAAAACAGAATCGAGAAACACAGCACCGTATATAATATTTGCCTTGCCAAAATTATTAATGCAGCAATTCTCTAAAGAAACCTGAGTGTTGTGTTTCAGAAGTCATTGTCAAGGGAGAGGTACCTTGTATTTAATATTCAACGCAAACTTGGTTAACGCGATGCACGGTTGATTAGTTCGCTCGGTAGCCGCAGGCTGAGATCCTATATTGCAGTACAAAGTTCAGGCTCGCCTAATGGAGATTATCTTGCGTGAATTCTGGCTAAGATATTAATGTTGTTAACGTTTGACCTCCTTGGTATGTTAGCGGTATTAAGTTAGTGGCAAAACGGTTGTTAATCTTAGTTATGTGAGTATATTTGTCTAGTATCTCTGCAGTGTGTCTGGAATTGTGATCGGTTTGTGGCAATATGTTGGTTTCTTACATGGTATACATAACGTGAAATGTTATATTAGATATTTCAGTTAACGTTTGTGTGCCTATCAAATGGCCGTTTTAAGAATAAAAGCAAGTATCATTTATAGCCCGCGACAAGATACCTAAATTCTCACGAGGCGAGTTGTTGATCTCAGTTTTTTTTACAGACACTAGGATTTTCTCCTTTATTGTGGGGCCTCCAGTAACTTTACTCACATAACGAATCACAATGCAAAACCGTTGTTTCACGTCGATTTTCTGCGACACCGTGTTATCACTCCGGTATCCTACTCAGCGTTACTACATGGCTTGAATAAAAATCACACTTTAATCGAATATGTTTTCAAAGCATCTCGTATCGCCGTTTTTCTAAAAATTCATCATACTGAATGCCATTTTATGTGTACAGATTGGTTGTAAAACATTTATACCGGGCTATAAAGTTCAGCAGATATTTTGTCATGTAAGACTTACGGAATTATAATATAAAACATCCGTTCTTTAACAAATTGCCTTAAATTTTTATGGTCATGCTTAAGCGTTATTTACCGTTGTAAAATACTGTTTGAGATATTTTTTGTAAAACGTTAGGTATGTAAAAATTTTGAACGTCTAAAATACTTACTGTTTATTTACGCCACATTACAATAATTTTCTAATGTCTCTTGGAGTCTTTGTTTGTCTGTTATGGACTCAAAAACTACTATACGGATTTTTGTGTAGTTTCAAAACGCGGATAGCTTGATTCTTGAGGAAATTTCCAGTACCTTTATTTACCGTAGCTAACACTTAGTTACTAACTTAGCTACAATTTCAAACCTAACCAGTGTATAAAGGTTACCTAGAGACTACAGAAACCGACAGAAAATAAAATAAATAACACTTCCAGTACTAACTGAGGCTATCACCATGTTTATATCTCTTTTACATTGGAACACACTTTGTATACACGGTCACTCATCAAGCTATACATAACCAGTATAAGCTGACCTGACCTGTGCGGGAAGTTGATACAAAGCGAGACCATGATAAACTGGTTATCCTAACTTGATGTGTATTGTAACCTTACAGTGCGCACGTACCAATCCCAATGATCCAGCGGTCGTTTATTATCCTCTTGTGTAGACGGGCTTTACCAGACACACGTGCTTCTAAAATATGCCTTATATTTATTTCAACGACCCCTTTTTCGGGGTTCCGATCCAACAACAAGGAGTCTTAATATAGTTTTGACTGACTGTCTGTCTGTCTTTTGTCTGACTGTTTGATTGTCAGTATAACTGTCTGACTGACTGTCTGATCTATCCGGTCGCAGTTAAGCTCAAAAAATATTAGTAGGTACTAAAAAGTTGTAATTTGACATGAGTGTTTAGGATAATCACGCCGACAAGGTGATAAAAAACTGCAAAAATATATTTTTGTAGGATGAGCTGCTCTTATAACTAAAATCATGATAATTTTTCATAGTAACTTCGTAGCGTGGCGTATCATTAGATATGAACAATTTTTACAAATACAAGGGTTGCGTGCCCTTTTTCGATTTAGTAAACCTTTCGCGTAACATACTAAACCTTAAACTTTAAAGTGTCAAAGGGAACACTTGTCCGCGAGTCTGACTCGCACTTGACCGGTGTTTGATTCTAGCATAACATAACATTACGGTGTTAAGTCCCCGGAAGGGTAAGCAGAGGTCCACATGTACAATGTAACACCCACTTCACACCAGTTATATTACGACTGGATAAGACTCGGTCACAGAAATTGAGTAAGATATGTGAGAATTAGGGAAAACCTCCCCTTTTTATATTTTTTTCAGGACATAATTAACTTGTGCGCATGATTCATCATCTTTGACATGTAATTTGGAAGTTTGTGATCGGTTTCCGTGAAGTGTATTTATGTTTGTATGTTGTTTAGTGATGTTATATAAGAATGTGAGTTTATTTCATTTCTCTAATTTGTAGGACGTAGGATTTTGTAGTATAAGTTATGAAAATAGTATATTTTAAGAATTGGTATGACAATTGTGTGTTGATCAAATAAGCGTAATAAAATAGATTTTCTATTAATTTATAGAATTTATGTTTATTATAGTAAAGTCATCTCAGCAGTTTTAAAATTATTATAATTTTTTTTAAATGTTTCAGCTCTATCCGCCTCTTTTTGTTTTTAGTCATTTACGGCGCATTCTCCTAAGTCTGAAAAGGTATTTTAACACATTTTGTATGGAGCTTATGTCAAAATTCTACCGCTGGTATTAAAATAGAGAAACTTTGTCCTAAGTCTAAAAAATACTATGCTGAAAACCACACCAAAATTGGTTCAGCCACACGCGAGATAATCGCGCACAAACATACATAAGTACATACAGGTAAAACTGAAACCTCCTTGTGTGAAGCAGGTAAAAAACTAAACTACCGTACACAATTTTTGTTATCTTAATTTAATTTCTTTCTGCGGTCCTGTATAGTTTGTTCGATCACAAGCTTGTTTTCATTCAATTTTTCAACTTATTCAAGCAATAGGGTAGATGACTAATTTTTATTTTAATGTCCGTCTTGTAGATTATTTTAAAACATCAGACACGTATTTTTTATTTTTTTCCAGAAACAGAAACTTTCGAAGATATATTGATTTGAAATATCGCGCGACATCACTTCTATGTGCGTTTTATACGTGAAAATTACGTATTTGCTTAAACTTTGATTCGTTTTATGTAAGTTTAATTATCTTTTGTGACGAAAAAAAATACGTGTCTAATATTTTTTCAAAACCTAACAGACGGACTATAATAATAGATTTTTAATTTTCATACCCCGTCACCATCCCTATTCTCATCTTTCATAGCCTTGATACTATATACTTTAATGAGTGAAAGTTTACGTGTCGAATGTTCCACATGTATCACACTAAAGTTGGAATATTCATGTTTATTTTTATTTTTTCTGTTTTACAAGCAAAACACGTACATAGTAACATATTCATGATCTTACTTTACGCAACCAGATATTATGTATTCATGTAGTACTCTGGTTATTATAACCTTTGCAAGTTTTAACATTAAATGTAAGAATTTTAATGTCATTAAAGTTGTTTTTCCCCTACATTTACATTATGAAAATGTTAGACGTCGTTTGTAAAGTTGCGAATATTTTTGACGAAAAACACAAATATATTTTTTCTAAGATTTTAGAAATCATCAAATCACGCAAATCACATAACTAGAAAGAAGTACTTGTGGACCATATATTTTTAACCGACTTCAAAAAAAGTAGTTTCTCAATTTGACCTATATGTATGTTTAAGCGCAATTATCATATTCATATGCATGAAACAGTGGTTATTTCAATATTACAAACACACACTGTAACAATTTTATTAATTAGTTTAGATGTGTATGGGTTGGTTTTGATTTATAGCAAGACAAAATGGCTATTATTTATTAGTCTAGACTAGACTAGGTTATTTAGTGATATAATGAAGCTAAAATGAAAACATTTAGCTAGTACAACTATTCTGTAAGCTATAATGAAACAAGTCAACTAGATCGCAACTATTCTGTACCATATCATTGGTTCGAAATAATCGACGACCAACTTGAAGGCGGTCTGTGATGGGTTGCGACTGCTGAGCTCAAATTGAAAGGTCGAATTGATAGTTACAGAATAGGGTAGCAGAAATCGATAACATGAACTGTAGTAGCCTTAGTACAAGTTAGTTTGTTGAACCACTCGTTCGGCGCTCTGATGGCCCACGTGAAAGAACCAACCAATGAGAACGCCGAACGCGCTCCCGTTTCGATCTCGTTTAACGTAGAGCAAACTTATACTAAGGGTTCTATTATAGTATTTGCTTTTCGAAATAATAAAACAATAATATAACTTTCTGATAAGCATTCTCATACATTTTATTACTACTTGAATTACAGTTGAAGATTTCCAGCCGATAAACCTCACGTACTTGTTTGATTTTATCATAGTTTCCTTCATATTATAGAACTGTTTTCATAAATCATGGAGTTATTGGCGTTTGATAATGTATTGATAGTTCAATGACTAAGTTATCAGGAAGAGATTTTATTCGTAACTAGGTACTGCCACTGCCGCGCGGTTTCACTTTCGCACGGTTATTGATCGTGATGTTTTATAACCTAACCTAATCTATAAAAAAAATATTATTCGAATCGGACTACCAGTGCCGGTGATACATTCAAACAAACAAACTATTCAGCTTTTTGTAATACTACTACATACTTATAATGATTTTCGGGCCAGGTAAAAAAATAAATATGCCGTGACATTATGTTAAATATGTTAAATTACCTGATAACCTAACATTACCTACGTAAGTTTCCCAAAGTGGTAGGCAAAAGAATTATAACCAAAAAACAGAAAATAATGAAAAACTTATATTAAAAGGGCAGCCCAAAATTTTAACCCACTTATAATGAAGTGTGTACTTCATTCACTCGTAATTTTAATTTCATCTCGAGTAATATAAATTAACTACCCCTTAAACTGGACGAATTAGTAAAAGCAGCAAACATTAATCTCAATTTTGTACCAGTTCGTATTTTCGCAAGACTTTTTACATCGGGACCGAGTGACGTTATCAGAAAATTCTTTGCTTTGTACAAACCCACGCACATGAAGCTACCCCTTACTTTATTTAACTTTCAACTTTAACATCTAGCAAATACAGTCGTAAATCTGTTGGAGATATTTGTCAGGCTGGGGTAGTTTGATTTGCTGGCCTGTACATAATATGTACGATAGAAAATTCTTGTTATTTGTGTCCTTTTTGATCGGTGACGCGAAAACTGTCATGGGTCAACCGAATATTGTTTTTTATACCGTATCGGAATTACTGTCTCGATTGGCGTCTGGTAGAAATCGGGAAATAACGCGTAAAGTTCTGTGTAGGACAGATTTTTATTGAACTTTTTGATTTCGAAATTCTTGTTTAAAGTCTAGGTTTAAATTGAAAAGTCAAAATTAAAATGGCTATTTGCGTACATTAATATGTCAATGATCTCTTGAATAGGAAGAATTTGTCTTAAAATGTATGAAATGTTCACTCATACATACATACAAAAATAAAATCATAATGTCCTTTGAATAGTGCGCTAGAGGTGAACTGATAACTGGCTGCGGACTGCTTAGCGGGTTACCGAGGCTCCGGCCGGAGCAGGAGTAAGAACGGAGTGGTTTTTATTCAGTAAAAGTCTGACAATTTCTCTTACCTCACCCAAGGAGGGAGAAGTCATTGAATGATTAAATCCCCCTCAAAAAAAGGCACAAACATGTTTCGTCAAGGGTGATTGTTAGACCCAATATAAGTAATAGCAAGCCTAAGTAACAAACCGAATGCAGTTTTATTGCTATAATTTTTCATAAGGAAAAATAAGCACTACATCATATTAACGAGCTCAAGGCCGCCAATAATCGCGCTCAGTATAATAACCCTTTAGCGAGAACACTAAATACCATCAATACATAGCAGAGATAACTGATTCGATGAAACTTGGACAAGATAACACAACTTCTCCATCGGCGCCGGCTCTTTGACGTAACTTTTTGAGCCTCCATTATAATGACAAACCTCATTGTTTTGTCCGACCGACGGACGAGAGTCTGCTGCCTCCGAAAACATTGGCTTGAATTTATTAATGTTTTATTTGTTTTTTTTTTTCACAATTTCCTTTTGTAAGGGGTTTAAAATGAAATCGTTGGGTAGGGGAAGTCAGTTTACTTTTTTTTTCGACGATTATGAAGATGTTTTGTTGGTAGCAAGAAATGTATTCCGGAGCTGCGGACTACCTAGCGGGTTTACCGGGGCTCCGGCTCGACAAACAGGAGTAGGAACGGGGTGGTTTTTAGTCAGTAAGAGTCTGACACTCCTTCTCGCCTCGCCCAGGGCGTAAGAAGTCAGTGGATGATTGTCCCCCTTAAAAAAAAGCAAGAAATGTAATAGCCGATTTGTCTTTCATTTGCATTCAAATGTTTAGTTCAACATGAAACAGTCTCAGTGAGAATTTCGCTAAACATTGAATACTGTAACTAAATATCCTAGTACTTGGGTAAACTTAGTACTAAGTGCAAGAACTTGAAGACTTGACTTGTTGATTCATAAGTTGTTCAGCTCAGCCAAGTAACGAAGTTGAACATTAAAATATCGTAACACTCTGTTACACCGGTTTAATGCCGTTTCATACAAGTTTGTTTAATTAACTACGGAATATAGAAGTAGGGAGATGAAGTTCAGAGTTATCGTTCTGTTTACATAATGTTAAACGAAAGAACTATCTTAGTTTACCTTTATGGTAGTCCTAATTTTGAATCTTGAGTTGAATAAATAAAGAGTTGTGTAGTTTTGCGAAAAGCTGCATTTACTGCGTGTTTTTGGTTCAATTTATTTTAAGGGATCTCAGTCAAACTCAAAGTAAAATCATTTATTCCAATATTTATTTCAGTTCAAAGTCAGTGACTTAGGCCTAGAGGCAATACAGACTTCCAGAAGTTAAGTAATACATTCTTATTTTCATTAATGTAGTAAAAAGAAAACAACATAATAAACTAATAATTTATTTATTTATTTAATCTTTAATGTACACAATAGAATTAAACAATGGTACATAAGGCGAACTTAATGCCATATGGCATTCTCTACCAGTCAACCTTAGGGTTTAAAGAGTCTAAGTCTAATCTTACAACCTCCAGTAATAATCTTACACCAACACTAGTAGCATACGTCATTAGAGAACCACAAATGTATAGGTAGGAGCCAAAGACAAGTTGCCTTAGGGAGCTGGCTCCGGAATCTAAGTGACAGTATCGCACTCGTGACGTCATTGTTCTACACGTCGACCCCGTTCGAACACGCCGCGAACGCCGAGAGCTTATTTAGGAAAGTTACGAGTGTATCGTGAAATATGTGCATGGCATTAGTAATTATAGCTGCTGTGCTTATGTCAGATACATGGATATTCATTTGTTAGGTATAGGGAGGCTGCTTTGATTTCATGTATCTATTTGTTTGTTACTTCAAAGAATTGTACCAAAATTTATTTAGCGATTTAGGCACATACAACACATGTAAACATAATAATATTTTGTAATCAAAATATTGCTAACTAGCTAACCGGCAAACTTCGTGCCGCCTCCAACATATTTTTCTCACTAAAAGACCAAAATTAGCCATAGCGGTTAGCCTTTTTCGAGTTTTGGCGAGACTAACGAACATAAATTCACTTTATATTATAAGAGATAATATGATATTGATCTATGAGAGAGAGAGAGAGATCGTAATAATTTTAATTCAACATTAAATAAACAATGTTATCATTTGACTTTATAACTCTTAACTTGAAAAGATGAATTTTCATTCACAATCAATATAAAAGTACCTAAATAAAAACAATAATTACACTAAAATGTGCAACCAAATAAACATAACCTAAACACCTTACAGAAAAGACCAGCCGACGAATCAAACATGATGTCCCAGCATCTAACGAGCATGTTTGAGCAGCTCGGTAACTTCAAGAACAACTTGTCACAAAATAGTAAGGCAGTGAAAGAGAAAGAGACAAAAACGAGTGCCAATCACGTGGGAGCTGGTGGAGGGAGTGCTGGGAATGCTATCGCCACCCCGGCTGGAAGAATAGGGGTGCCATTGTTACCACCGGCTTTGAAGAAACCCTGCAAGCTTCGCAACATTGTCTCCAAAGCAGAGTCGTATGATACGCTCTACTCCAACTGCCCTCTGGTGGTAAGTACTAGAATTAAAGTTGTGACGTCATTTGGTTATACTGTACATTTGTACACTGTAGATAAAGGTTTATGTGTTTCGTATTTACGTGGTTTTCGGTGTTTGGCTTGACACTTTACAGACAGATTGTGACCGCGATCTAGGTATGATTTAGCGAGTGAGTCAGGATCTGGCATTATCTTAACAGGCCTGAAAAAACATTGTGTTAGTTTAAATATTACTTTAAATATTCGTTCAAAGATCTGCAAGCGGGTATCATTAAAAATACGTGTTCGCAAGACCACGTCTTTAAAAACTATTTTATGTTACCAAAACATCAAACTAAACTACTTTCGATTCACAAAGGTAATTGAAGCACTATCTAACTATATAGGCAATTTTAATATCTTCAATCATATCGAACTGTGTCTAAACTTAGACATATTGATTTGTGTGTTGTGCAGCTTTGTGTTTACATGACTGGTTCTAATCTGAACTATTGCTTGTTATGACGAAATATACCTACCTACTATACAATAGGGATGATGACGGGGTATGAAAGTTAAAAATCTATTTAGTCCGTCAGTTAGGTAACGGAAAAATTTTATACACGTATTTTTTATTTTTTCAATACTTAGATGAAACGAATCAAAGATTACGAGTGGAAGCAAATACGTTATTTTTATGTATAAAACGTACCTAATGACGTTACGCGATATTTTAAATCAATATAATCTACGACAGTATTTGCTTCCGTAAGAAAATAAAAAATATGTGTCTAATTTTTAGAATAAACTACAAGACGGACACAAATTAGTCATCTACTTATTTATTAGAATTGTTGGTCAAAATTGGGATTCATTGTGATATAGCTTCTGATAAAGCTATACTTGACTTCTTGCAACGTTCATGGCCAATCAGAATGAGTAGTTACTGTTACGTTGATAGACAGACTGTGTCGGTAAGTTTGTTTTGTGATAACCACAGTAATCGGGCCGAAACAACGGTTGTGATTTAAAACACTCGTCGATTATGAGTACTAATGATAATGCGTTTACTTATTATTGAGAGTTCAGGGAAAACCCTAAATTTCTCTTTTACTAAATCGTATGCATTCTTGTTATAACAACGAAGTGGCTAAACAAAACAGTTTTCAGAAAAAAAACACATTGAAAATTCTGTGGACAAAAATATCTTTTGTGGACAAACCCGCATGACGTTTTTGTGTATTATATTGCACACAAAGACTGAAAAAAAAACGAATAGAACAGAAACAAAAGGGGATGTGACGAAAATCTTCGCACAGGTACATTTTAATTAAGACGTCATAATTAGAAGAAATTTCGGATACAAAGAGACAGAAGTTACTCGAGTTCTTTTATTACAATTCTCGCCTTACATTCACAGTGTTAATGAACTTTCAATTAAGTAATAAAGTCGTTTAGAACTTAACAAATTAATTAAGAATAAACTCCGCTTTTAATTTAATCAAAACTTAAAACACCATCGTTTTAATAGAAGTGTTTCAAATATTGCAAAGTCCACGGAGTTTGCGCCCCATTTAGTTAAGTACGGGGTTACTGAAGACAGTAGGGGTTTCATAAAGTATACCTTTGCAATTAAGATGTTATTTTATTAAATAAAGATTTCAAAGTTTGTGTCATAAGATGACCGTATTGACCACATTAAGTATATATATTATTTATAGGTAATTTGTTCACTTCACTTGTTATTTCTTGACTAAAAAATACAAAGAGGTTCTTTTTGATCAGCGAAAATATAACACAAATGGTGTGCCGTAACACAGAACTGCAATAACATTTTTATTATATTAGCTAGATCAGTCATGAGCACAACCCATTTTTACTTAATTTGTATTTTGTATCAGAACCATTTATGATTTCTACTCCCATATTAATAAAACTTCAAACTCAAACCATCTACAAAGCCCCGCTACAAACCGAAAAAACGACAAAAATCCGCGCGGATTTTGCAGCAAAATCCTTAAATAAAGGTCTACAGCACGTCCACAGGCCAATAAAACCGCGTCTATCCTGAAGTTAGGTGTCACAGGAGGATCGGAAAATGGTCCCAAACCCCCTGGACAAGGTTGTAAAACCCGGGGAATAGATTGGAAGTCAGTTTTTTCCCCTTTCCGATAGTCCGCGATACGTGTTTTGTATAGACGGAATATTTAAGTGCCGTCAAAAGATTTGTGCGCCCTTTGTAAAGGGGCATCGGGATTGTATGGGGCTTGGGTAGAAAGATAAAATGTACTTCATATTTCGAGGTAGAACTTGTTTCTAGTAGTTGGAGTTGGTTTTGCGAATTGTATTTCGGTGGACTTTTATTGAATATTGTTTTTGTGGAATTAAAATAAATAGTAAACATTTTACAAAGTAAATAATTTTAATAGTAGTTAGTGTGCAATTAGTGCAACGAATATTTGTAAAATAAAATAGAACAAATCGATATACAAAACGATTCAGTGCCAACAGTGTACAGTTACAAAGACTATAAACTTTTTTTTTATAAAAAGAAGTAAGAAGCAATCTTAAGTTTTGGCACAACCACATAATAATTTTAGTTCGTATTCGTCCAGTGGCGATTTTGCTAATTTATTTTATGCCTTAATGTTTCTGCAGTGTTATTTCAAGACCTTGATTTTTATTAGTTTTTTTTTGGCGTAGCTTTAAAGGATTGAATAATAATAATAAGCAGTAATCTTGACTACTTGTCGTCTAACTCGATAATTCTTAAATACTTAAAGAAAATATATTTCTTTTACTCAACTTTGGCTCGTGCTATTTTAGAACCCCACTAAGATGGGAGAAACATAAAAGGTTCAAGAAATATTAATAATAAAGACTGAATATTAAATAGACTCACCACCTATTACATGGGACTTACAATATAAATTGTGAAAAGTGGGTGTACATTGCATAGTGGCATTACGTGTCATAATGGACACTTCTGCTTACCCCTTCGGCGATAATAAAAGGCGTGTCTGAACATTAAAATAAAAGTAGATAAACATTACAATAAGGGAAAAGTCAACAAACTTCCACAGAAAAAGTCTTTATGTAACGTATACAGCCAGTTCCACAGAAACGAAAAAAATTTAATCAACGTCCAAAACTAATCCTTGTCACACCTCTAGTTTTCTTTAAAACTTTTTATTAGAACTTTTCACAATAGACACCTTTCTTCCCAGTTAGACTAAGTTCCATTGTCAGACATTTCCTTTCATCCAATACTCAGGCTGGCTGGCGCAGGATTATTTGCGGTGATAATAAGCCAGCGTTACACTGTTAGATAACACATTGTTGGGGTTGTCAGGGCCGAATTTGGGTTATAACGGGCCGTAGTAGAGAGAGGGAAAGTTCGAATTTTCTGTATTTTCTGTTTGAAAAATTACTCTTTTTACAATCTGATAGTCTCTACTGTAGATTCTGGGTTACAGGAGTTGAAGTGGTTTGGAAGAATATGGCAGGCTTGTCCTATTTAAAAATAAAATATCTCATAGTCTCAAGGTCTTAGGTTGTGTAAATTAATTGTGTGAACTCGAAATAATATAGAATCTTGAGTTTTGTTCTTTTTTCTAGTTTATAGGTTTTTCCTAGGTTATAGTTGTGTCGTAACATAATTATGTTACATGTTGTTTTAGTTAGTTAGCTGAAAATGTCCTCTTCTCCTTCAGATAATAATTAAAACTCCCAAGTTCGTGCCATTAGACCGCATAGGCTGCCATGGCTAGTTCGCCTCTGGGCATTATAAAGCTAAGGTTTTACACGAGTCGAGTATTATTCTAGCAGATATACGCTATTGTGTTTTTGGCTTTATATTGAGAAGTGACGCTGATATAAGATTTATAAGTTGTTTATATAACATAACACGATATAAGCCTGTGTATTTCACAAATAAAAGTATGTAACTACGACGAGTTAACCGCTAAAGATCAAGACTAAATTATCCAGACTGTGATTGCAAATTGAAAGTCTAATAACACCTATATTCTTTTTCCAATTGAGATGGGGAGATGTGTCTATGTTTATACCGAGCAAATTAAATGTAGTTTCTTATAATACCTTGCTTAACACAAGAATTGCATACACACCCACTAAACCCACGAAAGTTATACTTTCCGATTAGTAAACAAAATAAATAAATCAAACGCAAAAAAATAAATAAAAAATAAATCTAAATACCAATAAAATGTACCTTCAACATGACACGAGACTGACATAAATAGCTACTAGGAATGTCATAAGGAAATTGAAATCGAGCAACGAAAGTTACAATCCCCTCATTGAAGGATCGAATGAAAGGGAGGAAAAGAGTCCTCTTTCTCCTCGTCCGAACCTCCTTGGTTTCACAAAGGTCCGCCAAATCTCCTTGTAATTAAAACTGTTCACATGAATGACCCTTATTGTTTGTTTGGACCCCAAAATGCTCTTCATTATGAATTATGAAAAAAATGGTGTGACAATAGCTCAGTAGAAGTGGATTTTTATTTTATTTAACGTGTCTTGGAATATTGTCACACTAGTATAATAAACTTGAAAAGTTTGTTTGGATGTTTGAATGTTTGAAAGATTGTCCATCACTGAAACTACTGAACGGATTTTGATGAAATTTGGTATACAGACAGAGTATGCGCTGATTTTTGGTGATATGATACTTTTCATCCCAACGCGGGCGAAGCGTGCCAAAACCTAGTTGATTATAATTATGAAATTAGACTCAGAATAGGCTGAGAAGCCTGTCTATGCAAGTTATAAACTTTGAGTTAACTAAACAGATAATGCAGACTTTTGCTTCTAAGTCAAAAGGTATGCTCGATTTAATCATCTGGTCATCTGGAGCTGAAAACTTCTACTTTGATCACTGTTCAACTAGCCCAATGCAGTCGAGTGTAATATAGGCTGGCCATTCTGAGATATTTTCTGTGTTTTTCTTTATGGGAATCTTTATTTATTGTTAACCTTTCCGGCTTAATATTACCTCGTAGTAGGCATTACAGATATATTTCAGGGAAATAACTTAGGAATATTTAGTGTAATAGTTTCTTGATAAAAAGTAACTAATATTTCAGTAATTGTTAAGCGTAAAAATGGTACGAAAACTTATTAATCACTTATCAAAACTATTTAAATTACAATTTTGTTACTATACTTTATTGACCTTCTGCTACCAACTTTGCATTTAGGTGTGCATTGTTCCGAAATATTTTCAAATCTTCTTCATCAGTTAAGGAAGTGCATTAATTTCCAAAGTTTTGAAGTGTATGAAAGTCCTTGAAGCAACCTGTGGTGTTTAGTTTAGTAGTTAAACGACAATTCAGTCTAGCAGGTTAGTGGCTATTTGAAGCATAAATAGTTTGTGGCCAAGACTCTCCAACTATCTTATGAATATGTCACCGGTAGGGAAGTGTCCTAATTAAGTTTCTACATTATTGACAGCTTAATCTTCTTTGGTAGATGGCGCTGTCGTAGGAAATGCGTCGTAGTCATGTGTTTATTATAATAATTAATTATTTCAAATTCATGACTGCTTTGTTGGTCGAGTGGTCGCAAGTGCGACTGCCAGACAAGGGTTCTCGGGTTCAATTCCCGGGTTGGGCAAAGTATTACTGGGCTGGCTGGCAGTGGTAACACGGAGTCTGGAATGTAGGTAAATGCCCAGTATATGGCAATAGGTCCACCCCCTCTTACGTGGAACTTATAACACAAATGGTGAAAAGTTGATGTACATTGTTAGCGTCATTACGTGCCGTAATGGGCACCTCTGGCTACCTCTTCGGGGATAAAAGCGCTGCTTGCTGCTTGCGTACATACTTCTAACCACTGTTTCTGATTCATACAACTATTTGTTTCAAATACCGTATCCCATTCAAAGATTGCTCTAAAATACTGTTGTTAAAGTATTTTCAAACAAAGTCAAAGAGTTATAGAGTCCAGTATCTAAAAATATCAAAGTCGAAGTCTTCCTTACAAATCCAATCTACTAGTGTAAAATAGCATGTTATCACGACATATTTCCAGTTAGTTCTCGTTCCTTTGTTGTTGAAACAAAAAGATTTATCTTGTGGTCCACGACGGGCAGTGGTCTAATGGGGGTCAGGCTTGTTGTCTCACATCCTGATCTCTGTATGTGATTCTAACATTTGTTATTGTACTAAATAAAGTTGAAGGCTTTTTGTGTTTTAAAAGATTAATTGAGTTGCTTTTTTAATTTGCTTTCTTTGACAACTTCTTTTGTTATATTTTTCTCTAGTCTATTTAGATCTTTGGTGAGCAAATATAAAGATTATTGAAAGTATCATTAGAAGTTGAAACGGGATGTGTACTATGTTTATTAATTTCTGCGAGTTTCCGATATTTCGGCACTGTTGCAAGCGCCATGATCACGGATGAACTGGAGTATATGCGGGTGGATGTTTATAAGGAAAGAAAAATGGAAAATATGCCGTTTAAGTTCTAATGATATTATGTATAGTAACCATATCAGTTTAAAAACTTATATTTAGTGTTCGTTAGTTACTGTGTGACCTGTAAGTAGTGGCCTCGTATTTGAAAGGTCAAGCTCAGCCAAAACTGCATCTTATGCCATCATAATTATTATCACGTATTTTAATTAAAATTTCCAATGATTTCGAACAGTGCGAGGAAAAGACTTACTTATATTTCATTCCATAAAGTTCAAAATGCAATTTAACGACTAAATAATTTCCACCGTAATAAACGAATAAATAATTTATACCGTAATATTTTTATGAAATGAAAATATATTCGATTTTAATATACAACACATAGGTACTATAATTTCCGATGATGCACGTTTCCATTTACGGCATAAAACTCATAATATTATTTCTACTTGAATGGACGCAGGAATATCATATTATTAAACTTTATTACTTAATTTATTTTTAATGTCATCTTATAAATACAACTTAAGGTTGAATTTTCAATGAAAATTGTTTGCGTAAATCGTTAAGTTGTCACGAATGGAAACTTAAAAGTAACAAATTGTGTCATTTTGATATTTATTTACACTTTATCGGTCGGTTTCGTGTTATCTTAACGCTTTTGTTAAGTAATGTAATGAGATTTATCTTGAAGAATGTTTTTTAAAGGTTTTCCTCTACATGCGTATTGGATGGGGACGCCTTTTTCAGGTGAAAAGTGACAAATACCTTATGTGGAAATGTATGACATACGCTACATAAATCTCGTTTTTTTTACTACCGATCAGGAATTGTCTTTTCAAAAATATTTGTTAGTCATTTGAAAAAAAAAAAATGGGACAATTATTGTTCTTAAAGCATAAATAATATATACGGCTGATGTCTTTTCCATTTAAGCGAAAGGGAGTGTCAACTCTTACTGCCATATTTCTCCCAGCGCTAGGCAGTCCGCAGCTCCATAATATAAGTTTGACTAGATTAAAGATTGATATAAGATTTCTTAAAAGGATTACGTTACTTACTACAAAACTGTATAACAAGTTCAATTTAAAATATTTCATCACATTTATTCAAAACAAATACAGTCAAAATCACATTGTTAGCAAAACAAAATACGATAAGTACCTCTTTGTAATAGCAATACTGTATAAATTATTAGGTGGCTATTGAGCCCTGCTTACCCACTCGCCTATTCATCAAGTTGTTGAGTTTTAAACGTGGAACCCCTTGTTAAAGGCTTCGATGCCTCATTTCAATAAAGAACCCCGAAGAGTATTATGTATTTTAAGATGGTTTAAACTGTTCTTTGGTAAATTTGCTTGACAGAAGTTTTAGTTGAAAAAAATATATACAAAAATAAATAAATGTTATACTTCTATATATGAACTTTTTTTTGGTTTGAACTTTGAACTGGTATAAGTAACTGTAGATATAGAATAAGCCAGGTAATCAGTTCGCCAACATGTTTTATAATAACTTTTGTGCCGAACTCTTATCGGCTAAAACCACCACAGTTGTTCCTCAACTGCCTGTGATCATGATTACTTTGCGGACTCACCACAACCGGTAGGCTTTAACCTACCGCTACGTTTGCGCCAGGTCCCACCACGTTAGCTACCCTAGAAGCCTGCTTCCCTTCCTCAAGTGGCGCACGTAAACACTACGCTAACATTTACTCCCGTCTGTAGCACAGACGTCTGACTCCTCCAGTCAGTCGCCCGCAGGCCTCTCCTATGGAGATCGTAGATCGGCTGCCGGCTCATGGCGTTGACGACCGGCACATCTACGGCGGGAGAGGAGAGAACTTGACTCACTCTCCTTTTCAGTAGCTTCCTTTGCCAACACAACCTGTTCATGTTCAGGAAGCGGCTTCGTTCCATAAACCCTTACCTAACCTAACCCTTACCACTTCGTAGAATTATACCCACAATATGAATGGAGTTAAGTTATAAAGTTACTTACTAAAGTTAGGTTTATTAATTCACAAACACAATATAACAATACGTCCTTTACTTATTACTTCATAAATAACTTACGAACGTTTGAAAGTACCAACGAAATTACATAAGAGACAACATTTGTTCCATGTTAACATACTTTATTACGCCAATGTGTATATTTAATTGTAACAAACTTTCCTTGCTTGTTCTCGGGAACCTAGTTAATAATATAGAATTATTCAGTAGTATCATTATGTTTGTGGAAAAAATGGGTTCATTATTCTGGTATATAGGTTTAAGGACTTTGATTTATGAATTGTTTTTGGTAAAAGTTTGATGTTATTATTAGAAAAATATTTTAGTTTATTCGTCAAATAACAACGCAGCTTAATGATGCTGTGTCAAGGTTAAAGTCAAGTCATTTATTCCAATTAAACTATAAATAGGTACTTTTGAAGAGTCAACAAATAAATAATAGTCTGTCCGTCAGTGAAGCTAGGTGTGTGATGATGAAAATAACTAATGAGGTATAAAGGTTGGCAGATAACTTGGCATGATCTTGTTATCATTTTTTTCAAGAAAATTACTTTATTAACTTCAAATATGCGGCTGCGTCCGCATATTTTTAGTTCTTAGTATTTTTAGTCCGCATATATTGAGGATCAATCCCTGTGCGATTGGCGGAACTTTCTTATTATTTAAAAACATATTGCCAAGGTACGTGCCGAAAATTATACGTGCCGAAGTCTATATGTTATCTATCGAGCTAACATAGCCAATAAACATGGCTAGCACGCCACTGATAACCGCTCACTTTATTATTATTAGTCAAAAACTTATTTGACGAATAATTAAAACTGTTTTTTATACTGTAGACGTCTAGACATCTTTAAATACAAATAAAATTAACGTAATAATTACATTTAAGTGAAGTTTACAAAAAATAATATAAAATTGCAAACTTTTCAATTAAATTTATAATTAATGAGTCTTCTGCTTGTTGTCTGCATTGCGTCCGGTCCTGAGGTTGACACTGTATTGAGACACCGCGTTTCTAAGATTCTGTCTCGCAGACAGCGGTTCCAAGTAAAACGAGTGTTAATTAAGTATTTTAATTTGCTCCTCAGCACCACATCAAGACTATTTTTTGAAGTGGTTTTTGTGAATGCTTTTATTATAATGAGCAATGTAGTTGTACCTTAAGACATTGGTTTAGTATTAATAATCATACTGAGCAATGTTTTATAAGATTTTTTTTAAGTAAAAAAAGAGTTAGGTAATTATTGTGGAATCTGATTCAATAGGGATGATGACTGGGTATGAACGTTAAAATTCTATTTAGTCCGTCAGTTAGGCAATGAAAAAATATTAGACACGTACGTCATTTCTACGTATAAATCGTACCTAGTTGTGATGTCACGCGATATTTTAAATCAATATATATTCGAATCTATTTGTTTCCGTAAGAAAATAAATTACATTATACTCACTTTTTAAATTTCATACCAAACATAGAATAATTTTCCTATTATCCTCTGTTTATTTACCCATTACATAGTTACTTCTACCTCCTCGCTTTCAATGAGACTGGTCCCCAAGTGTTTACAGCGTCTTTTACGGGCGGCATTACATCAGTAATTAAATGGACCGCGGTTATTGACTCAAGAGATTTTTCGACAATCCACCCAGCCTTATACAGGCCTATAAAATCTTAGTGAGGCTTCTTTATGAGAAAAACGTAGCATTAACGTAGGTACCTGTAATAGGTATTTAAAATATTAGATACTTGGGATTCGGGTATCAAACTGTGATTAACAGTATTCATTATTTTGGTAACATAATCCGGAGTATACCTGTAGCGCAGATCTACGCAACACACAGTATGTTTTCTATTGTGTCTCCTATATGAGACGTTAATTATAGAAAACTTCCCCTTCTAGAGATAAAATATTAACTATAGAACAAGGGCTGTTCTATAGTTTCTGCTTGATCGCGTATTCTGTTTCATTTTGACAAGGTTCTTTCGTCTTCTTCATCAATACACAATTTACATGATCAAACTCTCTGATCAATAATTCCATGCACATCTTCTATAAATAAATTAGGCAAATAACCGTGCATGAATACCTTGTTACCATGCATGCATGTAGGTCATGCAAGCAGCGTCGCCACTAAGATGCCACAGTAAGGCTCCGACTCAATAGGCTTGCGGTCACTCATTCAAAATGGCCGCCGATAACGTTCAATGCAAAGGGTAACAAACAATACCTATTGAGCATATATTATGTACATTGTATTTATCATTCATGTATTTATTATTGGCCTTTTTCCTCTCATTGTGTTACTTAGTGGTATGTTAAGTACTTTTGTAACTCTCGAAGTTTGAGTGTGCTTGATGAAATGTGACATTTTATCCAATGTATGCTTCGCTTTATTTTACAAACATACAAGTTCAGGGGGATACACATCACACCCAGACCCGAAACAATAATTTGTGGGTTACACAAAGAGTTGCTCCGTGCGGGAATCGAACCCGCTCACGTTGCACGGCAGCCAGCTACCGCGCCAACCGTGCAGTCAAAACAAATGTGTTGGTTCCGAAAATATGTTGTAAATAAATTCAAAGCTCCTTTGACCTATAGAGGACAACATGATATTTGGTGAGGGGGTTGCTTTTGTAGCTATTCCTACGAAGTTTTGGTTAAAATACAGCGTTGGGATTCAAATAGATGTCAGCTACTAGCAATCAGTAAATTGACCACAAAAAGCTTTACACAGAGATGAGTGGAAGTACGGTAGGGAGGCCTTTGTCCTGTAGTGGGACGATTAGGCGAAAAACTAAACTAAAACTAAATTGGCCACTTACATAATTATAAATCTAAAAAAGACTAGTTAAAAATTAGTTTCAGACTAAAAATATCACAGTGCAACTAAAAAATTAAGGTGTTAAAACAGTTTTATGTTTCGTAGGCCGAAGAAATAGTGCAAACGACTTGTACCCCTTAGCTTACCCACTCATGCAAGCAACGCGTGTAAGCTGAATATTTTAAAAGATTTGCAAAGCAAGCTTGTCCCCGATGCATGTTTGCACTAAGAGCTCTCAAATATACTTTTATTTGACCTCGGACTGAATCAGGCTATTTGCCGGAGCCGGGATCGTGTTTGCTAATGCTTAGGTCCTCTGATGCCTCTTGAGTACTTAGAAATATAGGAGCATAATTTGTAAGGTTTGCTTCTTAGAGAGTTTGATTTGATAGAAGTTCTGATATTTTTAGATAAACCTGTTTGTGAGAGTGCTTTAAGAAGTAGGCATTTTTTTTAAATCGTTGCTCTACTCTTCGGTTTTCTCCGGTGTCGTACATGACACCCCGTCCCGGAACAATAATAATTTATCGATCACACAAAAATTGGAATCGAACCCGCTTTACGTTGCGCGGTAGCCGGTTGCCACCACGAAAATGTTAGGCCCGTAGTAGGTGTATTTCAGTACCTGACGGATTTATCGATTCTAAAGAACCCCTTAGTATAACTAAGTTCTCACTCATAGACGTGTATAAAGTCTGATTGTAAAATGTAACTGCATAGAATAAACATCAAAATAATACGAGACTAATAAAAAGTTCATCAAATAACAAGTTTTAATTACAAAAATCAACTCTCCTACGACGTTTTTACGATACCTTTTAGCATAACAAAGGCACACGTGTCACTCCATACTTTGTTGCTCTTATGACATCAAAATGAACATGAATATGGTAGTGCATTATGCAAACAAACGGTATTGGGTCAACGAGGGTTGGGCGGCACATAAATACAGGCGAGCGAGGTTCACTGGCTAACTGAGATCAGACTGCGAAAGTAACAAGACAGCAGGATAAAAGTAAATGGCAGTTTTTGAATGTATGTGCTGCGTAGTATCTATACAACCTGTAACAAAAATGGGATATACATATCAAGTGCACGATTTTTAGATAACATAACGATACGGGAAGGGTTTTTTTAAATTCATGTTTTCATGGTACCAAGTTATGAATTTTTCCAATACCTACACAAAATTAGGTAGACAGGAACTAGGCGATCAGATTTACAGAAGAAATGTTTCGTAATATTAGCGAGTGATCCCTGTAGTGTTGTGACACGTTTGTATGATTTGAAATCAAGAACCATGCAATACCAAGTATTTGGTACTAACTTTGTTGTATAGGGGGACTAGTCAAAGTCAAAAGTAACTGAGATCAGACTGCGAAAGTAACAAGACAGCGGGATAAAAGTAAATGCCAGTTTTTAAATGTTTGTGTTGTTGTAGTACTTATATAGGGTGACTGGTAATTAGTGAACGATATTTAAACACGTGATTGTACTTATGATTACAAACAACTTTCCCGAAGAAACTTTTTTGTATACTCATTAGTTTTATTTTTATAGCTACGTAAGTATTATGTTATTGTACCTACGTTGTTCATTTTTTTGACTGAGCAATCATGAGTTGTATGACCAGGTCAAATTTTATTGTTGAGTTTTGGGACACTTTTACATATACATATAGTTATGATGATGTATAGGGTAGAGTCATAGGGTTAATGTATGTTATATGTTATCTCCAGTAGAATATTAATGAAATAATTCGGTTTTATAATTCGCAATAGTATGAGATCGAGGATTGTATTTTGTATTTGGAGTCGGTCGGTCATATATACGGTACAGGCTACAGGTGTCCTTAATGTGTTATTGTTAAAAGGTAACAATTCATATGTAGTTATTGTGAAACAATGTTCGAGCAACCTTTAAATATTTCTAATTTCTTTCGTAGAGTAAGAACGGGGTGGTTTTTATGCAGTATGGTCTCACACTTCCTCTCGGTTCGCCCAAGGTGGGAGAAGACACTGGATGATATTCCCATTTTAAAGAAAATATAAAAATAAAAGATATTTAAATAAAACTACAAAAAAAGACGGAAAATAAAGCAAGTTTCCACCAAGCTCGGATGGGTGAGATTCAAACGGGTAGAAAATAGATATTTTCAACTGACTCCACGATGTCAACCGGCTCAGTAGCGAATGGGTGCAATTTTACGCATTGATTGGTGCATACAGATCGTTCGCAGCTTTTATACAACTAGATTGAAATCTCTTTAGAAAACGAAGAAAGAATAAACGTTGACAAGATTCTGTATCTTTCAAAGCGTTTGAATCGTCCTTGCTGGCTCTTATTTGATTTCTTTATTGGGTGTTTGCTTTGAGTAAAATGTTTTGAATTTGTAGGAATTGTGGGTGTTAAGGGTGCTTTTCTACCAGGGATGTGCTATGCTACGTTGCTGTGGATCCGTTTGGCTTTCACCAATCATATTCATTGGTGGTCATTCACACATAGCATAGCAGTGGTGGAAATGAACTCAGTTAATTTATGTTCTTTACATGGAAAGATGTGTGCTATGCATGGCTTCCCTAATAACGATACATAGCATACTTGAGCTGCGCATCTTCCTCGAACAGTTTCATAACTTAGTGTCAGTGGAAATAGTTACATAGTTTCACTATTATATCTTCGTAGCATAGCTACGTAGCACATCTCTGGTTGAAAGACACCCTTAAACTCATCAGCTGAACCATACAAGTACCATATTATAGTAACCCTTTACATGTAGAAGAAACGTCACTGTGGTTACACCATAACATTTTATTCCAACAAAACCGATTCTACGATGTCTTTAACTGAGTCCTAGAACAGTGTTGTGGTCACCTAATTATGCACAATCACCTCAGAAAGTATGTCGCCTATATTAAAACAAGAAAGGAATGGACCGGCATTTGTTTGCTCCTATAGAAAATAATAAAAGTACGACCGACACGAGGACAATGGCTTCGCCTTCATTCATTGCAACTCTATGTACTTACTTGTATATCTGTATGTCTGTGTAACGACCCCGTATCATTATATTGTGCCATTGATCTTGTATTTGTTTGTTTATTTAATTTTATGTTGATATTTTATTTGTAGAATTGTTTTTGTTATATTATTTTAATGTGTTGAGTTCTTTTGATGTGTAATGCCGTGTGTGCGATAGCATGAGTGTTGAGTATGTGAATTTGTTTTTAAATTTTTACTACTATCAAATAGTTATTTTAATAGTTCAATGGAGCACGGAACTTAGGTATATACATAGTTATGTTTTCTGTGACAGATTGGGAAGATTGGGAAGGGGGTAATTGCGCCTCCGGTAAGCTCACTTACACAACGAAACACAACGCAAACGTTGTTTCACGTCAGTTTTTTGTGAGGCTGTAGTATCACTCCGGTCGAGCTGGCCCATTCATGCCGAAGCATGGCTCGCCCACACTTTAATTCTTATTATTTTCATAAAGTCCTTATATAACTTTGATAAACTTATAGAGGGTGATGTCGAAAAACAACCATGTGAAGCATGTTTTCTTTTACAACACAACAACCAACAATAACAATATTTTACCTTTATACCGATAAACATCAATGTGATTTTCAAAGTCTTATTTAATCTGTAGTCCAGGTAGAAAGCCAGCCAGCTCACCGTGTCACAGTAACGAACTTCCGCAGTCGTGTCTCAAGAGCGAGGCAACTGCGCTCTATCGACGTCCGGCGCATTTACTTTAGCTAAATGAATCATAAATACAAGTACTCAGAGTATATTTTCCGTTAATTTAATTTATTTATAAGAGAGCAGTGCTATGTTTGTTGAGAGCTTGCTTACAAACGAGAGACATTTTAGATTTAGTCAATCTGTTAATATTATCAAAGTAAAACGCAACTAAAGGTAGGTTTTTTATAACGAAATTCTCAATAGGGATACGATCAAGTCTGGGATTAATACCCGATTACCTAAATAAAAATATGTAATAAATAGAATACAAAATAGAAATATACAACGTGAGAGTTAGGCATTGAGTTATATGTATTGGTCCGTGTAGACACAGAACAATTAGCAATTACTGCCGAACTCAGAGACTATTACTTAGCAACGATTTGTTTTTCTGATAATAATAGCTAAGGAATAGGTTAAGTAACCATTAAATGATTCTGAGTACGGCGGTTAGTTTGTTTTGTTAGTTTATTTTGTAGGGCTCGTAAAGCTTTATTAATTCAACAGAAGAGACAAATTCACATAGAAAGAAGTAATAAACAAACTTCATCTATCAAATATACTTGTACAACAAAAGTAAAATATTGACTTAAATATTGAATAAAGCGTTTCTGAAAACTTTAAGATTATAAACAAATTGACGGATTTAACTTAATAACTTGAGTTTAACGGATTACTAAGTTAGTTAATAATTAATTTCCTGAAACTACCAGACACTCGGGTGCAAAATATTAATTTTAGATGGCAATATTGGTTTTGCCGACATTACAAGGGTTGTCACTGTTTTACGAATACTAAAATATGTTTTTTTGATATTATTCCGGTTGGTTTTATATGTTAAAATATGTTATACATGTGTAAATAACATAAAGTTACAGTGTCTTTATGTAATTCAGATTATGCTGGTTTATTCGCTTTCAAAAAGATGGAGACTTTATAATGCGCATAAGTTTTGTGTCATATATAGCCTCTAGCATGATTTGAAACTAGTCGAGTTTCGTCACGAATTACTCGTCAAACAGTTTAGTGGGTAAACCGATAATATAATAACCTATTTGGTCACTCAGTTATTAAGTTTATATTATTCTATTATTGAGTCCTTAACAAAATATGTTTCAATCCTACAAGCTAAGTTATGTTTACTAAAAGATTTTAAGAAATACCTAATTCTATATGTAAAAGTCACACCATGTTACATGACATTAAGAGCTATTACATAAACTAAATAGATACCCCTTTCAACAACCATCAAAACGCTATTTAATGTTACAAAACGTAAAAGCTGTAGGGATGTCGTGATTGCGCTATTTCGGAGCTTATCGAAAGATGCTAGCTTAGCCGGTAATCCTGTGTTTGACAACCCTAGACAAGTGTGTTGGCGAGTGGCAGGCTAGGTCAGTCTATTAGTTTGGCAGTGTGAACCGGACTGACGGATTATTTCATAGTTATTTATTAGAAAATGGATTTGTGCTGTGATTTGTGCTGTGCTGGCTGCTAGCTTGAGTTTTGGAAAAGGGATCTAAAATATAAGGTACTAGTGTTTAAATTCTTATAAGGAAAGTCACAGATTTCATAGGGTTATTATTATTTTTGATTTAGAGAGTGATTATGAAATAACTTTTTCTAGAGTCTATTCTATACCATACAAATATCTATATTTTTGTTGAGTGTATTAAATTAAATTACTAGAAAGCGGTATTGTAAGAATCGCAGCAATTGGCGTTCCATAGTCTCTGCTTACCCCCATGGGAGACAGGAGTTAGATTATGTATGTATTTACGTATGTATGAAACTACTTACATAATGAACAAAACAGGAACATTTAACAAATCGGTTTCATCTTCAAGGGAAACTTAACTTAATACTACTTGTTTTAAGACTCAATAAAAACAATGATAGTTTGTCTTTCATCTTTGATCTCTATAATCTTTACTTTGTAAAATATCTTACATACATTTTCCTATTCCGTATTTTGTGCTATAAGTCTCTATATACAAATAAAAATGAATGCTATATTAAAAGAACCTTGTCCGAGTATTTCCACTTAACATTTTGAGCTTCAATGAGGTGATTAGGCCTGAATACCTGTCGTAGTTACGATGTGGTACAAACAAACTATTAGAATAAATACTATGGTATTTAAATTATACCTACTTTTAGGCTAGGATAATTTTTCTCACTTTAATTTGACATTTGTTCGTAGGTGATTTGAAGACATAATTTTGTTATTTTGTTTCGAGTTAATGTTTTTATTTTAAGTATTTTGGTCTGGTTGGTAAATATATTTATTTGTACCTTAGTGACGTCTGTGACTTTTGATTGATTCTTGAATTATGAATCTTTATAGGACTTAGGTTCCAGTTCGTATGCGTGTTAAATGGTTGATTTATTCCGAACGTGCTTTCGTTTCGATTACTTTAAACGTAAAGCAAACTCGTACTGAATTTTATGAACAAAGTGTCAAAATCAGTTGGGCACGACTATATTTTTTCAAAATATCGTGTATTTATTTACGTTACATTATCTATTTACATCTTCTACATCAAGTACACTACAGCTTATCGAACGATGTCTAGAATTTCAGACTTGACCCAAACGAATATTAAAACTTCTTCGATATAAGGGTTAACATAACTATGTTTAATATTCCATTAAGAACAGTAAAAATATCTCAAACATTTTGGTGAATATCCCTTGATATTCCTGAGCTGGGAAGATATTCAGATGTAACATTATTTCGGAACTTATGCTAATTTTATTAAGATACAATTTACCCTGGCCGTACCTTTTTAGTGTAATGGTTAAGTGAACTATTCAGAGAAGGCCTTTTATTATAACTTTCGATTACTTCCACTCAGTAGACTTAAATAATAGTTTGGGTGTACATGTACATAATCAGTCTTGAAAACCACACGTAACAGGGATGATAGGTACCTACATACTTCATCCATTTTGTATTTACAAGATTGGCAGTACAATTGTATTATGGCGACACAGGACACGTAACACATAGATGATTGACAAACAAATCAACTGATGACATTATAAAGCCTACATTGCACGTATGAGGTTTACATGCGAATAAACATGGATAGAACATCCCAACGAACAACTGTTGTGCAGAAAGCCCGCCAGGCACGATCACCTCACTAGGTCGGAGGATTCTTCTTTTCTAGGGGAACTTTATTCACTGTTCTCTATAAGATTTAACAAATCAAAATAAAAATACTCTACCGTGTATGTATGTACTAGTATCATAAAATCATGTGATCGTGGGGTGATGTGGTCTCAGTCTCTTTTTATCCGTTGTTCTTTTTGGCTCGGGTTTTAAAAGGGGATGACTTTTTAATTTATCTTGAGTGAGGTATCTCTAGATCAATTCAATTAAAGTGGCCAGTATCAATTAGATTAGACCTTTTTAATTATTTGTGTATAAATAAGTCGGTGTCCCAAGAAAAGTGAGGCTTGGAAAAGGAGATGGCCAAATGACTGACCCAGGCATAATAACAAGAATACGAATTTCACGCTAACCCGTATCATTTAAATATTCACTTATGAATTATTTTGTGTTTAACTAATTCTAATAACTTGGTGAATAAAAATTAACAAAAATAAGTTTCATAATTGATTTTTTTCTTTTACCCACGTTTCGGGTTTATGACCAAATATATGGGATAACCGAAGTTTTTCTTCAAATAATACTCATTCTTTCTTTACCTTTTTGGTGGTAAAGGGAAAGGAAAAGGTTTGGGGAAGTAAACAGTATGTTGTGATAGGGGTGTGTGCAAGATTTATTACCGAACTCACTTAATTCTTTTTTTTGATATTCACTAGATTGCACAATCTTACTATATATTTTGTGTCTGTTTTATGTCCATATTCAATAACGTTTTATAGCTGAGTGCAATATAAAATGATAATTATTTAAAACCATGTATTTTTGTATTTTTTCGGTTGACTATGAAGGAAGGGATCTCAGATAATCTCTTGAGATAAAATTGTAATTTTTTCTATCATAATTTCTCAGTAATGACATGGTTGGCGTGAAATTGTATTCGGTATATGGGATGAAGACTGCACTATTACATAGGACGCATAAAGGGAAATTGGGTGTCACGTTTAATTTTATTATAATGTACTTTATGTGCATATTTTGGAATCGTTATCGTATAGGCCTAATATTATTTAACTTTATGCATTTATTATTACATTCAGAGTGCTTTTCCACCAGAGATGTGCTATGCTACGTTGTTGTGGATGTGTTTGGCTTTCACTAATATTCATTGGTACACATAGCTTTGCACTAGTGAAAGATGCGTGTTATGGATGTGTCCTTTGGATGGTTACTCTACTATTTATACATCGCATAAATCAGTGAAAACGGCACATATTTTCACACCTTAGCTGTTACACGGTAATCGAGCAGACGTATTGCCTGATGGTAAGCAATCGCCGCCGCCCATGGACACTTGAAACACCAGAGGCTTTACAAGTGCGTTACCGGCTTTTTGGGAGTTAGGAATTTAAGGGTTGTTGTTCGGGAATGGGGATGGGGAAGTATTGGGAAGGGGTGAATTGGGCCTCCGGTAACCTCACTCACACAACGAAACATAACGCAAGTTTAATTTCACGTCGGTTTTCTGTGATAGCTACGTAGTATTACTCCGGTTCGAGCCGGCCCATTTATGTGCTGAAGCATGGCTCTCCCACACTTGATCTTCGTAGCATAGCTACATAGCAGCATCACTGGTGGAAAAGCATCCTTAATTCACAAACAGTCAAAGTATTTGGTATGCAGGTAAGAAAATTGATTTAGTACAGAGACGGTATCTTTCGTCAAATTAAATTGTATGCTTTTTGACAAAACTGTTGATCGGCGCAACAGCCAACCGTCTCTGTACTGAATCAATCTTTATGTTCTTACCTGCAGAGTGCATACTAAATAATAGTATTAGCTTACTATGCATTTAGTTGAATGTAGTTCGGCAACTAATTGTTTGCTCCAAAACTCTCAGATGAGATGCGGATGGAGCAGTCGTGGCCAGTCCATTAGCGAGCCTTAAGCCGGCCAGTAACGAGACTTTATAGTAAGCCCCTGATCTCAATTAGAGCACTGAGGATATACAGAATTATTGCGGTTATAGTATTGAGATTGAATTCTGAGATGATTTGGTAATTAGGTTAGGATATTAGGATGTAGGATAGTAGGTATAGTTTGTTAATGGTTACTGATTATTGTGTGCTAAAAGATTTGTTAACGCGATTTCTAATCAAATTGCATAAATGAAGAAATAATAAAACTGATTTTTTAATAATTGTATTACTTCATTTCAATGTAATAATGTCTAAGTACTCAGTGTCGCCAGAATTTTAAACTGCGATTTCAAACTAGTTGGCCACAAAAAGCATGGAGCTTTTAACAAAGGCCTATATCTCAGTAGTCGACGGGCAGGGATTGTTGTTTTTGATGTTGAATCGTGTTATCGTTTGTAACAAAGGATACAAATTAGAAGTGCTTGCAGTAAGACAAATAGTTTCAGAAACTATTAATTTTTGTGTTTACAATCATCTATACATATAATAAAATCGTAGAAAAGTGCTGTCTGTACATTGAAAATAAAAATAAAAAAAATAGCAGGGGTTATTGTTATGTCGATGTCGAACCCAAAAATGTAATTAACTTTTTTTTGTCTGTTTGTCTGTTTGTCTGTTTGTCTGTGTGTCTATGCGCGCTAATCTCAGAAACGGCTGATCCGAGTTGGATGCGGTTTTCACGAATATATTGTGGTATGCTTCAATTTACATTTAGTGTTTGTTTCATGTCAATCGGTTCATAAATAAAAAAGTTATGTAAAATTAAAGAATCACGTCAAACACTATCTGGGGGCACGGTAGTGCCCCCGCCAAGACGAGCCAAGCGAAGCGCAAGGGCACTACCTACCTTTTCTCGAAGCGCTTCGTCGTATTTTTGAACCTTCATAACTTGAGTTTGGGTTATACCAGATAAACAAAATTTTCAGGATATAATGTCAGTGGTAGACTTAATAAACCTCTAAAGTTTCAATTGCATAGCTCTTATACTTTAGATTTTATTGATATCTAAAATACCCCGATTTCGTCACTCACTCACTGATGATCAACAAAATTCTTAAGGTACTTCCTGAAGTCCTAGAAAACTGAAATTTGGTATGTAAGCTAGTATTAGTACCCAAACAACAAAAAAATCCTAAAACTTGGAACTTTTACCCCCAACCCCTTAAACTAGGGGTGAAAGTTTGTTCGAGACTTCCGCAACTTTTGACGCTAGAGGTCTGAATGCGGCCGCGGAGGGGTAAAAATCTGAAATAGGGAAACTTAATTCCCTATTTCCTGCTTGAGATCTGAAAATTATACACAAGTACATAGAACACAAACTTTTCATCAAATCAAAACATTATCCTACCCATAAGTACTTAGATATGAATAATATTACTACACTTCACTTCGGTAAGTGTTTATTAATCAACCTATACTTTTGAACATAAGCATCGTAAGTATAGTATGCGCCAACGCCCGCCGCCTGCCCCCTCGTCCCCGCGCAGTAGCTAAAAATAATCGGCCCGTCAGCGAGCGCGGCACCCGAACGCGGGCAGACGCGCGAGGGCAGACGTCGTTGACGGTTGTCTCGTTGAATGAAAAGTTTTCGGAATATTTCGGTGATTTAAAAGTTTGCTATCGCGGAGAAAAAAACCATTTGCCTAATATTTAATTGTTAGTAGTTTAGTAGGTAAAGGTTTAGATACTAGTGTTTTAATTTTCATTGATAAAAAGTATTAGGATTACGTTTCCAATTTTCTTATAAATTTAGTAGTTTAGTAGGTGAATTTGTCGCTTATTTTATCTTTCTATCATAAGCAACCTACAAAAAGAAATGAAATCCCACAAAAACATTTCATGTTAAATGTTGCCAAGACGAGACCATATAGCTCGCACTGTCAAAAAGTAATCAGATCCCGTGTAGAGCCAAGTTTCTAACCCTATACTTTTGAACTGGCGAGTTCGCCGCACGGAAAGAGTTTAGAAGATTGAATAGATTTTTAAGCTCAAGCCCATATGACGAATAGCAAAAAGTCCGTGCGGCCGACTCGCCAGTTCAAAAGTATAGGGTTAGAAACTTGGCTCTACACGGGATCTGATTACTTTTTGACAGTGCGAGCTATATGGTCTCGTCTTGGCAACATTTAACATGAAATGTTTTTGTGGGATACCATTAATCTCCGCAACTATTTGACGGATTTGGTTGAAATTTGGTACAGATATAGTTTAGAACCTTAGAAAGGACATAGGATAGTTTTTATTTCAAAAATCAAAAAATAAAAAATAAATTTATTCCGGACATACAGCGCCGCATGCATGCGGGCATGCAGGGCATGCAGCATGTCGGGCTGTTCCTATACTCCGTAGATAGATGGCGTTGATCGCGCAATGGTGTCATTACAATTGTTCAGTTCATGTTATTGTTTTAATTCATTGGAAATTTGTTTTTACAAAATAGTAAAAAGCAATGAAAAATATAATGTAATACAACTTTTAGTACAAAGAAAACGCTCTAACGGAGTATAGATAATTCTATGTCGATCGTAACACGACTTCGGTTCATTTGTTATTGTTTTAATTCATCGAAAAAAGTAAATAAATAGTAAAAAGGTATGAAAAAAATAATATCAATATAATAAAACATTTAGTACAAAGAAAATGCTCTAACGGAGTATAGATAATTCTATGTCGATCGTTACACGACTTCGGTTCATGTTATTGTTTTAATTCATCGAAAAAATGTAAATAAATAGTAAAAAGGTATGAAAAAAATTTTTTTTTAGTACAAAGAAAATGCCCGAACGGAGTATAAATAAATAATCCAAGTTGTCTTTATCCTCGATAGATGGCGTTGGGATCGAAATAGATCGCGCTATGGTTTCGTTACATTCATTTGGTTGGGTATCGGCCGAGCGCTTCGGTACTATCGTAGAAAAAGTGTATTATCAGTCGTATGATTATTTGTCTGTAGTGGTCCTGCTGTTTCGTATATTCTAAATAAATGGTTTCGTTGTATTTGTCAATTAATAAGTTTATTTGTTGGGTTTTCCTGGTTTTCTGGTTAAATTATTTAACGTAGGTTTAGTTTGATATCGATTATTAGTAGTTACTGTAGTTAGTTTTTTTAATAAAATTGTAAGTCTAATTTATTAATTAATTAGATTAGATTAGATTAGATAGATTAGATTTAAGTCGTTTCTTTTAAATTATTTAGTTTAAGCTTGGTTATTATAGCATAGAGGATAGGTTGTAATATAATTTCTTTTTTAATTGTTATAAATTCGTAATTCGTAGCTTTCTTTAGTTATAAGTTAGTTTTCATCTTAAGTTCGGAAAGATTACAATATTTCTTTAGTTTAAGTCCGTTTTTAAATTATTTTCAATGCCCTAAGTGAGTATACATCTATTAAATTCAAACGCAGAGCTCATTATGTTGATTTTTGAAGAGTTCCCTGAAATATCTTCTACATCTCATTTTTGAAGAGATCCCGCGAGATCGGGAACTATGTGGTTAAAACCAAAAATTTGCCGGAAGTCACTATTCCACGCGAACGAAGTCGCGGGCAAAAGCTAGTACTCAAATATGCTTCCTACTATCTAACCTATTTGAAAATACTCTCGTGCAATCATAGTAGTTATGATTTTAATCTAAAATACGTGAACCACCATAAACATTTTATATGACGAGCGATTCACTCTAAACTTTCCCGTTTAACTAGAAACGAGTTAAAAAGTTTAATGTACGGGGAACGCGGTCAAATTAAATGCTACGGTTTAACTGATGTATGTTGATGCATTTTATAGAAAACTGTTTTTTATTTAAATAAAATATTTTAAAAAGCTTTAATATGTGAGAGTGACTTTGTGCCTATTTTCTTTTAGAAGTTTTATGTTTAGAATATAATAAGACTAACCGCCCCACTCAGAGTAATTTTATGGTTACTTAACCCAGTCCTTAGCAATTATTTTCGAAACAAAATCGTTACTAAGTAATTATTTAATATCTCTGAGTATGGCAGTAAGATTCCCTATTTAGGGATTCGGTGTTGGGCCCAAAAAGTGAGATTTTATTTATTTTCAGACCTTATGTAATACGGCGTTACTGTATTTTTAGAAATGTACTATGTGTAAATGACTCTACCAACCAGTTCAAGCAAACATACACAAAATTGTTCAACTTCCTACTATCAAAATATACCCCGCAATTACTCCGAAATATCGCAAAAAAAAATATTTCACTATCGAAATAAGTCAAGGACATCATCTGAAGACCTAATTATGGACGTTTTCATACCAACCTTCGTCATGCCCAACTAACCCTTTTTATGTCACCTAACGATTCAATAAAACGTCCCAGCGCTTACAGGGTTAAGTTGAAGCCCATTACTGAGTTAACTATTGAACCCGGTTGAAGAAGTATGTTGGGAATAATTTGGGTATATTTTGTTGATAGAGAGATAGATATATCTATATATCTATAGATAGGGTGTGCTGTATACTAGTTTCGGGATTTGGAAAAATATAATATTGATAGTCTTTTCTTATAATTTAGTTATAAGTGACGTAAGGTAGGTAATGGCCGTGTGGAATACTACTGTCACCACCCGGAGTTACGGACTGCCTAGCGGGTTACCCGGGCTCCAGCTCGAAAAGCAGGAGTAGGAAGGTATTTAGTCAGTAAAAGTCTGACACTTACTCTCGCCTCGCCCAAGGCGGGAGAAGCCATTGAATGATTTTCCAGCCTCAAAAAAAAAAAAATCAGTTTACTGAATACCGTAATTTCTGCCAGGTTATGTATGACTACCACACCTTTCCCTGATCACATATCAACATAAACAACAACCACCATTGTTAAGGGTTGTTATCACAAAGGTAATCTTGGATACACTTTCAGATTTCCCTTTTCACTCCTAAATATATCCCTTTTAAGCCTAAATGAAGATGTAGAACGGTGTGTGACCACAGATTGGTCTTATCTGTAGACAGTTGAATTTTATGTGGACACAAATAGCAGTAAAGATGCAGGTACAAAGGCATTCAAGGTCACACCATGAGAGTAGAGAAATTCCAAAATGTTTATGTCCAAAATCTTTAATGTTATCCGGAAGGTAACATATGAAATTATTGCTCTAACTGTACCTATGCTGCTATACATTTTGACTAAATGCTTAAGCTATTAATAATATTAATCATCGAAACATACAATTAATTGATAGGACTTATCTGTCTTATAATTACTTATAAGATGCACTCGGTTATACTTAAATATTAGGCAATAAGGTCGGTCTGTTCGTTAAAAAAATTGAGTAAATAAAAATTGATAAATTGGTTCCTGGTGTAGGCATAAAATGACTCCCATGGGATCAATAAAGAACCTGGCGAAAGTGATTTTACTACCTGAAAATACCAATTTATTAAACCAAAACAAAATTGCATTTAAAATTCTTAAACAACACTTTAGTAATAAAATCACGAAATTGAAATCAATTATTCAATTGCAAAAATAGGAAAACCGTACGTAATAAGAAAACCTCAAAATTTAATTCAAGCAAGCGGTTTTCAGAAGAAAAATATTGCAAGAACGAGATTTGAACCGCATTTATTGCAAGCCATGAATGATGCATGCCGCACACAAGACGAATCAGATATTTGATTAATATAAATATTTATTCATTGTATATTTTATGATATCATTTCTGTGGACTTTGCATTCAAATGTGAGGTTTGAATGTGATATTATTGAATATCTGAATTATATGCTGCGTTAGGTGTGAATGTGGTTATAAATTTATTTAACTCTAGCTTTTAGGTATATTATTTGGAAAATGATTCTACAAAATGTGGTTACAATAATATTGCAATAAAATAGACAAATATGTAAAGGTGAGCTTATGTCCAATATCAGGTGACTTTAGACTTTATGTTTATAAAGTCCTAAGGTTTAAATTTGAAGTTTCCTAAAACCTTAGCTTAATTTCTGAGCCTACACAGAGACTCGTTAACTTATAATAATTGCAAATGTCAGAGGATTAAATATATGGAAATGATACAATTTTGATAATAATGATACAAAGCGTTCCCTTAACGTTTATAAATAACGCAAGGCGATATGTTCTTTAAAGCGGTAATTACTTGTGTAATGAGGGGTCCCTTGTGTCCCTATACTAAGGTATAGAAACATTGATATAAGCTCAACCTAATTAGCTTGGGCTATAATTTATCTAGCTTAGATATCCTGTGGGTATTGTTATGGGGTTATTAGGTAATGAGTAATATTCTCAGTGCATTTTCTGTTAGAAAATCTCGACCATGCATATAGATACTATCTTTCTTAGAGATCCAAAAAAGTATAGCTTACTTTACATATTAGAGATTGATGCACTAGTTTTTAAGTTGATTATGAAACACTGTATTGTATCAATATAATGAATTGTTGGTGAACCAAATTAGTAATGTAAAATGCAGAATTTTGTATTCACTACTTAAGTTATGTATATAAAGTTAGTTCAGAATTAATCTTTCTTTAAAATAAAATGAAAATATTTAATTTGTATCTGACTATTTGGCTTAGAATAAAACTTTATGCATTTACTACTTGAATTTCGATTCGTGAAGAGTAGGTTACTTTTTTTGTTTTTTATTTTCTTGGAGGTGGGAAAATCATCCAATGACTTCTCCCGCCTTGGGCGAGGCGACAGGGAATGATTGAAATACTGACTAAAAAGCACCCCGTTCCTACTCCTTCTTGTCGAGCTGGAGCCCGGTAAACCCGCTAGGTAGTCCGCAGTTCAGGAGAGTCAGTTACTAAAACTGCAACATAATATAATAATATCATGACACACAACACAGAGTAGGAATGTTTGCGTTGAAAATTACCTAATTCGAAGTTGACTGAGTGAAACTATTGTGCGGTAGGTAATGTACTCGCGTTTACTGAGTACAGTCAACGACACACGTTGTTCTGTACTTATTGTATGAAAATATTATGGTGGTATTTACACTGGGACTGTGTAATGGAATAGCGGGTTTGTTTCTAAAGGGTTGATTATGACTGCTGGGTTCTTATGCTGTGGTTGATTTTCGTGATTTAAAATGTGTTTTTTTTTTTGGTAAAAGTGTAGTGTTTAAAACATGTATTATTTCATGTGGTATGCTAGCCGCTTCTGCAAATATAGTGCGACGCCAGGTCGGGCGTGAGCGGCCACGTTTTCTTTTCTCTTGAGGAATCTATTCCAAGGCTTGCTTTGGTATGTGGTCAGGAGTCCTTCGGAGCGTTTTGCGGCCCTTGTGGCGTTTGATCTGGCGGTCGATCGGACTTTCGCGACATCTGTCCTATAGCTGTACATTGGATATAGGCTCGGGCCAGTAAATTCTCAGAATGCGGCGTAAGAAAGGTTTAAAACATAGATCCTTATTAAAAAAAATCAGGAAGTTTCTTAGTTTTTTCACTATTTCTTAACTATTTTAAAATATATTATAAAGTATTACATATTATTTTACATGTCAGATAAAATCCAACAAAAGTTAAATTGTGATATAAGTGCGAGACAAACGTTTTGTAAATAAAGTCATGCATAGCTAATGTAACGCCTTGCACCGAGAGACAACCGCCCACTCTGTTGTACTCGTACACAATGCAATATGGTTGACAACATGTATGATTTTAAATGCATATTCTTTTGTCAAAGGAAATACTTGAAAACTTGGAACATTTCATAAATATAAAGTCAAAGTCAAAGCATTTATTTCAGTAATTCCTTACACGTATGAAATGTCAAATTTAAATTGTGCCTTAGTGTGTTTATCAGTGAAGCTAGGTGCTTGTTCTAAAGTGTAGTTTCGAATGGAGAAGAACCAGCAAGAAACTTCTTACTCTTTACAAAATAAGTTTTTTTCCAATCTCTCTGATAAATTAATAGTTATTTAGCTGTGACGTTATTCTAACGCTAAAAAAACATGCATAGACTTGTATGACTAAACACTAAATCACGTTAAAAGCACAATCATTGCGTATTCTGTTGTGCACGACAGCGTTAGGGTTTAAATTGTCAACGTGTTTGACCTAACCTCATGGAAGTGAGTATCGTGTGAAATTATTTACAACCCATTTTGCGGTGCTAACGTGTAACAGGTCATTGGAAATTAAACTTTAAAATAGAGATGATAACCACTATTTTTTATTGCATAATTTAGGTTCTTGTTGATCGATAGGCTGTAAAAACGACTGAGAACGAAGAAGTTTTGAGTACGGATTTGCTATGGCAATAAACTTACCCTGAATTATAAATATGTGACTTATAAGTTAACTGGTGAAAAGCTATCCATTTGGGGATAAAAAGGCGTAACCATATGTAATATATTGTAAAACTGACATGAATATTTCTAATACAAGTGCAATATACATAAATAAAGTGATAGTCGTCGACATGCCGTTTGTCTGTAGCAAACTGCTACGGCGTAGCGCTACGGCTACGGTCGGCTACCTCCGCGTAGCCGGAGGGCGCGAAATATTGTGTAGATTCCAACACGTTGGGCGTTGCAACATGGATGAGTGACGGTTCATATATGAATTTGTTGAACTAAAAGCTTTATTTTGTATGAATATTGTGTAAAACGTCATTAAAATTTTTGTTCTTTTTAATATATGTTAAGGAATATATTCTCTTTATTTGACCATTTTTATTACAGCAGACAATATATGCATGAGTTCTTATTTAAATTAATTACTTTTAAAAAGCTGGTGACAATATACATCATTCTTCATACAAAATAAACTGAGCTGTAAACTATTAATTTTACTCGCGTCTCACGATAAAATGAAACAAACACAAACAAAAAACAACTACTAAATAATGTATGCAAAACTCACATAGTTTTAAATCTCATACATCACAGCAGAATGATTAATTAATGCGCTTGCATGCATTCATCCTTTACTAAACTAAAGTAAGCTAAGCTGAGCAAGCACAAAACGACACTAGCGCCACCTGCTTATAATTGATTAACGGTGACATTACGACAATAGTCGTCCTAAATAAACTTCTGAAGTTACACTCAGCACTGAAGTACAATCGAGAACATAAATACACAGTCGGTATTTATAATGCCTCTCTATGTTTGTGCACCTGTACTCGGACAAACATCGGCGATTTTTGAACACAAACGTACTCGTTTGAAACGCTTTTGTGACCAACTGTACGTTGTTGTGCTAAATGGAACTGTGAACGGTGTGTGTTTGAGTTTCGATTTGTTTGTGGCAAGTTGAATGCGTGGCTTATAAATTAATGTTTAATGAATTCGGTTTTCTACGTTTCTCCTTTGGTTTGGTACCTGGTTGGTTAATACTTTTGGGTACAGGTTTGGGGTTTTGGCGGCCAATGCAAGGGATCGGGTTTGTAAAAGCGGGTTAGGGTCGTGTATGTGTGTTGTGAGGGCATTGTAAGTTGTTGTTTTTAAGTTTCTTTTTAGATCTTTATCTACATTTGCATCTACATGTTATTCTTCCTCTATCTTCTAATAAATAAAACTGGAATGTCTGTTTGTAATATTGAATATACAACATGCATATGAATATACATACATTCGTTACATCCATACACCAAAATATCATTTCTTACAATTTTTGTTAACACTACAAAATTATTTTTATATTGAATGCTCCTTTGTCATTAATTCCTTAAAAAATGACTCAGTAAATAAACACAAGCTGCCAGTTTCCATAAAAAGACGATCAAAAAATTAAACAGCCAGTTTGGAAAATAAATACTTTTGGCGTGAAACTCAACGGCGTTGTAAAACTTTTGATACCCGTACGATTCGGCAAATTAACCCGTCGATGGCTTAGCTCGGGACTCTGTTGTAAAGTACTAGTTAACTGCTGTACTGCCAATGTTCCGCTTTATTATTGGTTTTATTATCTAGTAGCGTTTATTTTCTATTCTATGTTTTGTTTTTGATTTCATCTCTAGCTGTTTGTGTGTGTAAGTTAAATTTTTTACTTTGTTGTTGGTTAAGATAAAGAAGGACTTGTTTTACATAAAAAAATACAAAAGTTTGGGTTAAAATTAGTTACGAGGTTCTATTTAACGGCATGGTTGGCGCGGTGGCTGGGCAATGGGATACTGGCTGCTGTGTAGCAGGTTTTATTTCCGCACGGAGCAACTCTTTGTATAATCCACAAATTATTGTTACGGGTCTGGGTGTCATGTGCGTGTGAAATTGTATGTTTGTAAACGCACCCATGACACAGAAAATTCAAGAATTATGGAAAGCCTTTATTAAAAAAAAAATGGAAACGATTTCATGCAACATGTTGTTTTTAGTTTAAAAACAAATTAATAAAGTTTCTATAATTCCACTCTATACCAACAACAAGCTTAACACCAAGTGTCTTACAAAATAATATATCTTTCTTGATACTCTTATGTTTTCTCCGAAAAACATTGAGTATAACAGCAGTCGTACGTCGCTGTAATTCCACGGGCCGCTCCTAATCTCGTAACCGCAACACCGGCCACTCAACACCAATGAAATCGGACGACCGAGAAAAAAATACGCGACATAACTTCCACAAGTTTCACCAAAACTCCGGAAGGGACTAATGTTCAGAATAAGCCTCACCTGCAACGCAAAAAATTCACCGAAACATATATTTTAATAAGTACCATTGTGTTTCTTTTAGACACGAATTTTATTTAAATTATCAAAGGGTTGAATCATAATGGAAGTGTAGGTAGCTACTGTTCGTACCTACCCACTGTCATTCCGTATTTTTACGCAAAGGTTAAGCAATTTCGCCAGGGCCCACCATTGTTCGTCTCCATTAATATTCGGGAACATTACCAACCGTGGGACGCTGGATAAGTAGACTCGTCCGTGAACGACTTAATTCAGAGCCGTTGTTTAGATAAATAATTGCTTTAAAATCTTGCCTTTTCGTTTGCGAAGTTTCAAGTTTGTTACTTACCTAAGTGTTTTGTTTCGGACTAAGTTTAAGTGCTTGTTCGGGACGTGGTACGTTCATAATTTGTGAGGATTAAGATGGTCCCATATTTAGATCGGTCCCGCGGTCGAGTCCGTATCTGTTGCTTGTCACAAAACAGACAAAAGGGTGTTTCTTATCAAAATACTCCCTGCTGTTTTGATGAGCGGACATTTTGAATGTAATTGTATCGCTGTGCAGAATATTTTTGAAGCACAAAGAACTGCATTTATTTGAGGAAACTTAATTTAAAAATGAAAATTTTGTAGAAAATATTGCAAGAGGATTAAGTAAACGTTTTTACAGCGTATGGTATAAAATACGGTGAGAGGTAAGCCGTAAAGCTGATTACGATTGCGAAACATTAAAGTATAATTTTATATAGTGACACGGCCGACATATTGTTGAAATAACATAGTTTCAAACTTGGAACTTATCACGCAATGCGATTAAAATGGCTTAGTAAAGTTAACAACGACTGGATTAATTTCAATAAATTTCATTATTCGTGCCAATTAATTTCATCGTCTGAGATTATGTCTTGATTAATTAATTAAATTCATCAAGATTTAAGTACACTGAGTTAGGAATATTGCTTGGGAGTTATAGATTGGGAATGATTATGAAATTTTATTGACAGAGGGGGGACAGAGCAAAATGTCGTTGATGCAAATTTTGAAGAAGTAATTATAATTTGTGACGATTTTCTGTTATTTACTTGCTTTTAAATTATGGTCTTTTAAAATTTCTGTATTTTAAAACACTATCATTTTAAGTATAGGTCTCCTATTTTAATATTTTCTTTAAAATATATGTAGTAACTAACCTAATTATATAAATTTTTCCTCTTGTGAAATGGCTAGGTAAAAACAGAACAAAAGTTAATTAAAGTTGAAATTTTAAATGTTTAGTTAAGCTTAAAAAATACATTAATTAACATTTTAAAAACAAAGTTTACGGTTTCAATGGAAACCTGTGAATTCAAGTGAATATTATTTTCTGTTTATTTATATGTAGGTGCTAATTGTAATAAAATAATTATTATTATGTTATCGGTTTACTCACGTAACTGTTTGACGAAGAACTCGTCTAGTTTCACGACAGTCACCGCGTCGTGTGTCGCGGAATGCTGCTCATGAATATGAGCCTCTAGCATGGCTTAAAACTAGTCGAGATTCTCGTCGAACAGTTAGGTGATTAAGCCGATAGCGTAATAAGTAATTTAGTATGTCTCACGAAAGTTATATTTTTTTTTGTCTTTGTTAAATATGGTCTCCTAATCTACATAACCTGGTCATAAGACATGAAATATAATTTTATTTCCGCGATAACAATATAAACCTTAGTCTGTGAATAACAAAGTATGTAAAGTTGTATAATTTACATAATGAAATGAAAGTTTTATCCCTAAAATTATCCCTTAATAACGCTGTAGGAAAATTGTTCAGGACGGACTCGCAGTGAAGAGGACATGTTCGTCAAATTATCTACTATGTTTAGGACACCTGGTTTCAAGGGTTTGTGGAATTGAAAGGAAGATACGCTGGGATTTATAACTCTTTAAATATTGGTAGTACAGTCCATGAGTATATTGTGTTGTGTTGGCAGTTAATTGTGCATGGACAGGAATTGTTTATATGGAAAAAGTAATTGTATCGACTTGTTTGAATCAAGTAATGTAATAAGTTAAGTAAATGTAATTGAGACATACAAATTCGAAGATATAAGTTTAAATCTACACTGTAATCGTAGAACTTAATGAGTTTACGGCGATACGCATTTTTGCCAACTAACAATAATGCACTCACTTTAAAAAAAGATAAGATTTCTCACTTGTCTTTAAAGTGTATATGTGTTTTGAAAAGGGCTTTAGTAAATCACGCATCACTTTAGTAAATCAATCATTCCGAATAGCCTGTAAAAATAAGCGTGAGCGATAATTATGATAGAAATCTGACTTATATACAGTTTGTAATGGCTTTTTTATGGAATAGAGGACAAACGAGCAGACGGGTCACCTGATGGTTTAACTATATTCAGAGATAGAACTAAACAAAATTCAAAAATCGATTTAACAAGATGCTCAGAAGTATAACCAGTTCGGAACTATTAAGAGGAAGGTACACAAGTACACAAGTAATATATAGACATGCAATCTGTGTAAACATATGTATATGTGTGCGGGCTTCGGAGATTTGTAGTGGCCGCAAGCTACCCACCTACGTAAGATATAGTGCTAATGTTCCACTCAGTGGCGCGGAGCCTTCCAATACAACCTCCTGTTAAAACATGTTGATTACCTTCGCAGTAATTAGGTGTTTGTAAGTTTCTTTGCTTTTGTTAGTTTGTTGTGCAACATACCGTCTCAATCTTATGACTTAATTTAACCCACATATTTGTTATCGCCTTGGCTGGCAATATTCGAAAAATTTGCGAAATATGTCCCTAACATTCCTAGACAACTTACAACAATACTCTTTCTCTAATAATGTTTCATCATTGTCATAATCAATAGCTCGTGATATTCCACTACTGGACTATGGACCTCCTCTACATTAATTAGTAGTATACCTTTTTAGATACATTCAATAATTAAATAAACCTTATACTCGTTAACACAAACTTTGTTCTTATACTAAAGTATGTCTTAGACTTAGTCCGTCAGTTATGTTATGAAAAAATATTAGACACGTGTTTTTTATTTTATCATATAAGATAACAATACTAAGATAAAATGAATCAAAGTTTAGGAGTGGGAGCAAATACGTCATTTCTACGTATAAAATGTACCTAGGAGTGACGTCACGCGTCACCTTCGAAAGTATTTGTCTAAGATAAAATACGTGTCTAATATTTTAAAAACATAGACCCGAACATAATATCTCCTCCTTTTTTGAAATCGGTAAAAATAATCTACAACTCGAACATTAAAATAAAAATTCGTCATCTATCCTATTTAGCATTTTCTCTTTATTTCTTCTTAAGAAATAAAGAGAAAATGCTAATAAAGTAACTGAGTAGACCTAAAAAAAACTAAAAGCAATCAATTTAAGACGAATTCGAAATACTTTCAATTAATTTACCTACAGTTTAACGAGGATCCCAAATTGATAGTTTTGACAAATGACGTAAATTGACCTTTAGACATATTGAGATATTGTACTTGTTCACTTCAGTATCTGTTCAGCTAAGAACTGCTATTGGTCAGTTTAGTTTATAAACTACAGTTGTAAGTCATTACTTTAGAGGTCAGGGAGGAAATGTTTTAGACCTCCATTATAAAGCCATTATAGTTTAAGTTGAGATGAAGTAGCATTTGTCTATTCAGTACCCTTAGTATGAGTTTAAGAGTGAAAAGATAGCGCGTTCGGCGCTCTGATTGCCGGCTCGAATACACCAACCAATCAAAGCGCCGAACGCGCTCTTGTTTCGATTACTTTAAATGTAAAGCAAATTCGTACTAAGGGTACTGGTCTATTTTAAGAAGTTTTTTAAGTCAATTTAAAGGTGCTGTCTACATCATTCTAAAATCCTTTACATATTTTTTAAGAGAGGAGGAAAACCATCGTTCTGATAAAGAATGGCGATTTTTATCCAATCCATTATTGGCTTTGTGCAATTGTGCAGATGTGGACCTTAAATTTATTAGCATTAGCATCCAGATTACTTTGACATGGTCCAAATTTTGGGAACTGTCAACTGGCCTGTCGTTTTAGCAGTCATTTGTGGCGATCGGTTTATTCCCATGCGAATTCTCTTTTGGCGCATATTATTGGACTCTGATCAATGTTCGTATTTGCTGTCTTTGTCTTTGTGACAACCAAACCTGTTACCCTACATAGACAGAACCAATACACAAACAAACGCATTTCAATACACGGTTGATACACGACGTAAATACACATAGCAACAATGTTGATATTTACACAGCAATACAGATAGTGGGTTATATGTACCTATATATACATATATACAGGTTCACCTCGTATACCGTTTACGCCAGGTTTACGCCGCGTTTACGCAGTAGTTAACAAAGTTTAGGACACATTCGCGAGTGTTCCCTGTAAATTGCTCCATATTGCGGTTTCGCTCTTTGATAGAGAACAATGTAGTGGGTGTTTGTACACGTTTACATGGTAATTGTGAGAGTTAAAAGTGAGACTCACCTTAATGATGTTTATAAAAGTCGGTGTATTGTTTGGAGATAAGTTTGTTGCTGTGTCTGGTTTGGTGGTTTGGGGACTTGTTTTTAAATGTGTATATGGCCTATAACATAATGATTAGCGCAAAGTTAATATATGTTGCATAGGTTTCTACTATATTTTATATTATAGAGAAATATATTGGCGTTTTCATTGTTGTATAAACTGTAGATCCTGGTTTACAGGAGTTGCTTACAGTTTTGGGAGATTGTGGCGAGCTTGTCCCATTAAAAAAAAAACTACTGAGAAATATACTTAAGTAGCTATAAGTTCAGGAGGTACACATTTTATCCTTGATTGACAAGCGTGACGATAAATTATTTGATTTCTTTACAATAATTTCGTTCAAACAGTAATCTAAAGTTTTAGTAAAATACCTACCTAATTTAAAAATCATCATTATCCACTCTAATACTCTCTAGCTTACATTCCCGTTTCTATCCATCAAAGTACAGATTCACCAGCAAAATAAACTGTCTGTAAAAAAAAAAACAAAATGTCTGCTTCATTAAAGTTGTGAGCCAGTAACCTAGTCCTCATAATTAACCGCAAGCATAATCGAGTATGTTGTCGGTAGCTAAAAATAAACCCTGTATCATCTCTTGTGTATCGTCCACTAAGGGTTTTGTAGGTAATTAATATCGGGTTGATGTTATATCGCACGTTTATAGCTGTTTAGTATGGATATGTATAATGTACATGCATTGATAGGTAGGTACTTGGAAAATACATTTTGGAGCAAAGAAACGGAGCCCCTAGCGATTTTCGTTTTTTATTTCTTGATAAATATGAACTGATAAAGAGATAGATTATTTTATTAATTGGTCATGTAAGCCGCATGAAAGCCAATTTAATTATCTTTAAAATGAGAGTATATTGTTGTAAAATAAATGTATTTTTATAGTTATAGAGGATTCCTTAAATTAAAAAAATGGCTCTGTTTTTTTACCCTAGTCTATTTGTTTTACTTATCTTGCAGCGTTTGTTTGAGTCAATTTTGGTATTTGTTATATTTCTGAGTAGATTAAAGTTGTTCCTCTATTCAAACAACATATTTTACAATAATTTATATAATAGATGCTATGTACTAATACTATATCAATTGTTGATACAAACTAGAACTTGCGAGTTCGGCTTTTAGAAATCTTTTCTCAATAAAACTGTTCTGAAACCTCAATCACATTTGCAACCATTCGTCCACCTTACAAAATAAAAATACAGTCAGAACTGAACCTGTTATTTCACATTGTATTTATTCTCGGATTTGTCTTTTCATGTCTCTCAGAGAATGACATTTCGCTATGAAAATCAAGGATATTTATATTCTAAGCGGGTTTCTTGAGATTTCTCTATTATGTGTAGATATTGTCTGAAGTAGCTGTATTTGTGGGTAAACGGACTGTTAGATGCGAACGCTAGATGTTCCAAGTACTGTGGGTAGACATTTTGCATTGAAGATACTGTGTTTTGTTTTTGAAATGGTCGGTTTATGTTGTTTTGTGGATAATAAGTTGAAATCAACTGCATTGTATGAAGTTATTTATTAGTCAATCATGCAACTGTTGGCTACAAATTACCTTCTAATCTATTAATGCGGGTGTTATAAGTGCCGAGTAAGGGATCGACTACACATTTGTGAGAGATCGCCTCCTAAGCGTGGAGATTATAAAAACATTTTGTACAGATTCATAGTTCAGCAGTGGACTGCCATGAGTTTCTACAGCTCACATTTCTTGTTATTGGTGTCTATTTTATATGCCCTATTTTATATCTATTATTATATCTACGTAACGCTTCTAGTGTTTCGAGTGTCCATGCTGCTCGTTTACCGGGTTATATCATAAAAAAATCTATTTGACTTACATTCACTAATTATCTTACCTATCGATCCAAATATTTGTCCATCTGTTTCCAGTTATAGGATACAGTACAAACGTAACATATATATACATAACTAGTATATAATAGTAGGTATAGTATGCACATTATATAAGTCTGTGTACCTATTTAGCTATGCAGCGACATGAAGCCGATCTCCTGAGCACGTGCGTCCGCACGTCCATTGCAAGCTGATTGAACTTAGCTCGAATAATACCCAGTGTTAGCTTGCTAGCTGTATTATCATGACATTAAGATTGTTAGTTTCTGAAGGATAGACAGTGTACCTACATAGTTTAAGGTAGAGTGTTAAATACTTAAATTATTTTTATTATTCCCAAGTGTGGTAGCTTGGGAATAATAAAATGCTTCATCATGCTTCGGCACGAATGGGCCGGCTCAACCGAAGTGATACCACGGTCTCACAGAAAACCGACGTGAAAAAACGCTTGTGTTGTGTCAAACAAAATGCCGGCAACGCCTCTAGTGTGGTGTTTCAACTGTCGATGTGCAGCGGCGATTGCTAACTATCAGATGATCCATCTACTCGTTTACCGGTTTATAATCGCAAAACGTAATAAGCTGAGGAATTAAATCTAGATCTATCGTTCTTGGTAGACACCCTAAAATGACAAAGTATATCACTAGTATTAAACTCGTCCTTTAATATAAAAACATGATATGATCGTATGTAACAGTATTCAAATAACAAACATTTCTAGGAAAACCATTTATTTTAACCCTCACAAACAATATAACACACACTCATTTCACTTCCTACTAACATACAAGACGTAAACAATGACAATGTCACCCCCATAATACAAGTGACGTCACAAGTATGGCGGTGCAAACTAAACACGTCAATATTGGGCTTTAATTTTGAAGTTATGTTGACGAACAACAAAATAACATGATACCATAACGTATGACAGGGAGATTTAAACATACATACAAACATATGACTACATATATAAGGAACTTTAAAAGTATCTGCCACGGCTTTAATAAGAGGTAGTGTTGTGTTTGAAGATTACAATAGTAAATATAAATTATTTATTATGAGTATTTTTTACTAAACAAACCTATTAGTTTGTAATGAAAGAGCTATGTATTTACCGTCTCTTTCGCTTAGTTAATAAAAATAATTAATAGCAATTATGTTCATCGCATCATGCGTATTTGTGAACCACTTTTTGCAGAGTTAAGCCAATGTTTATTTAACTTTTTTATGTTCTCAAATTAACTAGTTCGGGGTACGAAATTTCTTTACTATTGTAATCTTTAAACACAACACTACCTCCCATTAAAGCAGTGTCAGATAATTTTAGAACACCTTATATACATATATAGTATGTATAATTTATATCCTGTAGACGGTAGGGTCGTATTTATACGATCACGATCCCCAAGCCTGCCAAAGGTGGGAATCATGGCAAACCCTCTCTCTCTCTAAGTGAGAGGCTTTAGCTCAGCAGTAGACGTATTGTGGCTGATGTTAATAAAGATGATGGCGGGTATGAAAATAAAAAGAAATTTAGTCCATCAGTTAGGTAATAAAAAAATTTTAGACACGTATTTTTTTTATTTTGTCGTATAACAATACTTAGATAAAACAAATTTAAGAGGCAAATTCGTTATTTTTACGTATAAAATGTGCCTAAAAGTGACATCACACGATATTTCAAATCGAATAAACTAACCAATTAGAGCGCCGAACGCACTCTCGTTTCGATTACTTTAAACGTAAAGTAAACTCGTACTAAGGGTACAGTTATGTTTTTCCTTTTCCTATTTCTACATTAGTTAGATGCAAGATGATTTAAAAACATTTTCCTAAGTAAAGAGTTAAATATAGATGCGTCCCAACGTTTATATTTAGCAAGTCATCTCTGAATTGTATACCTTTATAAAACCCCACTCGTAAGTCATTACCTTAACAGCCAAATAACTCTAAAACATTTCATTGTTGTATTATTTCACAATGACTCCATATACGAAGGTTTATTTTTACAACTCTCACGATAAATTGAAATGTTAGCCATTTCATGTTCTTTTATTAGCTAGGGTATAAAATATAAACTGATTCTAAAATTCAATAAATGTTTGGCTGAATGTGGAATGATTTAAAAAGTTCCGGAAAAAAAAATGAGTGAGAATCGAATTTGCAACGATCGACCGTAATTAGTATGTAAAATATATTATGGAAAAAAATTATTACCTAATTATTATGCTTTCTTTGACTCGATGATATCGGCACTATTACTCGAATACTGAGGCAGTATTTCAATATAAATGATAGTCGATTTATTAGTTGATTAAGTGTAAAGGAGATAGCAGTCACTGCTATAAATTATAAAATATCTTTTGGAACATGCTTAGAATTTATTTTATTTATGATATAAAAAATTACAAATAAACTATAAAACTTAAAAACGAACAAAATAAAATAAAGGAAAACTAAAATTTAAATCTAAATTAAAATTGAAATTTATTATTTTAATGAATGAGAAATAAATTATTTCAAAGTTTGTTTAATAGTGAATGAAAAATGAAACTCACAAGATTATTTACTTTAAAAGATTTCCTTAAAAATTTGCTCTATAATACCTTAACCACTTTTTTAAGGATTACATTTTTGCTTCAAGAAAAACTAAAGAGAGCTCCCTCAGTAGTCTTTTATACTTAAAACTTTGCAAGCAATCTTGCGGAAGGAAGCCTTTGAGATGAAACCAACTATTTCCAACCTAACGCCTAGATTAATTATTTTCTTGTCTTACAAAAACAAAATTCTTTTACATTTGGATTTACTTTCCAAAATATTAAAAATAAAAAACTATTTTACGGTTTTCTACTGAAAAGAAAAAAATTAATAGCGATCTAGATATTAATACACCAGGGTTGTATAGATATATAGTAATGCCATCTATATTTGATAACTACATAGATCAACGAATTTTGTAAAAATCTATTAAGATAAGTATTGTTATCAGTAGTCGCTATGCTTTAAAGTGCATAGTAAGACAAACACAGTCATTTGGTAGTTTCCTCAGTCAAAAATAAATTATTTCGACCTTTCAATACAATAAAATATTTAAAAATAATTACACTTTCATTCATAGATCTACTTAATTCTGTTATTTGACATACGAATCTGATGACGTAGTAACGCACTATTTCATACAAAATTTATAGTAACTATCGTCGACACTAGCCCATTACACAGTTTTTACTGGACTATAGTAAAAGAAAATAGGAAAATACCTAATATTTTATTATCACAGTAAAGATGCAACTATTCACACCACCACCAGTGCCACTATTCCCAAACGCTGAAACTCCAAAGTAATTTCCAATTAAAATCAACTGAAACTTTTCCTGAACATTCTTGAACGAAGAAACTAATTTTTATTATTCATAGCAATGAATTTCTTCAGGGATCCCGGAATTCTGTGGACATAATCCCGGATACCAGTGGAAATACTCGGTGAATAAATTTTGAAACGTCGAAAGAAATTATTTATCTTTTTTCTCCCGAGAGGGACTTAAGTGAGCGGTTCACTCCTCTGTACAACTTTGTTCAGAAAACATTTTGTCTAACTTGTTTTTACGATTGTTTTTCGCAGTCAAACTGCTGTTTAAAGGGCTGAGTGGAGTCTATAATTTTTGTGGTGTTTTGTAAAGTTTATTGAAGAGATTTTTGTATATGATTTTTAATACTTACATGAGATTGGAAGTGCTATTTTATTAATTTATTGTAAAGTATTATTTTTGTTGTGTAGTGAATATAGATTACTTTGTCACTGCGGATGAGTGACGACGTTATTTGCTTTAGGATTTATTTGAACTTTAAAAATATTTACGTCTATCTGAACCTACATATAATATTTTTCTAACCTGTAGAACACATTTTGCCAAATAAAAATATTACCAAAATAAAAACTGAACACTCAGGATTATCCAAAAAGAATTAGCCATTACTTAATATTTCGTAACCTTTCCTAACATGCCAGAAAACGTCAACTTAGGCCTAAATCCTTTGCTAAAAAGCCTGAATTCTAGGTACGAAATAGACGCATATATCTAGCCTACAAACCGGTCTGAAAATCCTGAGTAATGCCTGGATTTGTCGACGTACACTTTGGAAGGAAACTGTTATTGTATCGGCACCATTTGAAGACGAGAACGAAGTAATACAGTTTTGTGAAGGGCTATGATTCTTGATAGTGGTACTAGATGGCGTTGGTTGTTACTTGTATTATTATGTTACGTTTTTTTTGTGTAGGTTCATGGATTGGTCTGTTTATTGTATACTAAATCTTTACTAAGATCCTGGTGCTACGTATGTATTATTTTTCTTAAAAAAAAAATGATCACGAAATAAAATTGATTTGCAAAACGCCCCATTATGCAAGGATGTGTGTCGTTCTAAAAGAAGAGGATTTTTTGTTATTTGCGTAATGTAAAAATTTTACAACAAAATATGTAAGTATTTTCTTAGAAGATAAAGTTTAATCAGATTAAGTGAACTTTAAGTCTTCGCTGCATCCAGGAATTAACACTAAAATCCTGTTTTTTACTAGAGATTTAATAAAACTCTGGTAGTACAAAACTGTTTAAGTATTTTCTGTTAATTATAACTGACACTACTAGCGTTTATTAGCTGAAATAAATGTTTTTTCTAGAGTTAAAGAGAAAAGCTTTCTTACTTATGTCAGAATCATGTCATTTAGCGTTCCATTGTCTCTACTTTTCTTTAATGGGACCTTCTGTACAACCTCCGATTCGGCAGCAACTCCTGTAAGCCAGGATTTACAGTAAATACAACCATGAAAACACCGGAACACTGAAATCCGGCGCATCCCAGGAACATGCATGACTATCTCGGAACCCGCAACGAAATAAATCAATTGTCTCTGCTTGTTCCAATAGAGGATAAGCGTGATAATATTATATATACATTTATAAATAGGAACTATCGTCAGCTTCACCTAGATCTAATACTAGCCTGATCCGATATATCGGAGAGTTAATTCAATAACCTTCAATTACCATGTCAGGAACCCCTCTGGTTGGCTGCCACCTTCCACCAATTACATCATTCCATGATCCTTGTATGATTTTGAGGACATACGGGAACATTAACATGACAACTCTATATGTACCTATATAATAGGTACGTAGGTACAGTATCCGGTAAATATTGCATATCGACTTATAAACAGGAAAGAGACAATTTTGTATGATATACGAATAATTTATTAGTCTTTTTACATATTGTATATCTTTATGATTCCCGGTTCGATTTCCGGGGTTCGATACTTGGGTCGGGCGAAGAATTGCTAGGTATTTTTTTGCTTTTTCGAAAATTTCTCAGTTAGTAGCACGGAGTCTGGAAATGTTTCACTTATTACATGGGACTTACAACATAAAATATGAAAAGTGGGTGTAATTATACCATAATATGCACCTCTGCCTACCACTTCGGGGATAAAAACTGATTAACGTGTTTTAGTGGGTCATGATCATGATTGTACCTTTACTAACTATACTTATACGCGGTGACTTGGCCCATTGCTTCTCTCCAAAGATCAATGTGCAGTATTTATCGCCAGTTACTGTACGACTTTTCCCAATGTTTAATTTTCATTTAAGACAAGTGCTTTTGTGTAAATAGTATTGGGACTTACTATTTCGTTTTGTTACTTTGTTATCGTCCAATTTCCTTTGCTAACAGAATTAGAAATGGTCACAGTTGTTGGTGGCGGCTTTAGTAAAAATAGTTTTTGTTATTATGGGATAATAGCCTCTGTTGGGGTGTTTTTCGTGTCTTTAGTGTAAAATAAGCCCTTGGGAACTTTTAGTTTGTCTCGTTGTTATTGGTTGAGAAGTTGCAAGTACTGCTAAACACAATGAGATGTCTTGGGTTTAATATCTGAGCTGAACCGAGAGATGAACTTTGTAGTTTTGTGATTTTCGATATTGTATTCTCCGTAATAGGATAGAGTATAATGAATACAGGTAATTAGGGAGCATTGTCCATAATGCTATAACAAATATTGGTAATTCTAAAGAAATCGGAGAGTCATTGCACATGCCATGACACGAACACGTTACGGTTGCGGCACGGCGTTTTTACTTTGGAAGTAATACGAAAATGCTGTAAGCGCGCTGTCAGCGCGTGGACCACTAGCTTACAACCTTTTTGTATTGACATTATGAAATATATCATACGACATAAGATTTAATGTTCAAATTTAAATGACAAGTTTATTGCTGGGTTGGAGTGCTGTGTATATGTCCTTAAAAGTTACTTTTAACTCTTGAGAAAGAATTTCTAGAAACCTTAGTAATAGAACATAGGTACAAAGTAAGTTACAGAAATAGAACTAAGTTAACACTTTAATACCGAAGATGGCATGAGAATCTAGCTTCTCAGAAACAAATGGCGTCAATTAATAATTTATGTAATCGATTGTAGACTTGTACGTAGTTGTCCATAAATAAGTAAGTTGTGCATTAAGTACAGTCGCATTGTTACTTCCTGATCCAAGGTCTTTAAGTCAAGCTGGTTATTTGCTTAATCTGTTAGTTTTCTTTCTTTGAAGTGGTTTTTTGTTATTGTAGATTTATTCTTTTAATACTTTTACTCAGTCAGTTTATTTAGTTAGTCAGCGGTTAACGTCTTGGCTGTAATATTCTTTGCATAAGGGTACTTTTCCGCCAGAGATGTGCTATGCTACGTTGCTATAGATGCGTTTGGCTTCCACCAATTATATACATAGTATCAGTGGAGACGGTCACATAGTTTCACAGCTTTGCTATTGCACCTTCGTAGTGTAGCTACATAGCACATCTCTGGTGGGATGGCATTCTTACGCATTTTCTAATGCATTCTATATTTAAAACGAAGTTGGTTATACCAATTTTCTATTAACTGTTATTTCGAAATTCAATTAGCAATTTTGAGTACATGTTTTCTATATGCGTTTTTGGTCTATATGCGTTACTATACATGTACATACGTTATGGACACAAATATAACAGTCCTGTATAACCTAAAAATAAAAATTGTCTAAAATTGTAAGAAATATAAAAATGTAAAGATTTCATTAAATAAATGTAGAGTAAAATCGTTATTAATTTTATTAGGAACAGTATAATGTTTTGGGCAAAGAAAAAACCTATTTAAAAGACGCTGTGACCGTACAAAGCATTGAGAAAACCGTTCTGCTCTTGAAAAGAGATGGTAAATATTTTTATATGGGTAATATAAAAATGAATGGAGTATAATTCGGCCTGCTTTTTTATATAGAACACCGTCGCAGGTAATTACTGTTCCCATTGGCTGAATCTTTAACTTTTACGATAGTATGATGAGTACAAATATTTACTTCTCCCTGTATTCCTGTTTAAAAAGCCTGATATAAAATAATTGAAGGAATGTCTTAGCGATGCGTAAATGCCAGTTGATGCGGCTTACACATGCTTTACTAACAGTTTTGGTAGTGGTAGAAAACAAGAAAATAGTTGTAAGTTGAAAACTAAAGAACGTAAAGGCGCGATTCTGTCTGAAAAAAGTTTTACTCAAAACAAAAGCGTACCGTTCTACTACTATCTGGATGTCATGTCTGCCGTCATGGTGAAAATAGACAGGTGATTTTGAATCTTATTATAGTGGAAGTGTAGTTGTATTTTGCACACAGACTTAATAAGGTTTCTCTAAATAATACACGCGGCGTCTGCGCGTAAGCGGCGGCAACCGAATGTCGACGTCACATCGAGCAGGTTCCGAATTCTTCTCTTATCTCTGTACCTAATGCGGCTGAGTGTCGTTGCCCTGGTAAAGGTACGTTTTGCGGTCTAGAACAGATACAGGAATTCCCCTTTACGTCAACATATAGCATAGGTTCCAAGTAAAACAATATTTATAAACAAATCAGTAACATATGTGCGCAAACTATGTTATGCCCATAAATGTGCAATAAAGTCCCCCATACATTTAACTAATAATAAACATAAAATTTTACATCCAAATACCATAGAAACAGCTGCTAATAGAAACCCAAAACATTTCCTAATTTGTCCCAAGTTCCCTATTTATATTGGTCTATTCGAGTAAAATCAACTATTATGTGAGGTCCGAACGATTTTCCAAAGTCCGGGTACGGTTGCCCTCCTTCATACGGACCTCTTGCCCTCCCCTTATAATTCATGAATATTAAACCGGAGCATAACAACCCTTGACTTCTTCAAATGGTGCCTTTTTAACTTTTAACTTTTTAAAGATTTTTTTTTAATTTTAAATAAGTTTGCCTCAAAGGACTGCTGCGGTTTTTGGTTTTGTGTGTGTGTGTGTGTGTGTGTTTATGTAGGTGTATGTAAGGGGCTAATGTCACTCTCTTTGTTTTTAATGGAATATGTATGGTTTGAGGAATATTTCTTAAAAATTTTCTTCGCCTTATGTCGGGTTTAAATTTTTTAAATAGGGCTGTACTTCAGAGATTTTTAGTTACAATAAAAATACTTTCTTTCTCATTTATGTTAAGTTCTGACATGGGCACAGTTCTACTTTACTCTGCAAAATATTCCTCTTCAAAAGTACTGTTACTATGTTATAAACATAACTAAGAAAAGAAGATAAGAAAATACGAATAATTTGAAGCCATGTTTAAGGCTCATATTCATGTGCAGCAATTCGCGAAACTAGTCGAATTCCTCGTCAAACAGTTACGTTTGTAAGTCGAAAAACATAATAATTAATTTTGTATGTCTCACGATAATTGTGTCTCACGATAAAATAATGTTTTGCAGAGAAAAGTAGTATTGTGCACATGTCATCATTTTGTATGTTTACTGACAAAAATACAGCAGTATTTACAAATCAGCTTATTTTCGCAGTCATAACTCCTGATTCCAACCAGATTCACTCTCCAGGCGTGAACAATATGATCACGAGATTAACCCAATAATTACGTACGTGACAAAATACTTATACTAAATCAAATTGATGAGGATTTTCCACCGTTCCCTGGTACCCTTCGTTAGAGGGACAAACAATAACAAATATTGTTACACTCGTTTAAAGGGTTAACCATTTTGAGTATTTTGAATTTTATTTCGGAATTTTAATTAAGACTATAACTACGCAGTATACGGTACTGTGTTAAGCGGATACGGCTATATATCGGCATATTTTTTGATGAGGGAAAATCTCTGACTTCTTCGGCCTTGGGCGAGGCGAAAGGAGTGTTAGACTCTTACTGACTAAAAACCACCCCGTTCCTACTCCTGCCCTTCGAACCGGATCTTCGGTAAACCCGCTGGTTAGTCCGCAGCTCCGGTTGTATCGGTATATATGGGTTTGATTCTCCGAGTATCTATTGAGTATTTTATTCTTGAAACAAGTTTATGGTGTTCAAGACTTTTTCTGTTTCTTTGTAAAAACTATTGTATTTCGTTTTTAATATTATGTTATTTGTTTCATTAAACAAACAATTATTATTAAAACTGTTTTCTTTGTGCATTTTTGCTAAACAAAAATTGTTTTGACCGTAAAATTCGTGTCACATCCGCAAGTCAACAGTTGTCATCTATTAAATCGAACCTACATTCGGCTTTTTCGTTACATTACATTTAATCCTGACATTGCTGTTAAATGGATATGACATGTTTTTATCAAATAATTTTCATATATTTTTCGTAAATTGGTGACTTTAATCGATTTATGAGAATTGGTGGAACCTTGGACCACTTACCTGACTACTGTTGGGCTCATACCCTCAACACACTGCTGAGATGGAGGCCCTTTTGGCGTGGGAATGCGAATTATTAATATTTAATTTCTGTTATCATTTTATTTTCACTGTTTTCATATATTTCACTGTTTCTTTGTTCTTGTATTTCTGTTTTAAGGTGCCCATAAGGTTCACATGCCCATATCGTACGCATTCCGTATGACGTCACCAGTACGCATCGCATGTAGGCATTGCTGATGATGCAGTGCATACTATGCGGATCAGTGGACGCAGCGGTATGAGTTTCTATACAAGACAAGCTAAAATCCGTTGCGTGCTATGCGTACGATGCGGGTCTGTGGACGCCACTTTTGTTTGAATAAATGAATAAACCTTTAAAAGACAAGTAATATGTGTCATTTCAATTTAGAAAAAAAAAATCGTAAGAACCTACGAACTCATCCATTTTTGCTTTAAACAAGTACATGTGTACTTAGAAACTCTTTATACAAGTACATATGTACCTACTTCTAATTAGAGACGTATTTCTCACTCAGTAACTTAAGTAGTACCTCATAGACAATTAACACTCATTTGCTAACTAATTTTAAATGAAACAATTCTAGAAATTCACACATTTTGTATATAGGTACATCTTGTATATAGGTAGGTACATCTTGAGTACAATTTGTTAACTTGAATCGAAGTCATTGTTGTTAATGTATCCTAATTATGGAGCGTGCTAATTTAGTCTTTAAAACGAATAAGGTATTAATTAAAATCCTTCGAATGATTGGTGTTTTTTCCTTTATAATGTACTTAAGTTCATGGGGGAATTTTGTTATTTTTCCTAGTTACATAATTTTTGATTATTTTCAATGATGAAATAAAATGAAAGCTTACCACTGTGATTATTAAGTTACATGTTATCTTTGGCGGTTTTATGAACATTATAATTAGATTTAACTGGCTATTAGTATTTACTTTTATAACGTCTAAAGCCCTTTTTCAAATAAAATTATTAATTTTATCTTGTTTCGTAACTTTCTGTAAGTAATGTTTTTTCAAGGTTTTTTTCTGGTATAAGCCGGTTAACGAGCACACGGATCACTTGTTGGTAAGCAATCATCTCACCTAACCCCCTAAAGCCCGGCAACGCACTTATAACGCTTCTGGTGTTTTAAATGTCCATGGCGGCGGCGATTGCTTACCATCAGGTGATACGTCTGCCCGTTTACCGGCGTGATCCATAAAAAAAGTTGTGCAAGTATAGTATGGAAAACTTGTAACAGTCGTTTCTGGCAGTTAACTGAAACGCACGTTAAGTGTTACGTTCCCGTTTCGTATTATAAATGGTGCTAACGATAGTCAAATATACTCCACTGAAGGCTGAGGTTTGCGTACAAACTGGCTAAATTATACTTTGACTGGCCCCCATGAATAAACCACGCAAATTGGTCCCCTGTGTCTTATAGAAATAAGGACTATTTTTGAAGGTTGGTAGCTGTGTTGATTTTTTAGAAAAATATTTTGGTTTTTTCTATGTGAGTAACTTTTAGACCGCTTGTTAGTGCAATAGTTCTCGAAATATTCGTGAGACAATTAAGCATCGTGTCCACTGCATGTTGCATTGAAACGAACAACATGCAACGCGTCATGTTGCATGTCAGTAGGCAACGCGTGCTGCAAGCTGCTTATGTATCTAACATGTTGAGGGTTAAATATTAGAGAGCCTACATACGAGGTTTAGTATATTTATATACATGGGCATGGGTTCTCGGGTTCGACGCTCGGGTCGGGCAAAGTGCTGCTGAAGTTTTTCCGGCTTTTCGATAATTTCTCAGTAGTAGCACGGAGTCTGGATTTGTGTCTAGTATTCATATACTATAGGCAATAGGCTCACCCCTATCACATGGGACTTATAACATAAATGGTGAAAAGTAGGTGTACATTGTACATTTTTATTGCGTGCCGTGATGTGCACGTAATGCCTCCTCTTCGGGGATAAAAAGGCGTGACGTTACGTTACGTCATATTTATCTGGGAAACCTAATAAACTATATTGTTTATTAGGTTTCCTATATATAGTTTTACATATAACAACTTATTTGAAATTTCAGTGTTTATCAAAATACCTAGGTAAATAGTAAACCTGCTGAGCTTTAAAGTGAAACGTAGTGCAAACTTTGGCAAATTCCGTAAACGCTCCGAGTTTCGACCGCTAGAGAATTAGTACAGACTGTTTTAAAATTATAATAGTTATTATTAATTTATCATATTTTAAGAACCAACTTTTCTCTTTAGCCGAAACTTTGTTGAACACCATTTTGCATATTTTATTTTTGGCTTCCAGGCAATTTTTATTGATTTGTTTCGAGCTCACTTCCTGACCTTTAGATTAGTAGTGTTACGTGCGGTATGTAATTTATTTTTGTTAGTTCTAAGAACATAATTAAAAAAAAAAACGTTGCGCCACATAAGGATTTTCTCCTGTGTCGTGGGTGCATTTACAGACATACAATTTTATATACACATGAGACCCAGACCCAAAACAATATTTTGTGGATAACACAAAGTTTTGCTGCGTGCGGGAATCGCACCCGCTACACGTTGCGCGGCAGGCGGTTGCCCAGTCACCGCGCCAACCGTGCAGTCAAATTATTCCTTTTTATAAGTTGGTATATATTGTATTCCATACTGTGACATATCTCAGTATTTAATTTTACTATGTGTGCAAACACATCTATATGTACCAATATGGTTTTACGGTTGAATGTATACAACTGAATACCCAGTAAATTAATAGACAGAAGAAAACCAAAATGTTGCTAAGATAGGGTAGCATACAATATGTATTTAGCTGAACAACAATTTCAGAAAAACAATTTTAACACTACCTTTAAAGTTTAAATTTCTAGTAAAGCGCACATGACTCTAGAGAGCATAGCAGTAAAATTTGGTTACTGTGCGGCCAAACAAAAAAAGACATTATGCAATGTTAAGCCAATACGAGTGGCTAAAGAACCTCCAATTAGTCTGTGGTCTAGACCTGGATCAGTACTAATTGAGACAAAGGCAATAAGTAATGAATTCACACATTCACACGAGAAAACCCAACCTTAACACTAACTTTTAAAGTTGAATTTGGAGTGAATCATGTTTTAAAAAGAAACGAAATTATGTGCAAGTCCCACAGGGTTCTGGATACATTAAAAAAGCTGATGTTTTGTAATGTGAAACCAATTTCTGTCTGTATTCAGTCTGTGACAGCTCATTGGACGCAAATAAAGTATATCTCTGACAGATATTGGGAAAGCGCGGAAACGATCCTAAGATGAGGAACGTCGATTTAAGTTTTGACGCCGAAGAAAAACATGAGAAATGCTTCCAATATGGTAATAAGCATAACTCCTTTGACAAAAGAATATTACTTTAAATATGTATATTTTTCATTGGTTTCACCTTTTGTGTTGTTTTTATTCTGTCACATGATTGTGTGATTTACTTGCTTGCTTAATCGATAATGTATTTTTTAATCGACTTCAAAAAAAAATTACTACTTTTTCTGTTTGATCTGTAGGTATGTATGTATGTTTGGGCGCGATAATCTCCACCGATTTTGATGCGGCATTCAGCATAGTATTTTTTCAGACTTACGAGAAAGTTTTAGGGATATTACCTGACTTAAAAAAAATGGAAGAGGAAAAAAATATGAAGTCCTTTAGTAAAAATGTTATTTAAATCATGCTTGAGGGAAAACTCATTACTACTAATTTATATCTTACATAATAATATATAACTTTTTATCTCTATAACACGGGCAAAGTTGCTGGCAGAAGTTAGTAAGACTTAGGGTGATTTTCCACCAGAGATGTGCTAAGCTACGTTGCTGTGGATGCGTTTGGCTTCCACCAATCATATTCATTGGTACACATAGCTTAGCACTGGTGGAAAAGGATTCAGCTAAACTATGTTTTTTATATGGAAAGATGTGTGCCATGGATGTGTGCTATGGATGGCTTCCCTACTATCAATATATCGCATACTTGAGCTGCGCATCTTCCTCGCACAGCTACATAGCTTAGTATCAGTGCAAACGATCACATAGTTTCACAGCTTAGCTATTACATCTTCGTAGCATAGCTACATAGCACATCTCTGGTGGAAAATCACCCTGACGTTAGAGTATCTATAGTGCCTAAGCGTATTGATTGAGTTTACTTCAGGTCGGCTGCGCAGTTCACCGCATATAGGCCATGTCTGTGCGGCCTGCTAATCCGAAGATCCTCGCTTCCGGAGTAACGCGTCTGCTGTAGCTAGGTCCAAAATTAGCTGTAATAATAATAGATAATGTATTATAGAGAAGTAGTGTTTGTAATTTTGGACATTTAAACAGAGTGCAGTCTACAAATTCTAATAAACATAGAAGTAGTACAGTGATTTTCCACCCTAGTAGATGGTGTTTAGACACTTTCCCTTTTATTCTACATATTTTGTTAATATCATTGTTACTAATTTAGTAATTATGATTAATTCTTAATTTTATATCATCTGAGGCCAAATTAATCTACGTATATTTACGTTGGACGAAAATGGACGCGAACGTTCGGCGCTCTGATAGGCTGGCGTGAATGAAACAACCAATCAGATTGATCTCGTCAAACGTAAAACCAACTCGTACTAAGCCCTCTGCTGTGATATTGGCAATATGATGTGAAGCGTCAGGAATTGTGTCAGGGTTACAGGTTGCGGTTTGTTACTCTGGTTAAGGCAGCGGTCAGTCAATGGACTGTTATCAATGTTCTGTAAACGTTGACAAACGTAAACACTCGTATGACTATCTGAATCTTGACCTAGGTTTAGGCTTATCGTTGTATACGATTGTATTTTTTTACTAAACTATAAGTACCAGTTCATCCGTGATCATGGCGCTTGCAACAGTGCCTAAATATCGGAAACTCATAGACATAAATAAAAATGGTAAATATCCCGTCTTAAGTTCTAATGTTAGTGTTAGTGACCATGTCAGTTTAAAAACTTATATACGTCCTATAATTAATATTGACTCTAAAGTTCGACTGGGAATTCGTCTTTTCTAAATTATTTGTTCTTAAGGACATTGCACTTCTTACTTTTATCCATCGACCACCAACACAGTTTCATTATGGTCTGGTAATAATCCTCATTGAAACTTTGATAAGTATATTAAACTGTTATTTGAATAAAACGATAAAAGTTGAATAAGACAGAGATGGGCTACTGTATACAGAACATAAAATATGCGAAAAAGTTTCGCAGAATTTGCATACAAATGTAAGATATGTCTTGGGGACTTTATTATAATCTGAGAGTCGCTTACTGTAAAAGAAGCCGCGTTTAAAACTCTGAGACCGACACTTTGGGATGTAATGATACTATTTAAGAGATTACTAAAGTTTTAAGAAGATGAGATGGATAAATAGAGATCCTCGATTGACGGCCATTGTGGGTGGGTGAAGTTTTATGCTTGCCGTTTTTGTCAGTCGGCCTTGTTCTGCAGGGCAGGGGCCGCTTTATTTGACTTCTATTACTGTTGCTCCGAAGTTTTTGTCGTCGGTTATAGTAGCAAATTTTGTAAAGACACATGTGGTGCGTTTGTTTGTTTACCAATATTGTTAATTTTTTACTGTTTATTTACTCATATCAGGTGTTTCCCTGTATCAGACAGATTTTGTATCGTGATAGAACATTTTTTTTTAAAGAGGCTTTATTTGGCTTCTCTCGTTTTTTTTTGTTTGTGTCAAATTTAGTCATTACAATTTTGCCATCTTATTGACGATATATGGAATTGATATTTGTTACACACTCTTATTCTTGATGACCATACAATTATATTATTTTTTTCAAACTAAAAGAAAGGAACCTCCATGACGGATATAGAGCTTATTAAAACCCTTAAGGTGGCAAAAACAAAAAGGTATTTATACAAATTTAATAAGTAGGTACTTCAGGACATTAAAATATACCAATAAAATTTTGAGATTATGAACAACTCAACAACTACTTCTCAAAATGTTATTCACATACGGTATTTTAACCATTACTGTACGAGTGTAATAACAACGATTTCATATTTACAAATCCATAGTGATAATGTTGGAGTTGAGCCAAAAGCATGAAGACAGGTTTGGTCCCCGTGCAGGGAATTCGGCTTGTCACTTGTACCCCAATTCTCTGTCGATTCCTAAAGGAATTAAAATATGATGCTTTAAATAAATGGCATTTATTGTATTGATTAATCAAGTATACAGAAATATTTATGTGTCTTGTCGTGTTTATCTAAATTAATAAAAATATTAGTATAAAGTAGACAGTAAATGAAAGAGTAAATAATAAATCAATTTTACGTAAATATGGAGTTCAAAAACTACCTAAAGAGTTCGTTCAGTACTGAATTACATTACATGGGAGGCGAGATCGGAACAGCAGATTCATTAAACTCAATAAATGAACTGACCAGAGAATGAAGTATGTTAGTTTCTAATAATATATTCAATATGTGATAGCACACATAGCCTATGTAACCTAAGTAAAGAAAAGTATTAAACAACAGCTATTATCGAAAATGTCTATCTGGATTTTAATAGGTACCCTATACATTGTGAGTCTCATAATACACTTAGTAAACAGCGTAAAAAGTATAAATAAAGTACCAAAAAGCGATCAATTCATTCAGTAAAGATGGCTCTAAAAATAGTTGTTCCATGTAAAATTCAGTGGCTATCACGATTTAACGGTATTGCCTTTAACGGGCGCAAACGAAAGGTGTAGGCAATCGTTACATCGGGTAACTTTACTGAAAACATTACATTAACTATTTACGGAGAGTGCGTACTGCGTACTATCTGATACGCCGCGTATTATCAGCAATTTTAAACGAGATTTCTAAACTTGAGATTCTTCTATATTTGGAATAGGAATGTAGACACAGTGTAGATGTAAGATAAGGAATAACATTAATTGTTTTTCCTTTGTAGTGTTATTTTAGTTTTGTATTAATTTATTTGACAAGATTTCTACTGGCGTTGGTAGCACAATTTTTTATCAACAGGAAATAATTCAAAGAAAAATATAAACGTTCAACTGTTAAATGTAAAATGTAATGTTAAATGTAATGCATTTAACATTTTAAACAACAAAACAAAATTATATGAAAACAAAAATGCAGTACCTACCAATAATTTCAACGCTCAAGTTGGCGTAGTTCCAGAATGTATGGAAATCTTGTTTATACTGTATGTATAATGTCATAAAGATGTTCTTTATGTTTGTCGTTTCGACGATAATGCTACTTAACCAGAGCCATATAAAGGATTCCCAAACTGAAAGAGACAGGGAGAAAAGCTATGTATCATTGTAAATGATACTTCAAGAGTTTTGTGAAACCAATGGTTAGGGTGTACTTGAAAACCAATAAATAGGTAATTTAGAGAATCTGTGTTTGACATTACTTAGTACATCTTTTATTCTTTCAAGGGCTAAACATTTTTGTAGTATGCTCTAATGTCCAAAAATTCGGAATATTTGAATTTAAAAATTAATGTTCGAAAACTTTTTTATGGAATAAACCGGTAAATGAGCAGACGGATCACCTGATGGTAAGCAATCGCCGCCGACCATGGACACCCGAAACACTATAAGCGTTGTTTTAAGCTAGTTTTCTGTGAGGTCGTGGTATCACTCCGGTCGAGCCGGCCTATTCGTGCCGAAGCATGGCTCTCCTACACTTAGATAGAAGAAAACAGCTATTATCACGTTCTGGGACCTTTCGAGCATGTCACTTCGAATAATAAAACAGAAAGAACAGAATCTATCTGCAGTAATCAAGCAAATGAACGAGCAGTTTTTGTCCAAGTACAAAGAGCTGTTCAGTAACCCCTACACTACTACTAAGCTAGGTCCATTGAGATTAGCCACCGTGATACACATCGATTTAGCGAGACATGCTACAAGCGGTAGCAAAACAACACACACGGGATTTCTTTCCAATCAGACTAATCTCCATTCAAATGGCCCCTATTTAATACCTTTTCTAAACAGTTCTATTATGGAACTTACCACGTAAACATGTGCTGAGTTGCGCCCTCGAACTCACCCTAGCAACATTGAGAGAACGTTTGTACGCACCCCTCGTCAGAACGTACGCCACGTCAGAACGTACGCCACGTCAAAAAGTACGCGTCCGTACGTCAGCGTTATGTTTAACGAGCGTCACATAATTACTACGCGACATTAGTCAGCATTTAGTCGCGATACGATTGCAATTACCTTTATGGAGTATCTTCATTAATTTTACTTTCAGCACGTTTAGTATTTCGTGTTTTATGACGGGATTTAGATAATTGTTTGATGCGTGAGTTGTTTTAATGTTTTTGAATAAAATTTACCTATCTTTTTGTTTGAGCTATGACAACATTATACAGAAATATAAATCATTTATCGTTATACTTTGTCTCATTTCCAGATTTTTCGAAGTCCCAATCTCAATATTCAATTTATACAAGATGTTTGCCTAATTAAGCAGGGTATGACGGCTCGGAAATTGAACACACCCTGTGAGATTGCTAATTATTTTTTCTATAGGTATTTACGTACACAGTATAGAAACACCAATTACCTATTGGAAATGTTTGTTATTCATCAATTTTGTTAGAGCTATTCGTTGTCCAAATTAATTTTGTTTGGTGATCTGATTATAATTAATAATACTGGTTTTGTTAATTAATTTATTAATATGGTGATGTGAAATTAGAGTAATATTGTGGTCTAATCATTAATTAATTAACATGGAATGATTAATACTTTATTATCCATTTTTTTGAGGGAGGAAAATCATCCAATGACTTCTCCCGCCTTGGGCGAGGCGAGAGGGAGTGTCAGACTCTTACTGACTAAAAACCTCGTTCCTACTCCTGCTTTTCGAGCTGGAGACCCGGTAACTCGCTAAGCAGTCCACAGCTCACTTTGATATGTTGATTATTCCAATGAGTTCGTTTTACTTATTTCTTTTTTGCCTTGTAGTGTAGTTGTAATTTGGTTCAGTCTATCTTGAGTTACGAGTCTTTTATAGACACCCAGATGTTCTTACGGAGTTAATAAAAAAATACAAGAGTAAGTGGGTAAGGTTGTTTGTTTGACGAAGTGCAAATATTATCTGGCCATGTGTTGCTTTGCTGTCAGTAACTTCGTGATAACATAACTTAGCTTAAGTAACTCTTTTCTTAAGATAGTTGGTATTGCGGATGTCAATGGGCTGCGTTTATTGTTTACCGTCAGGTGATCAGTCTGCTCGTTTGCTTTCTATTCCATAAAAAAATGAAGTTCAGTACTCTGATCATATATTTTTGTCATTATTTATTATATTGTGCATTTTTTACAACTAAATGTATGCCATAAAGTAGCATAGAAGAAGCTACTGAATACAACTTTGTTCTAACTCCACATAAAATTATATCACTACAAAATTATATCACAAAAATAACCGTAATGCACTAGAATGGGAAATCTATATAAAAACAATACTTTCAAGTAGATACTACCGATACGCATGAGATTTATCATACTCGTGCAAATACAGAACAAAACAAAAGACAAAAGTATAACAACATTTTTATAACAAATCGTTCGTATTCTTTAGAACAAAAGCGACACATTGTGCGTTATCGGAGGGAACTTATAAATACCGAGAGGGCTTGAGAGGTCCTCACATCACTCTCCCTCCAATCACTCTGTAATCTATGATTCGCGAAGATAAAGACGTGGTTTATCTCAAATCAGTGTTTGTCCGTCTAGATTTCATGTTTAGAATAGTTTTCAGAAACAAATGTAAAGTTAGGTGTTTACGAGATGATATTTGTGGCACCATGTATCATAGAGGTAGTGAAAAGAAACTTTGTCTTTTTTTTAGAAGGATTTAAACACTTTAAACTAACGTACATTACAATAAAAGTATTAAGAGGTTTATGTAGCAATACTACACACTTTTCTGCTGTTGTATGTGTTGATGGGTGACAATGACCACCTAAACGCTAGAAGGATCACCTGGTAAGTCACAGAGAAAATAGATCGCCAATTGCTACGATTCTCACACACCTCTTTCGCTTCACAAACAATCATCATGTATGCTCGTCGGTTAAAAGTACTTTTAATTTATTTAGTATATCGCCAATCTACGATCTATATGTCTAGGGCGCCCTCTACCGACGTTGGTTTCTTTTGAAAAAATATATTTTACGATGCATTATTAAATGGAATTTCTTTTGTCATGACTCCGGGCATCGAACTTAAACCTAGTGCTTATTAACTTATTGAAGTTTATTCCAAGTGTTTGATACTTGATTTAATTCAATTCCTCGCTGTTTTGAAGTTGTTAACAAATTTCGTAAAATCACTGGCGGCATTTTAGCTGTAAATACGTTAAATAAACAGTGAAACTTTAAATTTAAAATTAGTTTGGTCCGCTTCAAGTAATTAGTTCAACAAGCCTTTAGGTAAAGTGATGCCTTGACTTTAGTACAAATGGAAAATATTTATGTATAGGTACGGGAAACAGGAAATTGATTCATGAATAACCGTTTCTATAAACATCTAAATGCCATTACTTATTTTTTTTATCAATTATTATGTTATCGGCTTACTCACGTAACGGTTTGACGAGGAACTTGACTAGTTTCAAATAGTCGCGCTCCTACTGAAGCTACCGCTGTAGCAGAGCGACAATCGCTGCGTCGTGTGTCGCGGAATGCTGCTCATGAATATGAGCCTCTAGCATGGCTTGAAACTAGTCGAGTTCCTCGTCAAACCGTTACGTGAGTAAGCCGATAAAATAATAATAAATTTAGTAAGTCTCGGGAAACTTATAATATATACCTAATATATTTTTATCCTTTCGTATACCGTATATAAGACAACAACAGAAAATACATTGTGTGTCACGTAGATCTACGTTCTGGTACACGGCGCACAGTGTTTTAGAAACCCTTGGGGAGGACATTTTTAGCTAATAGCATATATCGATGTAGTTAGTCCTAATAACACAAATTGCAAAAGAAACCCCATGTCAATTATTTTTAGTTTTCGAGAAAAAAATACTAAAGTTGCTAATTCGGAGTGTGGTTTAAATAGGATTTTTAAAATTTTTCTTTTATCTTTAAAATAAAGAGCAAAATTTGATATCCGGATTTTATCACATATATTTATGTGTTATTCAAGCTTTACAACACGAATGAATTGTAACTAGGTACAAAGATATTTGCAAAAAATCCAATTTTAGTTTCTATTTTTTATTTTTTTATTGACATAGTTTCCGCACGAAATCTTCATGGTAAATGATAGTTAGCCTTTTGTACTATGTACTTAAATTAAATCAGCCACATAATCCGTGGTATTACAAAATTATGTACAATTGAAAAAAATCTAAGCGCCTTTATTATTACAAATAGCAAAGTCAACAATCAGCACTTTGCTTTTTAAATGATACAATAATTTTATCTAGACGACATTTTAGAAGATGATGCTTAAAATAAATTCTTAGTTAATCTACCATATAGCAAAAGTCATGTCATGATAGTTTGCAATTAAAAATCGTGTGTTGACTATTACTAGGACCTACGTAATCGAAAGAAATACACATTAAAACATGTATATATTAAACATATCTATATGGTAGATTAACTAAGAATTTATTTTAAGCATCATCTTCTAAAATGTCGACTTCTCTAGATAAAATTATTGTATCATTTAAAAAGCAAAGTGCTGATTGTTGACTTTGCTATTTGTAATAATAAAGGCGCTTAGATTTTTTTCAATTGTACATAATTTTGTAATACCACGGATTATGTGGCTGATTTAATTTAAGTACATAGTACAAAAGGCTAACTATCATTTACCCAGAAGATTTCGTGCGGAAACTATGTCAATAAAAAAATAAAAAATAGAAACTAAAATTGGATTTTTTTCCAAATATCTTTGTACCTAGTTACAATTCATTCGTGATGTAAAGCTTGAATGATACATAAATATATGTGATAAAATCCGGATATCAAATTTTGCTCTTTATTTTAAAGATAAAAGAAAAATTTTAAAAAATCCTATTTAAACCACACTCCGAATTAGCAACTTTAGTATTTTTTTTCTCGAAAACTAAAAATAATTGACATGGGGTTTCTTTTGCAATTTGTGTTATTAGGACTAACTACATCGATATACGCTATTAGCTAAAAATGTCCTCCCCAAGGGTTTCTAAAACACTGTGCGCCGGGTTAAACATTGACTCCACACTAGGATTTTCTCCTATATCGTGTTTCCATTTAAAAACATACAATTTCACATGCATATGACATGAAACAACGATTTGAAAATCACACAAAGAGTTGCTCCGAGAGGGAATCGTATCCGCTACACTTTTGCATGGCAGACAGTTGCCCAAAAAAAAGCCAGAGGAAAGTAAAAATAGCAATACCTAAATTTAAAACTTGTGGACATTAAAAATTATTCATTTTTTTCCCAAGTCTAAACGTTCTGTGTAAATAAAATCAAGCAATCAGACTGAATGGATGTCGAGTTTTTGTTCGTGTAAAATTAAATTAATCCAGCCATTGGGTTGCAATGTACCGTGGCGGCCAATTTAAGGCTACAGTATCAATATTTTGTTTTGCTAACAGGCTTTAATTCCGCTTTTTTACACTCAAATAGTTGTCTCTGTGTTTCGATAAATTTCAATGTTGGTAAGTATTTAATTTAATAGTTCTTCTTTGTATTGTCAATGGTTCAATTTAAATTTTTAAAATTTTCTAGTTTCTTTATAAAGCAAACATGTAATAATCAGATTTAATTGCGTTCATTTTTAACTTAGGTATTCATACGGTTGCGTATGTTGTATTTTACTCAAAATTAGAGCAAGTGAACCGATTTTTAATCTAATGGGGTTCACCCCCTTTTAAAAATAGGCTCATCCCCTATTACACGGAACTTATAACACAAATTGTGGAAATATGTGTCATGATGTGCACCTTTGCCTACCCATACAGGGATAAAAACGATGATTTGAGATTAATCCTGCTTATTAACAAGCTTACTATTAAGCCATTTTAACATGACATAGGTACGTGTTCTCCTATTTTAACGTAGGCGTCATGTTTTGACCAGTTACCGAACAAATTTTTGTCGAAAATATACAGGGAGGACGAAAGGGACTGTCAGACTTTTACTGACTAAAACCCACCCCGGTGTCCCGTCTCACACGTGGGTACGAGGGTGCGGGAAACAAAATTCTTCCTCGGCCCCCGAACTCGTGGCGGCCTGCCTTGCCAGGCCCCACCTCAATATACACAGAGGAGTGAGGTGTTGACCTCCTCCGTGCTACGTCTCGGAGGCGCGCGTGGACACAACACGCGCCACCATCTCGGGTCCTTTAGAACGGGATAACGGGGACTTCCCCAAGTCCACCGTCCCCGGACCCATTTAAATATACCTAGACTGAATAGAAACACGTGTCTGCAAAACACGATTTTGTTTTTTGATAAAAGTAACATACACAGTTACACAAAATAGAAAATCTATATTCCAAACATGTATGCAACATTTTTTTCTTGTTTTTATGAATGCCAGTTAAGCTCGAACTGTTACTTTAAATTTTGACAAAATCGTCAACGTAAAATAAAATAACATTATGTCATAAAACTGACTTGTTGTTGTGATTGGTTTGTCAGTAGAGGCGGTGAATCTCGATAAATACGATACATACAGCAAAAAAAAATTTTTACAATGTTTGTTGGTCTCTCTGTCTGTTTGTTCTCGCTAATCTCTGAAATGGCTGAACCGATTTTGACAGGACTTTTACTGGTAGATAGCTTGTGATGGCTGATAGCTAAGGTGTAACTTGGACTACTTTTATTCTGTCAGAAGTCTATTCTACGCAGACGAAGTCGCTGGCATCAGCTAGTATACTACTAAAATCACATTACAACACAATATTTTAACCAGTAATATTTACACAAGTATAGTTTAAATAGGTCTACGTTGAACAAATACAAGTTGTCATGTGACTTGAACTCGAGACGTGTAAGTATACAAGGTGTGAGGTTGTGAGTCATTATTCTTAATTTTATGTAAATAGGACATTGTGTTGTTGTGATAGAATACACTTTGCATTGTGCCTGGTATTCCCCGAAGGAATCGGTGGGGATGTTCGTATAGTCTTTGCTAGTTTATTGTAGGATGCAAAGCTGGAATTAATATTCTTCCATTTTTTTTAAGTGACTGCCTCGTTGGTGTGACTGCCGGACAAGGGGTCTTGGGTTCGATTCAATTTGGCAAAGTATTACTACACCAAACACCAAAATGGGTTCATTTTGGTGTTTCGAAAAATTCTCAGTAGTAGCACGAAATCTAAAATTGTGCCCAGCATATGACAATAAGCTCATTCCCAATCACATGGGACTTATAACACAAATGGTGAAAAGTGAGTGTACATTGTATAGCGGCATTACGTGCTGTAATGTGCACCTCTGCCTACCCCTCGGGGGTAACAGGCGTGAAGCTGTATATTTTTTTAAGTTAAAGTCAATTTCGACTAGTATTTATTATAGACTAGCTACTGCTAGCGACTTCCCGTGTGTTATTCCAGACTATATTCAAATCCCGATCTAAATTATATATCGATCCCTTCAGCCGTTTTCACGTGATTGAATAACAGATATCCAACCAACAAACTCATAACATTTACACTTATAATATTAGTAAGATACAAGATTCCTAATTTGGAAAACAAGAATTTATTTTAAAGTTAAAGTTAAGTGCGAAACAAGGAGTCTGGAATTTGATTCCTGGATCGGAAAATGTGCTATTGCGTTTTAGCAATAGGCTCACAGTATGGTGAATTTCAATGGTGAAAAATAGGTGTTGTATAATTTTACCCGACAAATGATGAACAAAACTTTTCAATACAGCATTTTACATATGGAATCACTAGACTCAAACTGAATAACAATCAATTGGTACATTTATTTGTCAAAATCAAAATAATGGGTTAATAATGTAAATTCTATAGATACCAATCATTAGATCTACAAACAAACAAACAAACAGAGCACTTGTTGCTGTCGATTTCAATTTACAATTCCGAAATTAATTTCTCAATTCACCCCTTTAATTTGCGTAGTTCCAAACAATGTTATGCAAACGCTTGCTTCGTAATACATTACGCGCGGATAAGATAGGTATCATCAGCGCCACCGTGGGTAAGGATCAATGAATATTTATATTCAACCTTTGGAATATCGTTCGGCAGATGTTAATTACGTCTTGCTCCACGGCGGGTTATTAATGGCTTAATGGTGGATGTACTAGGTTTGTGTAATGTGTTAAAGAAGAAATGTGTATGGTTAGGATTATTTATTTGTGAATTTGTCTAGCTATATATTTTTCTTAATCGGTGCTTGGATAATCTAGCTGTTGGTAAAACTACAAAAGTGAGCAGCTTAGTTTCTAGAGGGTGCTCAGGTTTTCCATCAGAGATGTGAAAATGCTACGTATAGAGGGTTAGGTTGCTTTTTTCAACAGAGATGTGCTAAGCTACGTTGCTGTGCATGCGTTTGGCTTTCACCATTTATATTCATTGGTATACATAGCTTAACACTGGTAGAAACGGAATTAGCTAAGTTATGTTTTTTATATGGAAAGATGCGTGCCATGGATGTATGCTGTAGATAGATAGTGGCTTCCCTAGCGATACTCGAGCTGCGCATTTTCCTCGTACACCTACTTTGCGGCACATCTTCATAGCTCAGCTACATAGCTTAGTATCAGTGGAAACGGTCACATAGTTTCACAGCTTAGCTATTTTATCTTCGTAGCATAGCTACAGAGCATATCTCTGGTGGAAAAAGCACCGCTACAGCGAGCCTAGCCTGTAGGTAGCTACGTGCATTGTGCAGTAAATTTAAAATGATGAAATTCGCTGATGGAGACTTACTGCCAACACTCACTTAATTGGAAAAAATATACATATGGTTGTGTGTTTCATTATGTTTCATTAAAATATTTTTTAACTTAACCATAAAGTATCACAGAATGTAGGTTCAATATGAAACTTAATTCTACAAAGTTTATAAAAATATTTTCGTATATCACCTTTATCTTTGAGGTTCTTTTATTTTGATTAATGCGTGGTTTTCGTTTGGGAGAGAAAAGTTCTAAGAAAACATAATAAATATATCTTAGCACTGAGATTATTATATGTAACTTGTATCTTTGTGACATTAAATATTTTTATCATTAGACAAGCTTTGATGTTAATGACGTGTTACATTAAACCATACTGGATGATATTAACAGACAGATTTCAAAACTATCAAAATCCTATACTAAAAAAAATTTGAGGCGAGAAAATCATTCAATGACTTCTCCCATCTAAGGTGAGGTGAGAGGGACTTATTAATAACATGGCCATTGGACTCGTGACAGTCTTAAACTATGGATCTCTTCTCCATAAAATGGTCTGAACTCTTCGTAGGCGTTTTAAGTTCACAGTTAAAAAAGCGGATTTAACAGACAGTGCTGTATGATCTCTGCCTAGTACATACACTAAAGATGTCTATAGACTAAAGGACTATTCCTTTAGTTGGGTCTAATGACGTTTATAAGAAGATAAGGGGTAGCTAATGAAATTCACACCACACTTCTAACCATTCTAGTTTCAAATACCATCTTTTAAAAATAATTTATTCTCTATGAAGTATTAACACAGGAGTCAGTTTCATCCCGGTTTAGTTTCAGTTTTCAGTGCTACCAAAAAGTTAATAGAATTAATCGAGGCTATCCCCTAGCGAAAACGTTAAAAGTCTCGTCGATATCCGAGAGTAACGCAATTATAAATTCTGGAAAAGTATACAAATAGCGTTGTGAATAAATAATAGCTGCGCAAAGTTTTTAAATTCGTACTAAAATATATTTTATAACGACATGTCATCTCTCTATACGATACGCAACACTCGTTCACGTTACTCCTATCTAAACTATGTAAATCAGGAACTATTTTAAAGCAATCATAAAAATATGTATGTATGTTTCCCTCCCCAATTCCCGATTCCCCAACAACCTTTAAATTCCTAACCCCCAAAAGGTCGGCAACGCACTTCTAACGCTCCTGGTGTTTCAAGAGTCCATAGGCCGCGGCGATAGCTTACCATCAGATAATACTTTTGGTCGATTACCGGCTTATTCCTTAAAACAATGTAAAACTAAATCAACATAATTATTTTTTTATTATTACTTGAGTCTGTGAATTAGTACCTAAATAAAATTAACTAAGTTTACTTTACTTTATCTAAAACGTTCATCTATCGACAGACCAATGCAGGCGGAACAGCGTTGAATGTTTGCAAAAAAAGAACATCAAAACCCTACTGACAAACAGCTGTCAATTCTTTGAAGCGGTGCAAACAAAATCTAACAGAATACGGTACCGAATCAAAAAACTCTGTTTACACACATAACAAACTTCTTTCTGGAAAGTCCATAAACGCTTTGGTAGGCGAAGTGATAAAATTGTACCCAATTTCTCGTGCACACAGGTTGGCTGTGTCTGGCCGCACGGCGCTCTGCCTTTGCACGCACGATTAACTTTTTTATTAATACCCATCGGCTATGGAACTAAAGCTTTGACGTGATATCACAGAGAGATGAACGTGCTAATCCACTTTCGTAACTCGTTATTATAAGTATACTATATATTAGATACTTTCCTCAAAGTATGTTCGTGAAAATGACGAAAGATGAGGCGAGAAGGCTGCCGTTCCATGTTTTATGTGGAAACAGCTTAACACTGCGTATACTGAGTTTACTGTCGCACCAATATTAACCCTGCAGCTAATCATGTTTGAGGAACGGGATATGACAGACCACAGATATGTTGGTTTAGGGTTGGTATGCTTCGCTTGACATGACCTCATAATTTTGATTTGGTGTGTGGTCGCAGTATTATTTTCTTCTTCTTTTTTAAGGTGGGAAATATCATCCAATAACTTCTCCTGCCTTGAGCGAGGCGAGAGGAAGTATCAGACTGTTACTGATTAAAAACCACCCCGTTCTTACTCATGCTTTTCGAGGCGGGTCCCGGTAACCCACTAGGCGGTCCACAGCTCCGGGTTGGCATCAGCCCTACTGGGCCTCTCTGTGGTGGTATGATGGCTCTTCTTCTTAGGACCTGTTACCCAATGCCTAGATAGCCGCCACATATACCAGTAAATTAAGAAACTAATTAGTATGAACTATCACAAAAGTTTATCGGATAGTAACTTTATATGAAGGTGGTGAAACAAGCGCTCAGCGTTTTCAGTTATTATATGCCCGAAAGACTTTCACGTTACGTAATAAGTCCTTCTTTATATTAGTCAGTAATACAGAAAATCCTATCTATTTTAGGATTCATAACATCTTCTAAGCATAAGGATTAACTTGAAAAGATCCAGAAATATCCTTACACTGTAAACAAGGCAATGAAAAAGTTTCGCGGAGCGGACTTTGAGAAAGTAAGTGCCTCTTTATTCTACCAGTTTACTTAATAGCTATTATTATAATATTGGGTTCACGTTTCCAGGTACACGAGTGAGTGTTAGGCATGAGTAATAAAAAAAAATGTTTAAGAATTATGAATATACATATATATGTAGTGACAATAGAAATGTTTGTAATAACCTTATTACCTCATTAATAGAGTCGCAAATTCAACTACCGATCTTTTAGTCCTAATTTTTCCTTGTCAAAGTCAAAGTCAAAGCATTTATTTCAATTAATCCTAAATTAGGCACTTTTGAAACGTCAAATTGAATTGTCCGTCAGTCTGTCTGTCAGTGAAGCTAGGCGCTCGTTCCAAAGTGTTGCTTCGAATGGAGAAGAACGAGCAAGAAACTCCATCGTTACTCTTTTCAAAAAAATGTTTTTTACAATATCTCTGATACATTATTTGATCATTTACCTATTGTCTATATATGTAGGAACAATGTAACGACAATACGACGTCAAAACTATGGGACAATAAAACCAATTTGTAAAGAATATAAATTAAAAAAGAGGGTTGTTTCAAACATAGTGCCCACATATGTACACTTACAATTTTGAAATAATGCTTCTATACAAATAAAAAATAATCTTTAATTTAATTTTTCAAATAAAAAAATAATAAATAACTGCTTGATGCCACAGGATCCCTAGACTACATTGGAATAAATTACTACTTTAATTTAACGTGTAACTAGTGATCGTCTTAGAGCATTGTCTAGTGTGAGCGAGTGTCCAGTGGAGCCGGACCAACATGCTGCCACACATTTTTATCTTCAATATAATCTGACAGTTTATAATATGCCTGTTTACACAGTTCACGCTTTATACAAGATTTAAATTTTTTCTCGTTCAGATTCAGTATGGTGGTTGGTAGTTTATTGTAACACTTAACACAAAATCCCATGAAGGATTTCTGCACTTTGGACAATCGGAATTGCGGTATAGCTAACTTATTTTTACCTCTCGTATTAAAATTGTGTCTGTCGCTTCTTTTTTCAAACAATTGTTGATTTTTTCTCACGTACATAATATTTTCGTAAATGAATTGAGAAGGCACTGTAAGAATGTTTATAGTTTTAAATAGTTCTCTCAAAGATTCGCGACGGGGCAAGTTATATATTGCTCGAATAGCTCGCTTTTGCAAAATAAAAATTGATTCTACATCCGCAGCTCGCCCCCACAGCAAAATGCCGTAAGACATTATGCTGTGAAAATAACTAAAATAAACAAGCCTTGCCGTACCTACAGTTAGCTGCCTAATCTGTCTAACTGCATAAGCAGCTGAGCTTAGTCTCCCCGAAAGTGCTTTTATGTGGGGCCCCCATTACAATCTGTCATCTAATGTGATACCCAAAAATACAGTCTCCTTAACAAATTCCAACTTTTGTCCGTTCAAAGCAACATAACATTCGTTATTTTGTACGTTTGGCAAGCAAAATTTAACACATTTGGTTTTTCTCTCATTAAGCGCCAAGTTATTAATAGTAAACCACTCATAGACTCGAAGAATGGAGCTGTTCACGTCGTCAAAATTATTCGTACGTCGACCTATTTTAAAAATCAGTGATGTATCATCTGCAAACAGAACCATTTTTGGTTCATTTTCGAATATGAGTGGCAAATCGTTAATGTACACTAAAAGTAGGAAAGGACCCAATATTGAACCTTGAGGAACGCCCATTTTTATCTCAGACCCTTGTGAATTAACACCGTTTATATGAACTTTTAGCTGCCTATCCTCTAAATATGATTTCAATAGACGGAGCGCAGTGTTTCTAATCCCGTAATGATTTAATTTCAGCAAAAGTGTCTCGTGGTCAACGCAATCAAATGCTTTTGAGAGGTCACAAAAAACACCTATGGCATCCTGTGCTTCCTCCCAGGCACCAAATATTTCTTTCATTAAAGTAACACCGGCGTCAGTTGTACAACGACCTTTAGTGAAACCATACTGCTGATGGTGGAAGATGGAGTTTTTATTAAAATGATGAAGCATCTGAGACAGTATCAACTTTTCACACTTTGCTAAGGACCGGCAAAATGGATACAGGCCTATAATTATTAGGTTCTGTGGTTTCGCCGCTTTTAAATAGTGGGATAACCTTGCTATATTTCATAAGGTCAGGAAAAACACCGTCATCTATACTTTTATTAAAAATCATAGCCAGACAGGGCGCTATAGTTTGAATAATTGTTATTATTTCATAAGTAAAGATTTCAGTTGTTTTATTTTATTTCTTTAAAGACCTACGACTCTAGAGGATTCGTATATTGAAAAATAAAGTTATGTTGACATGATTACATTTTTTTAAGCAAACTGTGAGAGTGTAAAGAATTTAAATCTCTAATTTTAATACAATATTAGTATTTAAACTCCTGTGACAATTTTGAAGAAATTTGTTTTCAGTCTTAATTTAATTTCTGAATTATGTACCTACCAGTCTAATAATTTTCCAAGTTGTCTTTATTTTGTCATCAGCTGATTTTATTTTATTGCTGATATAAAGACGTTTTGCCTTTGCACACTAATCTAAAAGTCTTTGAGTACTGTTACATTTGTTCCTTGTTTTATAGACTTAGGGCTTTTTACTTTTTGGTTAAATGAAGATGATAATAAGTATGTGGTTTATAATAATTATTCATTTGTGACCACTTACGTATGTGAATGGGAATTTCGCCTAATATAATTATTTTCCTTACACAGTTCCCAGTAAATGACTATGCACAATTTGAGTTTTTAAATAGGTATAACTATTTATTCACTATATTCGATATTTAGAAAGTTCGAGAATTGAAACAATTACAATTTCAAATGACTTAACAGTCGATTGATTCGATTTAAATTTAGTTTTAGAATTAGAAATATTCCGTTTGAAATTGTACATTCTATCCTTAAAATCAAAGAATATGTAATGCGCCCTACACACCTTACTATTTAAGTGTGTAGATTTAACTGTACAGTCGGACTGTATAGTTAAATTGTAGGTCCATACAGCCTTCACACCTTACAATTTAATGGGCAGTTTTATCTATTCTTTATTCGATTCAATTAAAACTGTACATTTCTATTGTTTGTTCTATACGCCTTGCGGTTGATCTGTACAGTTCAAATGTGCAGTAGGGATGATGACGGGGCACAAAAATTATAAATCTAATTAGTCCGTAGTTGGGTAATGTAAAATATTAGGTACTTATTTTTTTACGTCATATAAGACCAATACTTGATACGAATCAAAGTAGGAGTGGGGGCTAACTATAAGTACGTTTTATACTGAATAGTGCGTACTATTCAAAGTATAGACTCTAAAGTTACGCCACACGATATTTCAAATCAAAATATCTTCGAAAGTATTTGTTTCCATAAGAAAATAAAAATTACGTGTCTAATATTTTTAAAAAATCTACAAGACGGACATTAAAATAAAAAATAGTCATCTACCCTGTTAAAGCTGCATAGTTAAATTGTAAGATGTGTAGATGCTTTGAATAAGTTTTTACTACACCCTATAATAAAACCAACTGAAAATCAGACCTATTTTCCAAGAACAATATTTGAATGCAGTTTCAAAATAAATACAGTGAGTTCCGTAGCTATTTTACGAACAATTAGTGCTGGCAAGTTTTAATCTAGCGTTTTTTTGTCGTCGCTCCCTACAGCGCGACGACAGCGTGGCGGGTGCGGGTCGCGAGCGGCGAACTGGCAAATGAGTTCATTGTTTGTCCAGCCACTAAGTTTTTTCACACGAGTAACAAGGTGCTATGTCACCGTGTAAATGTATTATTATGTAGTTTCCAGCTTGTGAATAAGGGGGATTTATTTACTGTTTTTGTGCGGGTGTCGTTTTTGATTTTATTTTTCATGTTGGTACATTGAATTTTCTGCGTACTGTGGAAGTGTTCACAAACCATTTCACGTTGATTTAGAGCTCCTATATACGAGCGACATGTTGCCAACGACAGAGGACGCGTCGGCGGCGTCTGTTGACGCATAGAAGGCCGTCGATATTTAAACTGTAACGATGCTACGGCTTTTTTTTGAGGGGAAAAATCATTCAATGATTTCTCCCGCCTTGGGCGAGGCGAGAGGAAGTGTCAAACTCTTACTGACTAAAAACCACCCAGTTCCTTCTCCTGCTTTTTGAGCCGGTGCGACGGTAAGCCCGCTAGGTAGTCCGCAGCTAACGATGCTACGGCTGCAAGCTGTTGACGATACAACTGCAAGTGTCGTTTAAGGACGACTGCTGCCGTCGATGCGTCAACAGATGCCGCCTCTGCCGTTGGCAACATACCACTCGCGTGTAGGAGCCTGAAATTGGAAGAAATTTACTTATTCTAAGTGATTACGATAGACAACTGTGCTGTATCTACAGACTATTTAGATCGGTATCACATGACTCATTTTTTTTTTGAGTGGGACAATCATTCAATTCCTTCTCTCGCCTTGGGCGAGGCGAGAGGGTGTTAGACTTTTACTGACTAAAAACCTGACTCGTAAGCCACTCCCTTCTTGGCTGAGCCCATATCAGTACTACCTAAAATGTACACCTCACTGTTCTATTAATAACTATAACGTTAATCCTTGTAAAACGCTTATCTAATTTCCAGTAATAATATAAACAAGCGAGTAGTCTCATAAACGCCGGGGCGTATTAGTTATGATAACATGTTGCATAGGTACTAGACACATTATATACGGAATCAAGTCTACTTTAATTGTATACATTAATTCAGTTTTATACACAAACTTAGCAGTGTACGTATAGGATATCAAAAGCCTATGACAGTCCACTGTTGAATATATGTAGCCTTCCTCTACGTAAGGGGGTTTGCCGTAATAAATAAATAATATCCGCTCTTGGCTGGTAGGCTTAGAGATTCTAGTTCCAACTAAATTATTGAAAAAAGTTTAAATAAGACGAAAGAAAGAAAAACAGTATATTTGCACCGTTATAAAATATTGTACATATGTAAAACAATATAATAATTTAAAACTAAAAAAATAAGCAACACGGTGTACATAGGCCAGTGCTAAAGCTAAAATGCCGTAGCTCGAGCACGATGGCTTGAGCCACGGCGCTGATTTTCAGCACTAGCCTGTTGTAATAATAGTAACTAAATCTTACGTGAGAAAGCTCATGTAAGATTTATTCATTATTTATTCGGGGAAAATCCCGCACATTACCTTTCCATAGTACTAACACTAGTCTCCATGATTGAATTGAATAGAAGGACTTTAATATGACGTAGTTTATTATTGTTTCTGAGATATATGCTATCGTTTGAAAAATTTAGAAAAATTGTTAAGTAAATATCTATTGTTTAATCAACAAACAGGAGAAATGATATCTTCATCCAAATATGGAGATGTTGACTTAGATGTCACACGTCAAATGACGAGGTGTTACAAAAAAACACAGATATTCGAGGGTGTAATCACATGTTAACAAGATGATACAGTGCGGATACAGTGAATGCATGACTTTGAACAAATATTGTGTGAAGTATCAAGTAGCACATGACTTGATTACACCCAGTTTGAATACCCGATTGTGCTGTTTGCTATGTAATTAGAATTTATTTGTTTTAAAATTCGATTGACTGTGTTTTGTTTCTTTTTTGGGCTTATTCGTTTGATCTAATCGACACTTTACTGGTTTAAGGTTAGAACTGACATTTGTTAAAAATTAAGTATTTTTGCCAGATTAGGCAAATGGTAAGCCTAAAACTGCAATCAACTCCCACGTTATTCTATGTGATACGTAGAGATGTAAAGCCTCTTAGATGGAGCGGAGAAATCAGTTAATCAGAAAAATTTACATTAATTGTAATACTGAAATTAATCGGGCTCTGATCCATTTGCTTTAGGAATTGATTTGCAGGAGTATTCGTAGGATGTTAGTATACGTATACAAATATAGTAGACTCATACATAAAGTAAATATTTTTATATCAACCGCGTGACAAGAACCGCTGAGAACTGATTAAAATGTATTATCATATTTGGAGAAGAATTAAATTTTATTTGGAAAAGAATTTTACTACTATAAGAATTAAGTTTACTTTCGATATTTCTGATTGTAAGTCTGTTTTATTTGTTTAGTTCATTGTTGATGCCCATGACAACTACACATCATAGGCAGGAATATGCAAATGCTTGCTCCAGCACTAGGACTGGCGAGAGGTGTCAGACTCCTACTGACTACAAGCTTCTTCAACTTCTGCTTCGAGTTGTAGCCCCAGTAATCCGCGTGGTCGTCTGCTAGCTCCAGTTAAGCATCAGTCCTACAGGGCCTCGTCTGTGGTGGTCTGATATCTCTTTGGAGTAGAATTCGACACACTCGGGTCTGGTTCTGTTTGGATAACGAATTACCCTTGCTCCGCTTCCGCAGGCTCGCGACTATTCTACACCATAGGTTGCAATATTCTCTACTATCTCTTAAAAATCGATTAATTCACCAGTAACCTAAACGTTTCAAATTGCGAAGTTTATCAGAGCGCACGATGCCCGAATTGTATAAATTGAGAAGTTCTTTAATAAAAATAATTACGTGAATGTTGGACGGTATCTTGATTTTCCATTTCATTGCTATAGGTACCTATTAATACTCGCTCCAATAACTAATGATTGGACTAACGGATATTCTAATCATAACACATAGTCTGTATGTTATGACTGGCATACAATTATTGTAAAACATACGCCGCAAATCTCAATTATTCCATTGCCATTGTGATCATAATCCCAGTGTATACCTGACCTACACTTTGAAAAATATTAAAAAGCTGCAATTAATCTCGGTGATTTAATATAAAATAATACTAAAATAAGAAAATATTACTCTAAAAAATCAGACCAAAGATTTTGCAAGTCAAGACAACCGCGTACACAACATACTCTTAACTACTATACACCACGTCTCACTAAGCTCATTAAACTTTCAACGTCAAAACAAAGTCACACGACCGAAGTAAATAGTTAAATACTCGAAACTGTGATCCAATACAGGCATTAGATAAAACAGTTATAAATACAAAGCGACACCTACCAACGGTTAGTGTCACCGCGTTGCGCGTGCGATCCATTCATTTAAATTTAAACTAACGTGAAAAACAATGGCTCCCGGTGAAGCTCAAAATTCTGAGACAATTTTAAATGGGACCTTGTCTGTGGGTAATGGTGGTGTGATGAAGACTTGTCCTGTAGAGGTGACAAGTGTGCAGCCAAAACCGAAGCGAAAGTTGATAAGACCTAAAGTGTTAAAGAATTTGGAGAGCGGGGATTACCTTTACGATCGGCTCTATGATACAGAGTGTCCGAGAACGGTGAGTGGAACTTATGCATTATTGACTCACAATTTCTGAACTGTCGTTGTTCTAACACTTAATGGGTGGATGTGATAGGAAATTGATTTTAGTAGGAAAGGAATTTGATTGAACTGTGATTTAATTATATAGACGGGATATTTACCTTGTTTATTTATTTCTATGAGTTTCCGATATTTCGGGATAGATAGATAAACATGGTAAATATCCCGTCTCAAGTTCTAATATTAGTGTTAGTGACCATGTCAGTTTAAAAAAAAAACTTATATTGTGATTTAATCGTAATAGTTTGCGCTTCCAAGATATTTACCGGCTTTTGAGACTCCTTTTTGCATGTTAAAGTGTTTAAAAACTGCATTTAGTTGTATGTATACTTACCCAAGTTGTATTAGAACAATAGTAAAGTGTATAAATAAATATAATACCAAGTGTTTTGACCAAATATAGCCGAAATATGCAGAAAAGATAACGATTTATTAGTTATTTTGTTAGCACACAGATTAACTCGTGTTCATATATTTGCTGAAAGATCTCACGCGCCGTCTATGTCAATAATTTTCTTTGAGTCTTAGATAGTGTAGTGCAGGATATGAAATAAAAAAATTGTTTTAGTTACAATCTAACTAAAGATATATTTTTCAGTATTTTTTATAAATTAATAATTTTAGACAGAAAAATATTCAATCAAATATTTTTTGTAATACTTATATCAGTTTTCCTTCTTGATACTTCACCTAATTCAAGCTATAATGGTATAAGCTGTTAAACAAGCCAGCCTTTTGGAGGTTAGGAATTTAAGGGTTGTTAGGTAATCGGGAATTGGGAAGATTGAGAAGCGGGGTAATTGGACCACCGGTAACTTCATTCACACAACGCAAGTGTAGTTTCACGTAGGTTTTTTGTGAGGTTGTTTTAAAAAAATCAGTCGTTTCGATATTTTTGTGATTTCATTGATGCACAAAAATAAATAACCATGGAGGTTTTTTTCATTTCTTATTTCTTATCCACTAATCGTTGAATCATGGACCACTTAAATATGGACAGACAGTGATAATGTACGGCGTGACGGCCGTTCTGATTTTATGAGCCGACAATTTGGTGCGTTCCGGACATAAACTAAAGTAAACAGTAAAGTTTAGTTACAAAACATACCATACAAATACCAACTTAAATATGCAGGTGGACAAAATTGGAACTAAAAGATACTTCTAACAAAATGACTGATTTTTTTTTAACTGACGAAGATACTAGCGACATTGTTGACTGTATTGTTAAGTTTGTTTTTGTGTGACAATCAAAGATCTTTAAACAATAGATACTGCAATGGATTTTCACGGTGGATTAGCTTTGTTTGTTTGGCTTCAGTTTATATGTTTACGTATGTAGAACATAAAATACAAAGAACGCGATAATGCAAAGGATTCTTAACTTTTTAATTTGGCTGCACGGTTAGTGCAGTGCCTGGGCAATTGGCTGTCACATAACGTACAGTGGGTTCGATTCATGCTCGGAGATACTCTTTGTGTGATACACAAATTGTTGTTTCGGGTCTGGGTGTCATGTGAACTTGTAAAAGCATCTGCGCCACAGAAGAAAATCCTAGTGTGGGGCAACGTTTTAATAAAATCAATGAAAATGAACATGCTTTAATTTGTTATTTTTCATTGTCTAGTATATTTTTATTGGACAACATCTAGCATCGTCTCTCATTTAAGATTTATTTATTTTTCTTATTTCAACTCTCTACTTAAGATTTTAACTTTGCCTTTGGGCTATCAGTTTTGATTGGTTTAATGAATAAACGAATTTGATATTGAGAATATTTAATTTAAAAGCCTGAATTCGAAAACAAAAATCTTTTCATAAAAATATAATATAATAATAATAAAAAAGGTAGGTAGGTACTTGAAACGAGGCATAATTTCTAAGAACAGTGTGTAAGTATAATTTTTTCCATACATTCATAATTTCATTTTACTTGCAAAAACATTAAATCTTATTCATGAAGTGAGGTTTTTGGAACTAATTTGTAAAAGATTTCTTTTATAATAAGAATATGGTCTCATTTGACTTGAAAAATGAGACGGCTAGGCACTGGGCTACTCGTTACAAATTAACGTTATGTAATTAGGACGGTATTTGAAAAGATTCTTTGTACCTGTGATTAAATTATTTGAACAGGTTTTTTTATAGTATAGCTTATACCATCGTAAACAAGCATACGAATCATTTGATAGTAAACAATCGCCGCTGTCTATGGACATTCGAAACACCAGACGCGTTACAGGTGCGTTGCCGGCCTTTTGGGGGTTAGGAATTTAAGGTTGGATTGGGAAAGGGGTAATTATTACTTGGTATTTCGACATACACAAATATATCGACATATTTTCATTTGTAATGAAAAAAGGTTTGCTTATTTCTTTTTCTAATTTTACTTCTGAACAGATTTTCATGAGGTAACTTTGAGGGTTACAACTTTTTATTGAATTATTTATGACATATCCAAGTACTTTAACATGGAAATAACTGGTTAAAGTTAACCTACAATAAAATATGAGCAAAGTTTTCTCTTATTTGAGTTCAGCCAAGTTATTTCGACGGCAACGCATAACAATACCACATTCCATATTAAAAAGGCAAGAAGCTTAGCACGGATGCATATTTAACGAAGAATATTGTACGCTTCTGAAACGCAAGTTTTAACCAACTCATACATTCGCAAAAATGATACAATATTTATTTCTTGTATCCTTCTTGGAGCGTTGAAACTTGGCCCGTGGTGGAATTGCCGCAGGCTGCCGCGCGCCGCTCCAAAGTTATAGCGCTACAACTTTCCTCGCATGGTGTGAACTGTAGATAACGCGTAATGTATGTAGTTTTAAAATACAATGCTGTTTATGTATGTGTGATGTGTTTCTGGGTTCGAGAATTGATTTTTTTTCTTTTTTAAGGAGATTTCATCTTGACCTGTGTGTAATGTCTGTATGTTTGCCCGCGATTGGCGGAACCGATCTTATTGCGGTTTTCAAAAAAGTGTTTTATACACAGTTTTTAGTATGGGTAGTTCTTCAGAGACAAAATTTTCGATGTCTTTGGGAATATTTTTGAAACCAACTAACAAAACGGCATGTAATATTTTTTTTAGTATAGTTTAGCTATATCAGTTACTAGGACAAATAATATTTTTTAAATAATTGCAGTCTAGGTACAAAATATTTTTTTAAAGCTTGTTCTTCTGATTCATATGGTGTGTCCGTTTGCCATTTTCCGGAACAAAGTAGTCGATTTCGCATTTTCCCTTTGATACTTCAATATAAATTATAATTACATCGAAAGTAGATGAGTTGTCCTCTTCAAAAAAAAATATGCAGTCGTTATAACTATGTTAGTATGATTATAAATAAATAAATAAGAAGTGTCCGGCGTATAATACTGATTAATACGGCGTAAGCTACGAATGACCATACTTGGTCGGGTATTAATAATGAGAGTCTGGCTTCCTGTGCGGAGGGAAACCAGGCGTGCAACGGACAAGCTAGGAGGCGGACGTGCGGCTGGTTGGCTTAGATCCAGGTGTTACTAAGGTAAATATCTGATTCATCTGTGTTTGGTTTACATAGCATCCTGATTACAATGCCTATTTTATAAAATTTACTTTACAGTTTTAAAACTTCAATCTATGTTTCGTGTGAAGCTTTTTGGTTATACATTCGTGTAGAAAAATGATAAGAATGAAGTCTGTATATACGATGAGTTATGCATGATTGTAAGCAAAATCCTGATTTATCTGTGCCTGATTCGTATGGTCAAAACCGCATATGAATCATAAAATAATGCTCTTGTTGCATTGTCCATTTTTTTACTAGTCTTATTTTTAAATTAACTTAGCTATAAATGTTATAGCTACAATTTAAAAACTTTTTTTTTGAGGAATGTAATTATTATGAGTCTGAAATTGCTAATCCGCCCTGAGCAAGCGTGATGATGAATGCTCGTGACTTCTCTGTGCGAAAGTACTCGAAAATGGTATGCTAACAATAAAAATAAATACAGAGCTCATTTACATACAATTTTCAATTGTTCAACAGATTCATCTGTAACAATTTCTGATTCATCTGGGCAGAAAATATTCAAACGTCGATATTTCGAAAACTATATTTTTAAAACGAGTCCCTCATTCGAATATACGTTATTTGGTATAACTATTTTCATATGAACACGTGTTACAGATCTTAAAGTGGAATTAAATTTTGGCCATATGAATCAGTCGAAGAATCTAATTTCGAAGAACTACCCAGTATACATATAAACCGACTTTATTATCTACCGATTCCGAATTAAAAGTCGATTTTTTTAAACGTAGTACGTAGTAACATAGTAATTAACTATTAGTTCGAAGTGTGGCTTAACGTACCTAATACATGGTTCACAACTGCCAGCTACCTTCGTCCATATCCCTTTGAAGAAAATATTGATAATTACAATGTTATAATAACAGATTAAACATAATGTCATTGTTAGACACTTGGAGAAATGTAAACTTCAATTACCTATAATAATATTTTTGTTAGTAGATATCAGTTCAATATTATGAACATGTAAGTACAATGCATTCAACAGACTGGGGAGGAGACCTTTGTTTAGCTATGGAAGTCTTATAGCTGATGTCCTCATATTGAATACAGCATCTCATTTTATTATAACTTTAATAATATTTTCTTTCTTATTTATGTTAAGTTCTGAAATAGGCCCATTTCTTTTCTTCTCACTGCAAAAAAATCCTCTCCATAGATATTTCCACTATATTTATATTATAACTTTCGTGAGACATACTAAATTGATTATTATGTTATCGCCATCACAAGCAACTCAACTAGCTTCAAGTCCTGCTACTAGAGGCTCAAATTCATGAGCAGCATTCCGCGACATACGACGATGGCATAGTTGTGCTGCTACAGGACATAATTTTAGTCAATATTAATTTTATGTATTTTCACATTAGAAAGTGTCACTATTTTTAGTGCACATAATCTTTTTGCCTGATAATTTACAAAAAATCTTACATTGTCATGAAATTAATTTCGAAAATGCAGGAAATTAAAAAAAAAGGGAATCAATTTCGTTTCCCTATTCATAGAGAATAGGATATTGTTATGGAGGTATTTATACTCGTATGTAATTTCTTATTATGCTGTGTCACGTGTGTGACAGGCAAACTGCATAATGAGAAAAAATCTTAATAAAAAAAATAGGTGCCTCCAGATTTTTTTCATTACTAACTGCTAGAGTCATTAAATGGTTACTTAAACCAGACCTCAGCTATTGTTTTCAATACAAAATCGTTACTAACGAATAGTTCAAGAAGTCATTATATGTCTCTAAATGCGGTTATTGATTTAATTTACACTATATGCCGTACTCAGAGTCATTTAATGATTACAGAAAGACATGCATAACAAAAATTCCTCACATAAAGAAGCCTTAATTGGTAAACGAAGTGTACTCCAATCAGAGTTGATTGGGCACCTCTCGGTTATTCCGATAAAGGTTAACGCCTCGTCAAAGTGAGAGAGCTAACATCTTTACTATTCATCGGTATCGGCGAAATTGGCAGCAGCTTGTTTACAAACTGGCCTTAACTAGGATATAATGGGAGTGGCAAATTCTGTATTTTTGGATAGAAAAATTCGAAGAAGATGATGAAGTGTTTAGTATATCCACTTTTTTTTTGATGGGAGAAAATCATCCAATGACTTTTCCGCCTAGGGTAAGGGGAGAGGCAGTGTTAGAATCTTACTGACTAAAAACAACCCCGTCCCTCTTCTGCTTTTAAACCCCAGTAGTTCGGAGGTCGTGGTTCGGAGTTCGGATTACCTAGCGGGTTCCACGGTGTGTGACAACAAATTCTTTGGTCATGTTTTTATACTTAGACGGTGGCCAAAAAGCACACGATCTACTTGATGGTAAGTGGTTACCGTGGCTTATGAACGCTTGCAACACTTATTATTTATTTTTAGGTTAGACAGAATATGCGTATTTTATAATGATAGGTACCTGTTTTGAGACAAAAATAATAATGGAAGGTCACCCTTCAATCTAATAAATATTGTTTTCAGACATGAATTAATGATACTCCTTAACAGACATAAGTACTTATAAAATCACATGAAAATTGACTACTTATAACTTTTACTAGTAATAAACCCCATGGGAATTTGTATCGTGAAATGATTGAAACATCATAAAATTCCCATCACGATTTTATAGGCTTTTTCTTTTATGGTTACACAGCGTGAAAATATTGCTGTTTCACATAAAATATGGGAGGTATGAACATTCGAGATTCAGTTAGGAACTTCATAAAATAAGGGAAGGTATAAAAGTCGAGTTGAAATGTGTTAGGGGATAATCTTATCGTCTGCCGTATTATGGCGGCGAGGTACGATTCGGATCTCACAGACAGGCTGTTAGGTACTAGAAATGGTTTTTATAAGGTGTAAAGAGACTTATATCGAGTCTAGTTCTGCTGTAAAAATGTTTACTTTGGGTATTTAACTATCCCTTAAAATTTTAGCATAGTCTGATGATGTAGGGCTGATGCCTGATTGCGGACTACCTACCGGGACTTCGGCTCGATCTAAATACGGTTATGACCTGAAAAAAATCTAACACTTCACATTTGCTTGATTTAGACAAGTGTTATTATATTTTTAATCCCGATACTTAACTATCGCCTAAAATGTTAGCATAGTTAGTTTGGGCCCAGTAGGGATGATGCCTGATCCGGGGCTGTGGAATACTACCGGGACTCCGGCGCGAAAAGCAGGAGTAGGAACGGGGTGCTTTTTAGTCAGTAAGAGTCTGACACTCTCTCTCACCTCGCACAAGCCGTAAGAAGACACTGGATGAATTCCCCCTCTTAAAAAAAAAACATAGTCAGTTTCAAAAAGAACACTTCAAGACTACTTATTCCATATCAAGAAATGAGGTCATAACTATTTATATTGATACAAAAAAGTAAGAACTTTAAAATCCCCTATATTCCAAACAAAACATCTATATCGATACAAAACTTTTTAAAAGGATCACGTTAAAACGTTCGGAAGTAAACAAGCTTAACAGTTGCGAAACGACATCAAGTTATCAAGCAATTTGGTGCATGACAAAAACATAAGGCGTTTTGCAGACGGACAGACATTGACTCAAAGATGACGAGAGATAAATAAGTATTGAGAAAAGTAAGGCACGAATGTGGGAAGTGTATAGGATATGAATAATGTATTCCGCGGCTTGTCGCTGTCTTGAGCGGTTCGTGTGCAAAGAGCCTACGGTCCTCCCTACTTAATATTCGTATCACGAAGAAAAATTATTTACCCACCAAGCTAGAACGATTTGTGATCCTTGCTCTTTACGTAATTGAGGCCGATGTTATTAAAGTTTATTTTATGTGGAAAACATGTTTTAGGTAAAGAATAGGGTACTGATTTTACGAGACGTTCTGTTGACATCCGTTTTTATTGTTTATGTTCTTTTTTGCCAGTTAAAGCAAGCAGTAATGTAAGTTGAATAACACAAAGTTTAAAATTAATTTACACTTACAACGTTACGCCTTTTATCGTGGGATAGGCAAAGGTGCACATTACGGCACGTAATGCCGCTATACAATGTACACCCACTTTTCACCATTTGTGTTAATGGGCGGTGAGCTTATTGCCATATACTGGACAGGATTCCAGACTCCGTGCTACCACTATGAAAAACCGTAAATAGTCCAAGTATACTTTGTCTGACCCGGGAATCGAACCCGAGACCCCTTGTCCCAAAGTCCTAGACCTATCATATAATCACAAGTGCATGTGATTATATGATAGGTTCCTCAAAACATAATTTTTGTTAGTTGACATTTGAGTTTCAGACTTTAAACTATTTACTTTGACACTTAAGAATTCTATCAACATTTCTTGAAATTCCTGAAAGGCCCAGTAGCCTATCACAATAAAATAGAAATGAAATCAGTTTAAAATAATCATAACAGTCACAAATATCGCATTACAAACCAATCCACGTTTTAATAGAAATAACAGAACAGAAAATAAACAGTTCGTTCCACCAGCTCCTGCATTTTCTTAAACAAGATGGCGTATCCATTTTCCTTGATAATAAGATTTGAACCTATCCAGTCAGCTACAAGAAAATATTCTACTTACAACGGAATACTAATGCACTACTTATTTTGCTTTCAGATTGAAATCTCATTTTGTTTCGAATCATAACTTCGTTGTTTTAAAATAAGTCGTAATAACTCCAATGACAGTTGCCGCGGCCTACTTTTTAAATACGTTTGTGTTTGAAATCTTAATTGTTTTAAATAAAAAAGTATGACTTTCTTGTCAGTTTAATTATTATATTACTTCACATTATTCCAGTCTTTCTCTGCGTTAGTAAAGCTTTCCTCTACCTTTCATAGCTTTTCATAGACTTTCATTAAACCCTTTCATAGGAAAATACGAACAAAAATATAACTATAGGATTGTAATAGGTTAGTAAATGTTTGCAAGAATATTTTATTTAAATCGTTGAAAACAAATTAAACAACAAAAATAAAATACAATTTTCATCTGTGACTCGCACTAAAAAGGATTTACTTAATGCCGTTTTGAAACTTTATACTGGCTGATTAGACGAAAAAACATTACTGGCTGGAGTGCATTTATGTATTCTTATTTTAAAATTAATAGAATTATTGATTGTCATTTTTGTTTTAGCGCCGAAGTCTTTCGCGATTGTAAATAATTTTACAAACTTACTTAAATATTTATTTTAGAAATTATGAAGATTTCTATAAAAAAAATATTTGTTAATTTTTGTCTTGCCATGATGGACCACAGTATAACCTAAAAACTGAATCGTTTTAATTATTATCTTATCGGCTTACTCACGTAACTGTTTGACGAGGAACTGGACTAGTTTCAAGCCATACTAGAGGCATCATATTAATGAGCAGCATTCCGCGACACACGATGCAGCGATTGTCGCGCTGCTACTGTTTTGCTAAATAGTTTTGTTAAAAATTATACTAATTTGTAGTAATTTGTCCACAGACGACGCTATGCAGCGAAAGGACGTGTCTTGGCAGTATAATGGGCATCCCTGGCCGCGGGGATGTGCCAAGAGGACCCGAGGAAGTCCTAGTCGATGCCAAGGACTTTCTGGGACAGTACTTCGCGTCTATACGCAGGTAAGGTGAACTTATGTCACTTTCGTAAATGTTAGTTAGTCCCTAATTAATTAGACTGTGTACATTTGATGAGTTTCTAACAGTAACAACGCACTGTCGTTGGTTCCCGAGTCGGGTGAAATATTATCGGATTTTTGATTTCTATATTTTTTTTTGTATAAAGTATTCTGAAATATGTATTATAATCTGTCTTAATTTTTTTTTTAATTAGCTGTTAATTCGTATGAGTAAATACGGACTCAACCAATACTTCCAAGGGATGGACTAGTTGTATTGAATTAATTTTAGTTGCACCGTTTGTTGCGTTCTCTAACACAGAAAGCAAAGAAACAATAAGAATATTAAACTCATTTGCCATTGAGTATAACGTTCTCTCAATAAATAAACACGAACAAACTCAACCCAACAAAGAAAAGCTAACTAAATTCTAACAGAAGCATGTGGAAATTAATACCATTAATTTCCACAAACAAAAATATTATAATAAGTACGTAATCTTAAAAAATAACTTTTGTCCCACACGAATATTACGCTAATAAAACGCCGAGAGTACAAAACCATCCATAAGGACTTGTTTTGACACCTAACAATCTTTATTTCTTTCTGCGCCTTGAGTGGGAGAAAATTCCATAATTTTTCAAACGTTGACACTAGCCAAGAAAGTGACTTAGACAATTCTCTTTGTTTGAATAAGATTCTTGCTTCTAAGAACGTGGTATTTTTGCTTTAATGAATGCATTCTTGAATTACATTTCGCTTGAGAGAAACCGAATTTTCTTAGAGCACAAAAGAGTAGAAACTACATTATTTAATTTTCTTTGTCGACTAATAGACTTGGAATATTTCTAGCTAGTTATTTTGTAAGACCTTGATGAACTTGAACTATTATTTGCAATAAATTCTTCGAAGGGATCGAGCGTAACTAAAGTTTTTATTCACCCCATAAAGTTTATGTACAGAAAGTCGAGATTCAGATATTTGGGTTACTGTATACTATGGCTGTTATACGAATTTGAATTGTTTGGAGTCAAAAATATTAAATTCAGTTAAGTAAAGCCCAAGAGCTATCAGACCACCACATATAGGGCTCAGTAGGGCTGTTGCTCGACCTGGAGCTGCGGACTATTTAGCGGATTCTAGCTCGAAGAGTAGGAATAGGAACGGGGTGGTTTTTAATCAGTAAGAGTCTGACATTCTTTCTCGCCTCACCCAAGGCAGGAGAAGTCATTGGCTGATTTTTCCCCCATAAAAAAACCTATGTTTGTAAATTAATGTCTTCTTAGCTGCCGTTTCCAATACCAAAGACTTATGATTAATAATTATGTAAGTAAGTCTAAGTATTATTATCTAAGACTTACGTATTAGACTTACATAATCGATTTTATAATAAACATGCATGAAGTACGTTTTCATTCTGTATGGAAAAAGCTAACTTCATTATATCACTTTACCGGACATGAGTAAGATCTCTTCTTTATAACGTAAAACATGCTATTTATATTTGTTTACGCTCTAGTCATAAAATTTATGTAATGACCTTTTAGACTGCATTTAAAAAAACTAAATAGTAATGTCTAATATTAAATAGTCGGAAAAAGGACGTATATTCATCACTATTTATTTTGCAGAGCCAACACCCCAGCTCACGAGGCTCGCTGGAAGGCAGTGCAAGAGGAGGTGGCGAAGACTGGCACATACCAACTGACGTCCACTGAGCTGGTGTTTGGTGCCAAACTAGCTTGGAGGAACGCTACACGATGCATTGGCAGAATCCAGTGGTCCAAGTTACAGGTATGTTGTATAATTTACTACGTGTTTATGTTGTGTGGAGGGTGAAGATTAATAAAATAGAATAGTATTTATTTTCAAATATGTGTAGTACATAGAAAGGTGGTAGATTAACAATATCATAGTTCTGCCATATTTCGACACCAGCAATTTATATTACGCTAACTCAAAAAAGCGTACTTTACAGTAGAGGCGTTTAAAGGGAAAAACGTGATAACTTTTACATTAATTAAGATACTTTTTTGAAATTTGGTATGCTTAATATTTAATTTATTCATTGTAATATCTCATATTTATATTTCCTTAATTATTTCTATTTTTTGATTTAAGGCAAGTTAGCCGTGTATAACGTAATTCATAAAAAAATGTTACATCTTATACACGTCTAACTAATGTTAGCGTAGTGTAGTACGGGAGAACGTAGTGTAGTGTAACAGTGCTGGGATTTTGTAACCATGTTTATTAATTAGCATGCAAATATGTAACATTTTCGATGTAGGATTTATTAAGTCATCCTTTGACTTATTTGTCGATTGTCTATATGCGACTTCTGTCATCTATCACTTGTCATATATCGCAACAATTGTAGATTAATAGACTGATCCCTAGAAAATTCATGCAATATCTTAGTTTAAACAATCAATGTAGAATTAACAAACAATAGTTACGTAGAATTTTATAACATAAGTAGGAAATTATCTTCGTTCTCTTTAGGTTTTGTTAGCTGTCTCAAGTTGCAATAAATATAATGTTATCGTTAAGTGTTGTTTGAACGTTTCACTTCGTTATTTGTTCCGAGAGAAAAACTGTAATGAAGTGTCGCTGACTAGCCGTTTTTAGACAACTGAATTTCTTTTGCAGTAGCAAATTACTTAATGAGAGTGTGAAAGAAGTTTTTAGTGGAGTTCTGCTTATCGTATTTGTTAATTGCAGTTTTAAAAACTTTGATCTCTCTAATCTGTTGTCTTTATTTATTTTTTATGAGAGTTGAAGTTTAGTTTTTTCGTATGATTTATTGTATGTCTTAGTAAAATATGCGATAAAATAACAAGGATGATTGGCAGACACAAAAATGACTAAAAACTAGGTAAGATACATCGTTGATTTAATTTTAATGTTCTCTTTGGTTGTCACTTTGGTTTAATTTTCGATCAGGTTGCACTAATCGTAAAGCTCTTTAAATATTTTTTAACTTAATGAACTATCGAACAAAAATCTTATGAATGAAATAAAATAATAGTGACACTGTTCTCTATAACTTTCACATTTTTATTCTCAAGGAACAAAACTAGCTACTAGATTAAATTACACTGCTTCTTCTAGAATCGTCTTTAGTGAACTGCAAGAAAAACTGGAACTAAATGAATTTGCTGACTCTAATGAGAAAACTCCCATTTTGCACAGTAATAGAAAAAAAAGTGTAGGCAATTAACGACTAGTTTCCTGTGAGGCTTTCTCCAAGTTTCAGCTAAAGGTCTCAAGCGCCAAGGGCTCTTCCAATACAAGGTTGCTATTAAAATTATAGGAATTAAAATTTCATAGACATTTACTAATTATTTTCACTTCGTTTTAGAAGTTTGTTAATTAAGACATCAATATATTTGAAGACGTCCATGTTAAGTGTTTTTGGCTAGAAAATTTACATATAAAATCAATTAAGAATTTGATTATACTAAGCTAAATATTACCTAATATAAATACTAATAAGCTTAAAGCAAATACTCATTTTAAAAGACTTCTATTTCGTACATACTCTCAGACATTTACTTACAATGCCTATAGAGCTGTGAAAGAGTACAATTAGCTGTCTGTTTGTTTCAACTAAGAATAACATTATGATGATAATTGTTCCAAGCCTCCTCAGAACACAACCCAGTAATGTAGCAACTTCATTGTCTTGAAAAACTAGTTACAAGAGCTACCTCATTTTATAATGTAAATGGTTAAGATATAATTTTGTTTGAGAAAGTTTTTGTTGCTTTGTATTAAAATTAGCCTCTGCCAGCGGCTTCACTTGTGTTTCTGTGGGATATAAAGTATTCTATGTCACCCATGTCAACTCAAATATAAATAAAATATAGGTTTAGCCCTGACTGAATATCAAATGTCGTCATCAAGTCCGTTCAGTAGTTTCAACAAACATCTAAACAAACAAATTTTCACATTTATAATAATTATTAGTATGATTCTAAAGTCTTTTATGTTATGTTTACTTATGTGTTCATTTAAACCACATTATGCTAGCTTTTTCATGAGACAAAAATATAGCAACAAAACAAAATACAAATTTTTGTCTCATCCAAAAAAAAAAACAGGGTATAAGCTCTCAATATTTTTGTAATTAGAACCGCTAGCAGACGTCGCCGTCGCGTCGTAACGACTTTAATTCATTCGTTCATTTCCATTCACTCTCTGTCGGTTAGCGAAGGATGAGGGTGACTTAAATCGGCATTACCAGACCCGAGTGCTAAATCCCTATGATGTTAGCAAGTACGTTTTGTAATTACGCGGCTTAAACAGATTGCTTCGGTTAATCGGGACGAACGATTTGATTATAGACTCGCGGTCTTGAGGGACTATTCTGAAAGTTTGTGGTCTGTGGTGTGTTAGGTTTTAAACTTGATTTGCATTTTATTGTGGAATTACCGATATGATACTAAAATTTAACTAAAATCACCGTTTACTCACGTAAATTAATGAAGAAAAGCTCTACTAGTTTCAGTAGGTGACGCGACGTCCTCATCGCGTCTGCGCACACTACTCATAATCAAGAGTCCGTCTGTGACTCGAAAGTAGTAGAGCTTAAAATTATCATGACATGACATGACAATTCATTTACGTGAATAAACCGAGATTTTTAGTTAATTTATGTGTATGTTTCACGATAGTTATTATAAAAATGATAATGAAAATTGTGGTCCACAAAATCATGCATGCTAGCGTGGCCTGGCTTGCTTTTCTGCTTGAAAACAATAGAATTATCTCAAAACACGAAAGATAACGATTCATTGTTACTTGTCAAAGTAATGTTTTCTTATCCCGGATAACGTTTTTAATGTATTTAATGATATCAGCATTTTTTGCTTGATAGACTAATGGGTTAAAGTTTGTAAACTCAAGAGAATTCAGTGATGCGCAAAATCTATTTTTAATTTATCAATACGTTGGAATCCTGAGTCATAATCACCGATTAATCATAACGTTGACAGTTTTAAAAATAAACGAAGATTCTTGTTTAATTTGTGTTAAGTATCTTTACATTAGATTGAGATAGAATGTCGTATGTATTACGTGTTTAGGTACTTTGAAATGGATTCTCACAATTTAATTTGTCCTAATTTATTTGGATGAGGACGTAAACGATTACGAGTGAGGATCACCTAATGTAATTTTGGCACCTTGGCAATTAAGGCTTGTTGGAATCTTTTAACATTGAAAACTTTTGGTTTAAAATAAAAACGTCACGTTAGGATTTTCTCCTGTGTCGTGGGTGCGTTAAGAAACGTACAAGTTCACATACACATGACAGTCAAGCCCAAAACAACAATTTGTAGATCCCACAAAGAGTTGTTCCATGTGGTAATGGAACACGCTACACGTTGAGCGACAGCTGGTTGCCCATCCACCAACGCGCACCAACCGTGCAGTCAGATTGCCAACAAATTGATTAAAAAACTTAGTCGTCAGTGTGGTTACAAAGATTGCACTAAAAAAAGAACATAGACATGAGCAGAGTCTGTTCTCGAACAGGTTGATTTTTCAGAAGATTGTGAAAACATTATCACCTAAATGTTCCTAGGTATTTCACCTCGATCGATAAGCCTTTCTTAGTGGAAGACAATAATTCAAATTGCAAGATACTGTGGTCAGACATCGGATAGTACACGGATCCTCGCCCTTACGATACGAACATTATTGAAATACTTCACGTGGCTACAGGCTACAGAGATTAGGGTATTTTGGTTAGAGCAAGCGGCCAATGCGATTTTCGATTCCCAAATTCCAAGTACTAGGTTTCGTGTGAAATTGTGGTATACTTATATATCATGATAATATTGTCAAAGTAAGTAAACACTGATTTACTTGTTAGAAGACAAAATAATCATGATGATGTTGTGTCATTCAATTTTATTCTTTGAATATAGGTAGTTAATTATTTTATCTTCGGTGTTATCTTTGTTTAACTTCATTAACAACTCTTCTATGAATTAAAATTCAAAATGTCGTTTAACTATACTGCTTAAGGTTATTGAAAACAATAAGACTTAAAATATAGATCGACGTTTTTTTCGCAATAAATATTATCCAATATTACGGAATACGCGGCGCCCTCTCCGCGGCGTATCGCGAGCTCTCGTTAGCACTCGACCTGCTAATGCGACAGTGAGCGATGCGACGATTGCCTACCACTTTGCTTTACGTTTATCTATCTGATTCGACACCCCGATGAGATTTTAACGAATACCTTCAAAGCTTGACAAATTAAGAAAAGAATTTGCTTCAATGAATTTGGATTTTCTTACCGAATTTTGGGATGTCGATTAAATTGTACGGATTGAGTGCTTAGCCATTCTCGATACTTCTCAATAAATCTATTTAACGATGGATTTTGCTACTACAGATGGAATTTATGACCAGTATTTCTATTTTAAGTCACCTAATGAATTCATTAAAAGGTTATCTATGCAAGATGCATTTTTATTATTTAAATTATAATACGTATTAGTGATATATGTTCCAGTTGGTTGATATTATTACCGACGACTCAAGTATTATACCTGCTAAAATGTCAAAGAAACTACTAGATAAAATTACTTGAAAGATGTCGTACGTTTTATTGTTTTTTCACAATAAATGTCGGTACCTACAGGTACAATACTCACAGATAAAGGGTTTTACTTTCACAGATAAATCTTGGCATTAAATCTATGATTTCAAAGCCAGCTTGTAAGCAAAAGTGGTTTACATTGCTCAGTCGTTTTAATAAAGCTAATATTACATGGAAAAGGGAAAAAATAACTTAGATCTACGTTTTATTGGCTCAGAATACTGAATAACATTCCAGTGTCCGGTGGACTATCACAAAAGGTGGCCTTTGTATGTGTAGGTACAGTCGTAGAAATCTATTTGTGACTGGTAGGAGATCTCGCTTCCTTCAATTTTAGTTATGTAAAATATTTTTGTTTGTAACTCAGACGTGCGAAAGAACCATTAGGTGTGTGTTTCTCCGAAAAACCTTAGCAAATCTCATTAATTTGATAAATCGTTATTTATCCTTCCGAGTTGTTGAGGATAATAATACTTATAAACATCATCATTTTTATTTCATCTTGTACTTTTTTAATTATAAGTTGTATTTTAGTCGGCTGAGTTGTAAACTTTAAGTAGGTATTACCAAGATTTGAAATGGTATTACCGTACGAATTCAACGAAACTAGTTTATTTTTAAGTTTTCATGTATTATTATGAACAGACACCAGTACACCGGTTCACCAATTTGTCAAACTCTAATACCTATATATTATGTGCCTAAATAATTTTATTGGTAAAAGTAAAATACACATGTTTATTGCCATTAAAACCATTTCATATAATAATTGTAGATTAACAAATTATTTTGTCCTGTAAACAAACGTAAAAGGTAGTATTATTAACCCTGTACACCAACATTTTATGCGATAGTACCTAGAGTATTAATCGTGTGTGTGCAACAGGTATTCGATTGTCGGCAAGTGACAACTACGAGCGGCATGTTCGAAGCGATATGCAATCACATCAAGTACAGCACCAACAAAGGAAATATTAGGTGAGAATTTCATTTGCACGGATTTTCATTTCAGTTTTTATTGCATAACTCTCTATTATTCTATTCAAAATAAATTGCTTTTCCATTCTTTCTTGCTTCATTGTGTTGGTTTTGTTGGTTTACATCCAGACATGTTTAGATTTTTTTTTTTGTATTATATTTCACTATATAACTCAAACTTTATGTAGAATACTTATCTAGTCTAACATACGTTATGTATAGAACTAGCAATTATATAAACGGTGATTGAATCAGTAGCCTATTTAGACTAACTAATACATTTTTTTTTTGATATTTTATCAACCATCATTTCTTTACGAAACAGGTCGGCGATAACAGTGTTCCCTCAGCGTACAGATGGACAGCATGACTACAGAATATGGAACACTCAGCTCATCAGCTACGCTGGGTACAAGCAACCAGATGGCTCTATACTCGGAGATCCCATGCATGTTGAATTTACTGAGGTAAGTAACATAATACACATTTTCATCACCATATTGAGAATTGAAAGAGATTCAGTTTATCAGAAAAAATAACTCAATAATAATAAAATCAAATATATATGTTTTTCGGCTTATTCACGTAATTATTTGGCTACTACAGTAGCAGCGTGACAGTCGCCGCGTTGTGTGTCGCGGAATGCTGCTCATGAATATGAGCCTTTAGCATGACTTGAAACTATTTGAGTTCCTCGTCAAATAATTACGTGAGTAGGCCGACTAACGACAGTTGTAATACAAACATAATGATAAAATTATGATTTATACAGACAAAGTTTGACATGAATATTTGCTATGATATACCTGGGTTTAGTTAGAAACAATAGAATTAGTTTGAACGAAGTTTCAGAAACAAAATCCCATTTATTTTAACAGCTGAATGAATTTAAATAGTTATTTCTCTTCACAATAAAATTTTACACTAGATCGTATCACAGGATTGATGGTCATTGAAAAATATTCAGTTATTGCATCCAATACAAATAAATCATTCGGTAGCTGACATATCTCGTTTTGGAGCACCTGCTACAAACACTACTAAAAATAGGGATGACGACTCGATTATTTAGTTTTTATTTTCTCACGGAAGGAAAAACTTTTGACGATATCGCACCTTTAGAATTGACTTAATCCAAAATTCTTGAGAGTCAGTTTATTTTTAATAAGTTGATAGAATACCTACATGTTTAAAAGTCGTTTGATGTATAAAAGTCATAATCTTATTTTTTTAGTTGAGTCACTTTAATTCTGAAGGTGCGATATATCGATTTAGGAAAACCACTTCTAGGTACGTTTCATACTTAGGAATGACGTAGCTAGCTCCCATCCCTCTTTTAAAGTTTATGCTTTACTTAGGTAAACGAACGATAACGTTCGTTTAAATAAACGATAACATTATTATTCTTGTATGACAATTCAATACGTGATATTGTATATTTTCATGATTTGCATTTGCATGATGTGGTCTCCTATATAATTGAGGAAGCACATAGTTTTTAATTTGTTGTATTTTTTTTTTGTATGCTTTAAGTGTATTCCTTGTTGGAGACCCTTATTCAGTAAATAAGTATTATTTAAGCTCCTAACTGACTATTTAAATAGGTTTTTAATTCCCATACCTTGTCGTCATCCCTATTCCGTACTAAGGATAGCTAGAGTTAGTTCATTGTTTACACAACTATTGTTTAGCGTCGAGTTTAGTTAGGCTCAGTTTATTTTAGTACGACTGATTACGTGAATGAAGCAGTCTTGCATAATTTGCTATTTGTTTAGGAAATCACAATAGCAATGCTTATTTGGGTCATGTAATTCGCTTTGTTATGTTTACAAACGTCTTTTGTTAAGTAACTAGTTAATATAAGGCAATTCTTAAGAGTTCTTTAAAGTTTTTGTAGCACTTGATGTATCTAATTCCCTAAGGAGATCCTCAGGGAATTATTAGTCTAGATAGTCTTAAAGATGCTGCAAAAAGAATAATGTAATGTAGAGTTCGTTTCTTTAGAGAATTCAAGACTTTTTGCTAATATCCTATTAGAGATTCTGATCCTCCGAGAGTTATAAATCCTGGGAATCTCATTGTTAAAAACTTTAAAAAGAAGATGCATCAATTTTTATCATCAATTTTGACTTTGACTTTGAAAAAATGAAGTTAAAAAACGCACGTTAACAAATCGCCCTCTGTTCAGAATCCGGTCATCGACACAACACAATTAGGTCAATAAAATGTGCATTTCTATCACTTTATTTCTAATTGACCCAATAAAAGACAATGGTGATGAATCACAATCCTGGACCCTTTTAATTAAGTGTCCTCGTACACATGCGACCTAAGTTGATACGATAAATATTGTTGCAGCTTTGTATCAAGATGGGTTGGAAGCCCCCTCGTACGGCGTGGGACATTTTGCCCCTTGTCCTGTCCGCTAATGGAAAGGACCCCGACTTCTTTGACATCCCAAGGGAGCTCGTCTTGGAGATCCGTATGACCCACCCCACGTAAGTTGTACCTACGATTAGTGTTATAGTTTTGCTTTCCTTGTTTTTTATTTTAATGATGTGAAGTGTTTTTTGGGGAAAATGTGAACTTTATCAATTACGTAGGTTCGAATAAAATATGTGTTTTTCTGTCATAGGTAGATAAAAAGACTTTTGTGTGTCATACAAACGAATTTATAAAAAAATATTGCTGTTCGTTAGTCTCGTTAAAGCTAGAAAACGGCTGGGCCGATTTGGCTAATTTTGGTTTTGAATTATTTGTGGAAGTCCTGGAAAGGTTTAAAAGAAAAAAGAAGTACGAAGTTTGCTGGGTCGGCTTATCTATATATTAATACGTGATGCAAAAACTTTGGACCCCTTTTTACGAAAATTGCGCGGACGTAGGAGCATACAATTTGGTACACTTATAGTTTATGTGTAGGAGAAGTGCAGAACGCTAATATTTTTCAAAAATATTGCTTACAAAGTACATTAAATCAATAAATTAAACATTACACACACTACCATGCATAGTATCTGATTGTATTTGACAAAACGTCAAAATCGACAGACATTGCGATGATATTCTCACGTCTCATATGAATAGAGTTTTCCTGTTCATGATGCGCCGGAATATATTAAATTGAATTTTACAAAACTAATAGCAATTCGTTAAATAAAAATTATCCTTGAACGTATGTTAAGTGGTATTGTAAATTAAATCGTATATGGTCGAATTTCCGCCACTAGGCGACCACTAGTATTATATAAAAATATGTACCTAATATTATTTTTTATATAAGTGCATTACTTTTCGATATATTGAAGGAAAAATCCCACATTTATAGCTATTTTTAGTCAGCACGCGCATAATTAAATGGTCTACATTAATACAGACATGAATTAATTAGATATTATCTTCGTAGAAGTTTGTTTTAAACGTGTTACTTAAGATAAAAAACGTGTTGAATATTTTTATAATAAAAGACAAATGACTGCCGTCCGACGCGTGACGTTTCGGCCAAACAAGTGCACTATGACGTAGGAAATATGGCACAATATCGTAAATCATGAGTTTTATAAACCAGGATATCGCAATGTTTCAATCGCTTGGGTAAAGTTCGAGGAGTATATATGGTATTTTATAATTAGTTGAGTACGGTATTTTTATTGAGATCTCAAATATGATACATTTCAAATGAATTTTGTATGAAATACTAACTTTAGTACGTAATAATATGGTGTCAATTGCACTTAAAAATAACTAAAATACGAAATTATAGGCAACGTAAAAACGATTAATGATAGTGAGATTATTTTTGAACATTTGGCAGTTTTGAAAGGTTGACATAGGTAATTTAATTTTGACTGAGTACAAATACCAATTACTACAGATCTATGAAGAAATACGTAGGTAAGTAATATTTTTTTAATAAACAGTAAATTACTTTCATTTGTAGTCATTATATGTAATATAATATGACTAATACTAACATTGACAATGACTGATAATATAATATATCACGTGTTTTTAATAATTCTAGAACTTGTAACCTGTTCTAATCTATATTCATAAAAGTTTTATCTTCACTTTCGAGTTTCTATCCACTCCTTATTATTATATCAGTTTTTTTTATTTACAAAAGTTGTCTGATCAATACTGTTTCTTGAAACCGAATAAGGATATCCTTTAATAGTGCAGGTGTTTCTTGAGAAACAGGTTTTCTAGAACAGTACAATATACAAAATAAGTTACTCTGTTTTTACCAGGATGCAACATATTATTTAACATTTTCTTTAGTTTAGGAATCACTATTATTACTATTCAATTTTTCACGTGGTCTCACATAAAAGAGATATCTATAGTCGTGAGGTTCGTTCTCATAAAAATAGTGACTTTTTGATTATTCAAATTAGTTGTGACATTAATTTTATTAGAGCTTTAATCGTGGTATTATTTCATATATTTATTTATAATCGTGATATTTTTATTAGGTGTCTATCTTTCTTATTTTGTGTACAATATTTTGCCCTTTGCGGACCACCGGTTGGGAACTACTGATATCCATAAATAGTACAACCTTTTTTATAAATACACAACGAGGATGTAAGCAACATTCTCAAAAAATATACAAAAAGTTTTCACACACCCGGAAAATGCTTTACGCACTTGCAATATTATTAAAACATCTGCCTTCGGTTACCCTCCCCATATAAGAAAGTGAACCCTTATAACCCAAAAAGAAAAAACAGACCCCACAGCTGATGCTCCAATGAGATCTTTAAACAACACAAGATTCATTCAAGTAAATAAACAAACGAAAAGAAATTCTCGTAATTATTGACATGAACGAATTTTTAAATATTCATATCGAGACGTATGATATTTGAACGTACTTACATTATTTCCACATCATTTATTTGCTGAGTCAACCATTTAACGTTTCATGTTCATTGCTCTCATTAGAATTCTCGCCAAGAGGGCTTTTATATACAAATAATTTCACATACATCTAGACTCGGAGTAAATATTCCGATCTTACAAATATTTGTTTCGATTAAGTACGAAATGTGTATTCGACCTTAAGTGCAAAAGTCAGTTAGGTATGTAATGATTTTCATAATGTCTTGAACATGTTAAAGTCAATATATCATTAGGAAAACCCGAATTGAAGTTTATTTTATTATATAAAGTAGCATTTTAACTTTAACTGAAATTAGCAATCGATGCTAAAATAAAACTGTTGCAGGCTAAGGATGCTTTTCCACCAGAGATGTACTATGTTACGTTGCTATGGATGCGTTTGGTTTCCACCAATCATATTCATTGGTACACATAGCATAGCACTGGTGGAAACGGACTAAGCTAAGCTTTGTTTTTTATATGGAAAGATGCGTGCTATGGATGGCTTCCCTACTCGATAGTAGGGAAGATGCACAGGAACATAGCTTAGTATTAGTGGAAACGGTCACATATATCACAGTTAGCTATTATAAAGCTGCTTTGTAGCATAGCTACATTTCACATATCTGGTGGAAAAGTAGTCTACCCTATTACATCCGTCAACGATCGTCGTCTCCCGCTAACGTCGCGTCGGTTGACGATCCGCGATGGACGCGTATTAATAACTTACTCGTATATTGGTTTTACAATTACTAAACAACTAAATTTAATTACAAACGTTCCCTTTTAAGAAACTGTAAGCATAAATGTTTCATTAAACCACATGGTGAAGTTTGTCACAAGCAACTTGTACAATGGGCCCGATACGCTCTTTACAACAATGTAAATACTTTTGAGTTACAATAGACGTATTTCAATTTACACAACGTTTAGCCTAAGGACTAGTTAAAACTTAAATGGGTTCGGGAAAATACATAGAAACAATAAGACTGAAGTTCTTGGCTATAATATACTTCGCTACTATTATGTGATACATCGTCTTACTAATGGAGCATTTGGGGAATAGTTAAGAACAAAAATCCGAAGGGAATACAAATGGTTTGTTTGACATATGTATAACAAAGAATAAATAATAAAATGTTTGCAAAGACTCCGTTTATTATGAACTATTTTACATTGTATTTTGACAGATTGGTTAGCGCGCAGTTCGAGGCGTTAAGTGACCCATTTCCCACAGCCAGACGCGGCATATTGGTATTTAATTTGCTGGTGCAGTTTACGCTCATTTATTGAATGTTTGTTGTTCAGAACAAAATCAGTTGTTTGGGTATGATAATCTGATACAAAACAACAGAATTTGTAAATAATGATTCTGCGCACGAGATTCCTCTGATTTCATAGTTTAATATAGAAGAGTGCGCGTGGGAAAACTATTCTCTAAAGTCGTAGTCTGAATTGGTAGCCAGAATAAAGTAACTAGCTTGCTCCATAGAATATTAAGAAATGGAAAAAATGATTGTACTATCTACTCTCCTGTATGAAAAAATCATAACGTTTTGCGCATGAGAATAAAAATCTTCAAAGAATATGAAAAAGCTGCTTACATAAATCCGACAAACGAAACAGAAAGTAGCCAACAAAACTCCCAACTATAAATCTAAACATTGTTCTTTAGCAGCCGAAAAAAAGCTCGATTCCACGGAAAGGTCGCAGATTTACGACAAAAACTATGTATACGGCAACGCACGTCTTTCTTATTTTCCATCAGGAATTTATACCAGCATAAAAAGGTCTGAGAATGCATATAATGTCGAAAATTGGTCTTGCAAACACAAGAACGCTCGGCGCAAATTGCTATCGTAAAAATGTGGTCCAGTGATCCCCAATCTTCGTTTATTGATCATAAATCCAGAGTATTCAATAATGTATTGCTATTGATAATGTTAACAGGCGTTAATGTGTCATAAACAGCCGTGGTAATGTGATAGATTTATATTAATCCTTCACTGGACACCGTTTTCTTTTATTTTAATATTTATTGTATTAGTAATTTAGGTAACCTGTTTATGACTAATGTTTTAATTCTAAGTTAAGCACTAAGTACTTCAACTTTAATATATTCATAAACACAATTAAATTACTTTCAATTTGTATTCATTAAAAATATTTGTCAAGTATTCGGCTCCTAAGTTAGGTAGGTCTCTCATAATAGTTTAATTGTATAAAAACAAAAGATATTCCTAGCTTTGGAACTACTCAGTAGGTTCTATAAACCCAGGTTCATGAAATACGAATCCAAAACGGATAGTTGAACCAAATTCAATCGAACTTAGAACTATTATAATAAATATAAATAAATAGTTAATTTTGAAATAGTTTGCGTTAAACGTTAATAAAAAGTATAGGTCATTTAGCCCCCTAATGGAACAATAATCCTAGACACAGCACGAGACTTGACCATTAGTACACTTCCACGTTCGTACATTTAGAAGTTTTGCTCAAAGCTTTTACTGAAAACAGAAAATGGATTTATTAGAACACATTGCATTCCTACCGTTTGTTTTTGAATGAGAAACAAGGCAAAGTAACTTCTATATTATTTTTCCTTTCTCTCATATAATGTTTGGATATTTTTTGGTTAGATTTCACTTGAAATGTTCTAATAAAATAAATACATACAATATATAAATACATAATATATACAAATAAATAACATGTTTTGGACAAAAATACCCAAGTAGTCATCAAACAGCACGACATTCTGAATCAGATTTTTTAAACTAAAATTTTCCATTCTACATATTTTCATAGGTACTATTCAATGAAATTTCAATTAGCATTGAATTCTAAGAAAACTTAGCATAATACGTCGTGATAAATTTAACCTAGTGACCGATCAATTGGAAAAGACCACATATATACATCATTAGAACTATGAGACTGGATATTTTCCATGTATATTAATGTTCAGTTAAAATGTTGTTAAAATGAGTTGCCGATATTTAAAAAAAAAGACGATATTATTGTTATTAAATGTTAGTAACTTATTGAATTTCAATTACGACTTAGATTCAATATTCATAGTCGGTTAAATACACTTAGAAAGCTATTATAAAAGCCATGTTTATCTGGCTAGTACAACAAACAAATCCGATCGCTAATCGAGAAACCAACTTCTAAAGGTCGTTGACTTCAAATAAAAATGCTTTTTCAAATATTGGTATTCAGTTGCATCTGGCTAGAGACTCAGAAATGCAATTGAAAATGGAATCACAAGATTGCGATGTGATAATATTTTTTCAAGATTTTTTTGAAGAAAATATTTTGATACACTTTCGTCTATTCACTTAAACCTTCCCTTTTAGCATTATTTTTTGGAATAAGCCGGTAAACTATCAGACGGATGACTTGATGGTAAGCAATCGCCACCGCCCATGGACACTTGAAACACCAGAGGCGTTACAAGTGCTTTGCCGGCCTTTTAGGTGTAAGGAATTTAAGGGTTGTTGGGGAATCGAGGATTGGGAAGATTGGGAAGGGGGTTATATTGATACTAGTCATATCATGCTCTATTTTTTACAGATACGACTGGTTTGTAGACTTAAACCTGCGATGGTACGCTCTACCAGCTGTCTCCAACATGCGTTTTGACTGCGGCGGCATCGAGTTCACTGCTAGCGCCTTCAACGGCTGGTACATGAGCACTGAGATAGGGTGCAGGAACTTCTGCGATACTAACCGGCTTAATTTGTTGGAGGTAAGGAGGACTTGTTTAATATAGTTTTTAATATGCTTATATTTCGAAATAGGCTGTGAAAGAAGACTTTCAAAACGTCAAAAATATTACAAAAAAAAATCAAGATGAGGTCGGCATTTCCGAACGGATTAATCACAGAAGAAATCCCGAAACTTCACGAAACTTAGAGCAATAATATTTTTCATCTTATCGCGAATCAACTTTATGTTTCTGTTATTCTCATTTCAATATATGCAAGAAAATACTGACGAATCATCCATAGTCCATAATTAAAAATAATTCGTAGCGTACTGTTACGGTGTGGTTAATAATTTAGGTCTGTATTACCCACTACAAATGACTAAACATAAACATAGCACGCACTATCGTATATCATTGAAACTAGCATTAAAAAATAAAAGGCGCCTAAAACGTACAACATGAATAATGAAATTTTTTCATAAGATAACTTTAGGCTATCTCTATTTAGTAAATCCTCACGGGAGTGAATCGCTATTAGAGCTAAGTGCAGGAAAGCTTTGTGGATTATTTATTTTTTTGTTCAGATTCAGCTTTTACCGGTTTATACAAAATTATAATTTAATAAAACATGGATAGTACCCATCTTTGTCTAAAGTCTAATCTTGAACAATAAATGACGCACAAATGAAGCTAATTTGAGTTGGTCATAAGTTACGATTATTTCGTTCTGAATACTAGCACAAATAGGTGCCAATTGTAAACCTTTTTTATACAAAGTACTTGGTTACTCCTTTTATAATCGACGATCGATAAACTTAAAACGGTACTTTACTTCACCCGGATGTTCAGCAAAGTATTTGTATTAAACCGAACCCCAGATCCTGTTAGTTGGTCATAAACGAATCAAATGGTTAAACGCATTCATTCATCTTAGTAAAAAATCGATTACTGTCGTTCGGGTTCCCCAGTTCGAACGACAATAGACAAATAAGATCGTCATTACAAGTATTAATAGATAAAAACTTGACTCATAATCGGACTACTGTCACACAATGGCAGCTCGGAAACACGTGGGATTCCCTCCTAACGTCATAGATATTCCATCATCGTAAATAATTTCCACAACAATCGATTTCGTCGAAGCGTAGATATCGATCTATAATTAACTTATTAACTGGCTGCCGAAACTGTAACAAGCATTCGTAATGAATCACGCTGTAAAACGATAATTGTACCTGCGTAGGTATGCGAGATTTTCCATGTGTTTGTATTTGAATGGCAAACCACAAACGTTGGCAGTTGTATGCGGTCAAAACGTTGTGTTCTGGTCGGATGATTGACGACTAATTACCGGCCGGCCGATCTCGTAATGTTTAGCTTTAGAAATTCTGTTAGTTCACTCAAATATACCATCATAAATGAGCTGATGTGACAGCCAGTTACACCATTTGTCATTCCCAGCACATAATTAGGTGTCGGCGTTAAATTGAAATCGGTTCATTACATTAATTTGGTTTCGATGACATGTATAATTAATTTATCAATTGCCTCAATGATGTGCCATTGTATTTTATTGATGATAATTAAGTTTAATGATTCATTTATGGATTTAGCGTATGAAAGAGATTAGACATTTTCAGTGGCATTTTGTAGATAATCAACATTTTCTTGTAATATATACTCTTTACATAAAAGTTTTTGTTATCTTTTTTATACAGAAAGTAGCTCACAAAATGGGCTTGGATACTCGGACTCCGATCAATTTATGGAAGGACAAGGCTCTCGTGGAATGCAACGTTGCGGTTCTCCATAGTTTTCAACAGCATAACACTACTATCGTTGATCATCACACCGCTTCGGAGAGTTTCATTAAGCATCTTGACAATGAAAACCGATTGAGGTAAGTTAAAATTAATGTACATATTAATTACCGAGTTTGTTTTACATGTTTATGACATTCAGACGCTCTGATTGGCCTGTTCCAATTAATCAACCAATCAGTAGGCTAAACGCAGTAACGTTTCGATCGCGTTAATTAAAAAAAAAACTCACACCAGTCCTTTAATTCTACGGCTCATAAGCTGGTTTGAAAAAAGAATTATAATCGCTTCTCATGCTAAAATTAAAGGACTTTTATTGTCCCTGTCTAGGTACGGTAAATTTGATTTCCCTGATTCATACAATCGGACCATAGTAAAATAAAAAAGTACAATGACTGGGCCAGACATGCAAATTAGTTTTTGTCTAATTCAAATTGCATTTCTCACAACACCGATAAGTAGGTATACGACATGTCTGTTATGAAAAGGAATGAATCATTTTTGAAGTATTTCAGTAACAATTTTAAGAACTAACATATTTATTTGTACATAAATCATTACCGAGGTTTAATTTCCCATTAATAATACAATTAAATCTATTATCCGCAGTAAGGATCGTAGTACAGTTGCTGACAAAAATTTTAACATCATAAACTAACCGTGCCTGTTAAAATTTAAATTAAAGTTATATTTAAGTACATATTATATAACAATAATATTTTTTGTCTTTACTTTTGTGGTCACACTGTGCTTATAAACTGGATAAAATAAACAAGGATAATCCGGTTGACCACATTTTGAATGACTGATATGGGCAAAGTTAAAATTGAGCTAATGATTGTCATTTAAAATAATAATAACAATTATATAGAAGTAATTCTGTATACATGATGTGTTTTTGTAATGAAGTAGTTTTAAGAATACAGAATTTTAAGGAAAACGTATTCACTAAATTATTTTAAATATTCACTAAATAAAATTCATAGATAATTTAAATAATTTAAAAACAAAAAAAATATCTCTATCTAATTTATTTTTTTGCACTCATATCTTCGTAGAGCTTTCTGTGCCAGGCAGTGGGTAGGACATGACATCAAAAAATAAAAATAAAAAAACAATTTCGTCAATATTAATAATATGTACAACACAACGACAAATAAAACAAACAATTCTGACGTAATACACGAATGACGCTAACAAACACGATCGTACAACGGAATTTATTAACGTTTCGACAATGTCGCGCCCGCTTGTAGTACCACTATACCACAGATTGCGGATGAGAAAACTAGACATAATTACATGCAGACCCGCTTGGTCATTAAGCTGTCGACACTAGAGCCTTGCAGATGTACTGAGCAGCTTACATGTGGCTAGAAGGACATGTAAACACCGTTGTTTTGAACTATCGTGTGATTGTTTGGGTTTACAGCTTCACTTTACTCCACGACTGTACAGTGACGTCACCCAAAACATTTATCTGTGTCTAAAATGTAATATCATCCTCCTTGAAACTGCTACGGTTTTTGCGGTAGGCCACTCGGATATCGATAAATGGGCTAAGTTTTTATATCTCTGTTAAAATCAGGTTAGTGAACGACTTAAATCATTATTATCGTAATGACTAAGCTTGTTGTCTACCAGAATTTAGAGGTGACTTAAAAACTAATGTTGCAAAAAGAAGCTTTAAAGATCTCAGTTGTTACTCGAACCATTTTTTCCGATTCGTAGAATATGAGGTTTAGTTCTTATCTACTTAAGGAATAAATTAAGACTGTCAAGCAGCCAGTAAACTCATGATATTAAAATACGTAATTGCATTTAAATTCGTACTTTGATATATGTAATACAATGTATGGTCATCAGCTGTGTATAGACGCAATAAATCGACTATGTAACAGAGCAATAAACGCATTCCCGGTTTTACAAGCTGCCAAACATTTTACTGGAGTTTAAGTTCCATTTTGATTGAATATTTACATATTCATTTTAGTATAGCGCCGAACGCGGTCACGTTTCAAATTCGTTAAACATATTGAGAGGCTAATTGATCTAAGAGACAGTTTTTTGCGATATTGAGTAAGCAGCGTTCGATGGTGAAAAAATCGGTGATTCCGAATATGTATTTATAAATTAATATCGCTAAAAATATTGCTTAGGTCATTTAGCCTTTCAACCATTGTTATAACAGACTCGAAACGTAATAAAATCCCTCTGTATATTGTGAATTTATAAGGCACATAATAAGACATAAAAAAATATAATACATATAGGTGTCATCTGAAACGTTTTTCGCATCGGTTTCTAAATCATGTACAGTGTGTTACAAAACGAAATGTCGTAAATTTCCGCAATTATTTCGTGGGCTAATCGAGTTTAATTTAATTTGAGCGTCCTCCGGCTCATGATTACGTTAAACAGTTTAGGTGATCATTTTGAGGGTCGTCTGCGGTGCATCGAAATTATTTACATCACGCTGTTTTTCATTCTGCCGTGAAATTAGGGACGTTTTTGGGAATAAAATGAATAAATGATGTTGTTATTTTAAGCGGTTACCATGGTGAAATATTATGTGTAATGCTATACTGTGGTGAAATGTATAGAATAAGGAAAAAAATAAGACTAATGCACGCTACACACCTTTAGTTATAACTGTCTTAAATCTCTATATTAATCAAAGTTTTGGAGTATTCAGTAGAACTATTGTTAAAGTTCATTTTAATCTTAAGATAGTTAATGGATAAAAGTTAGTTTACGGCGCAGTTTTATCACACCAAGGTAATTTAAATTACTACGTTGTACGTTACTTTATTCAATATCAATGTAACCCATAGATTACAAGCTAATGAAGCAAATTCCAAATGAAGTGTGGGAGTTATTCTATCGATATTTAATCTAAATAAAATCACCAACAACTTGTTATATCTCTGTTATGTTAATCCTAATGGATTGTGCAAGATAGACAAATGATAACGTAGTTAATAATGAATTATTTATTAAAACCAACTAAGGCAGGAGAAGTCATTGAATGACTTTCCCGCGTCAGAAATAATAAAATAAAAATATCTATTTTATTTTCATTTTTATTACTAGAAATCTTTTAAGGACCAGATTTTGTATTGTGTTCATTTTTCTTTATTTAATATAGAAAATACAAAGTGCCTCCCATATGATTCACTTACTCGTAAATTCGATTTCATCGGGAAAGTCATTTTGGTCCTTAACTGTATTTTAGCTAAGAGCTAAAATTGTGAGAGAAAATACACAATAAACAAGATGTTGATAACAATAGTAAATTGAGTAAATAAAATAAGTTTTATTCGAACTAAAGTTTTGTTGAAAATGAGTAAGAAATGTTCATCGCAAAAATATTTTGTAAGACTAATGTCTGTAATGTAAAGTTTTACAGACCAAAACAAAAAAAATAAGAACAACTTTTTAAACAACATTCTTTTTACAATATTTCTGACTTTTTTTAAAAAGTGGTTTGACTGTATAGATAGACAACTTTCTTTAAATAAAGTTAATGCTATACAAGTACTCGACTGTGCAATGATTTATTCGTACCAATTTGTTCAAGGAAATCGCGATTAGTTTTGCACAGCTCATACAACTAAAGATGATTTCGACTTGCGGTCATTAACATCCTGTTACCACTAAATACAATTAAACCGAACTAAATAGTACAATTAATGGTCACGGATATCAACAGGTCCGGTTGCCCATCTGATTGGATTTGGGTCGTCCCTCCAATGTCCGCGTCCATCACTCCCGTGTTCCACCAAGAGATGGCGCTGTACTACTTGAAGCCGTCTTATGAATATCAGGTCAGTAACTTACAACCGTATTACCGACGGTATAGATGTGTTTTTTAAGTAATTAATTAATTACTGCTTTCGATTTAATGGAATTTTTTGATGAAAATATGTTTCTGATGACCAGGAACCCGCATGGAAGACTCATCAGTGGCAAAAGTCGAAACCCATAACCGGCAAGAAGCCAATCAATAGGAAATTCCATTTCAAGCAAATAGCTCGAGCTGTCAAGTTTACTTCCAAACTATTTGGCCGGGCGTTGTCAAAGAGAATCAAGGCTACAGTTCTGTATGCGACTGAGACAGGCAAATCTGAGCAGTTTGCCAAGGAATTAGGAGTCATTTTTGGACATGCATTTAATGCCCAAGTACGTACCAATTAAAGTTTAGATAAACATGTAACTTATCGTTGATTTAATAAGGATTGTTTTAGCATATACACATTTAAAATATTTTAGGTACATTGTATGGCTGATTATGATATAACATCAATTGAGCATGAAGCTTTGCTCTTGGTCGTTACATCAACGTTTGGTAATGGTGATCCACCTGAAAATGGCATTGTAAGTATACATACATAACAATAAGTATATAAATAATATTTTGTAAAGAAAAGACGATGTAAACGTAACAATATTTTAATTCTTTAGGCCTTTGGAGAGCATTTATGCGAGCTATTGTATGCTGATGAAGAAGGATCAGGGTAAGTACATCAATAGGCTAATAAATCAATGTATAGCAATAACATAAGTTACAGATTAAAATGTTGATTCTCATATATTTTTTTAGGAACCAAGTGCCAACAACGAAGTCATTAATAATGGCTAACAGCCAGGAAATACAAAGATGGTCTGGTAATCCTAAGAAACTAAACCGCTTGGAGTCATTGAAAGGTAATAAAATAGAAACCAGAAATTACAAATATTATTCAAAACCTAAGACAAAAGTAATGAAGCCTCAAATACTTATATATTTACATTTTAGGCAGCACAACAGACGCCACATCCATCGACAGTTTCGGTCCCTTGAGCAACGTCCGTTTTGCAGTATTTGCTCTGGGTTCGAGTGCATACCCGAATTTCTGTAACTTCGGTAAATACGTGGACAAGTTGCTGGGTGACCTCGGTGGGGAACGAATCCATGACCTTGAGACTGGTGATGAGATGTGCGGACAAGACCAGGCCTTCCGGAAGTGGGCCTCTAGCGTCTTTAACGTAAGTGGGAAATTAATCGTGACGAATCAGTACCGCGACTAATGTCTCGTGGCTATTGAATAATGTTATTAGGAGTTACAGCTGTTGTAGTTTTTGTACACTGATATCATCGTCTTAATGGAAGAATTTAGGTTCGAGTGGATAGTGATTTACTAGAATTCACCAAAGAGGATTTTTTACTATTGATTTTTGGAAACTAGTCTGATGCAGTTATGATATCATGTTGATTTTGGGAACATGATAAAGGAATTTGAAAAATAATAATGAAAAGATCTATTTAACGGTTCCTTAATGTTTCAATTTAAACCATTTATTTATTTTATCAAGACAAGTTAAATTAAGAAGTACAATGGCCTCGCTATTTCTATCAAGGAAACTAAATATAGATGACATAATGCAATTAAATAAATGTATATTAATGACCAAATCTAATGTTAACTCTATTGTTGCTGCTAATGTACAAATAATTGCAGGTTTCATGCGAAACATTCTGTTTGGACGATGACGAAACATTGCAAGAAGCTAAGAGAGCTCTTGGTACCGTTGCTCTTAGCGAAGAAACTGTGCGCTTTGCGGCTCCAGAAACTGCCCCACCAAGTCTACAGAATGCTTTACAGATGGCATCAAATAAAAAGATCGTACAATGCACTGTTAAAGCTAATAAAGACTTGGGTGATGGGTCTACTGAAAGATCAACCATCTTCCTTGATATGGAACCAAAGGTAAAACGAACTTAAATTCTAGAGACTACTTGTAAAATACAACAGTGTCATTAAAATAAATGTTCCATTGTAGGAAGAGATAAAATATGATCCAGGCGATCATGTTGGCATTATAGCATGCAATCGTAAGGACGTTGTTGAGAGCATACTGGTTAGACTGAAGGATGTTGACGATTACGACAAACCTATGCAACTTCAACTTATGAAGGAGACCCATACGTCAAGCGGTAAGAACATTTATCCACAGAAAAAGCATCTTCTTGTTGATCGTCAAATTGTTTATACGCTCAAGTAAATTGTTAAAGATATTCATAGATGGTGTACATTTGATACAGGTCCAGTAAAATCTTGGGAGCCACATGAGAAGCTCCCAGTGATGAGTGTTCGAGAACTATTCACTCGTTTCTTGGACATCACAACACCACCAACCACCATCTTACTACAATACCTAGCCAAAACGTGTGAAGATGAAGCAGAGCGCAACCAACTTAATGCTCTTGCAACGGTAAGTATCCCCATTTGAACTAGTATTTGGAAATCTGCTTTCGTGCTCTCAATCACTTTAATTGAAAAATGTGTTTTAATTATTACTATAGGAGCCGGGAGCCTACGAAGATTGGCGTCATTTCTATTTCCCAACTGTATCTGAAGTACTAGAGCAATTCAAATCAGCTAGACCCAGTGCATCTTTGCTTGCTGCACTACTGTCACCTCTGCAACCAAGATTCTACTCCATTTCGTCATCTCCAATTGCTCATCCAAAACGTCTTCACTTGACAGTCGCCGTAGTTCAATACCGAACTCAAGGTTAGTACTATGAGTAAAAACATAATTTTAACACCTTTGCTGTAAACAATGTAATGCATTAATGTCTCATAGTTTATTACTGCTGATTCCCACATACACTGACATCGGTAATTCCATTGAAATCTAGTTTACAATATGATCTAAATTTAAGTTAAACGACGTCCGCTCCAAACAATCTGATAGATGAGTCGGCGTTAGTAGCTACATGAAAAGGTTAATCAGTGTTATATTTATGATTTTCTATTTATGATGCGGTTAGTTGTAGTAAAACAATGATGTCATATTCAAACAGATGGTGAAGGACCTCTCCATTATGGCGTTTGCTCAAATTATCTCATGGATCGTCAGCCAGGCGACGAAGTTTATCTATTTGTTAGAAGGTATAAAACAATTTTATTTTTATTGCATTTAATAAACATTTTGTACAGATGTTTTATAACTTTGTTTTTTCTTTTAGTGCTCCGAACTTCCACCTTCCTGAAGACTTGTCGGTACCTCTGATACTGATAGGCCCTGGAACTGGTATCGCTCCATTCCGTGGATTCTGGCATCATCGCCGAGCTCAAATGAACTCTCGTAAGCGTCCAACTACTGGCCCAGTTTGGCTGTTCTTCGGATGCCGAACAAAGAGTATGGACTTGTACCGCGAAGAGAAACAACAGGCGCTGAATGATGGCGTTCTTACCAAAGTTTTCCTGGCCTTGTCTAGGGAGAGGGATATTCCCAAAGTAAGTTCAAGACTAATTCCCGAATACTGAAATGCTACCCAATTTTAAGTTGTACTTAAATATCGTACTATCTCTGTCATTTTGTAAAGAATTGGTAGCGACAGAATTAGGCTTGAGAGCATCTTAAAATTTAGTAGCGGTTGAGTATTTGTACATAACTTTTATAAGAATTAAGATTGCACTGTAAGGGTACCTACTAATATTAACTTCTTTTAGATGTACGTTCAAGAATTAGCTGAACAAGAAGGAGTCGAAATTAATGACCTGTTGGTAAATCGGGGAGCTCACTTCTACGTTTGTGGAGATTGTAAAATGGCCGAAGATGTTCACCAGAAGCTGAAAGGAATCATTAAGAAACATAGCAACATGACGGATGAGCAAGTGCAGAGCTTTATGTACATGTTGAAGGTTTGTAAACATTTTTATAGTTCCTATTCCTAAACTGGTATTTTTCGTAGTAGCTTTAAGTTGAAAGACGTTTGTTACAAAAGACCTTCATAAGAAAGCTGTTCATAGTTTTGATGATGTTGGCTGTCCATCTGGAGGGAGATCTATCCTTTTACGTCTTTATTAGCGTTTATTAATTTGTCAAGATCAATTTTCTTCGTATCAGGTATGTCAAGTTTATTTATCTTTTGTTAGGAGGAGAACCGCTACCACGAAGATATCTTCGGCATCACGCTGCGCACCGCGGAAGTACACTCAGCGTCCCGAGAGTCAGCTCGCAGGAACCGCGTGGCGGCGCAGCCATGACGCCGGTCCTCACGCTTTCATCCCAGCTCGCACACCTAGCCTCACTAGCTTCGCAACTTCATCAGCTACGTGTAACTTAATTACTTCATTCAAGTAATCGAGTGCTTTATTGGTTTTAATGTCATCATCGATCTCAAATTTATCAGCTTCTAAATTTGCGAGAATTTTAGCTGCGTCAATTTATATTGCTGATATTTCTGGTTAATGTAAGTCAATTACTCTACTTTGGCTTTTGTCAAGCACGAGTTTATTTAGGCCCGTGGCCGATACATAGGTTGTGCGTGAAAAAATATATTGTACATAGTCTTCACTGGTTACATTTACATTCCATTGCAGTATTAATTTTCTATGCTAATGTTCACTGGCACCTGGGATGTGTTTTATATTTATAAAGTTGTTTTAAATTGATTCCATGCAGGGTGATTTAAATCTATATTTGATAACGCACAAAATGCATTCCCATCTCATCTCCTACCTTCACTTCTTATTGCACTCTTAATCCTTGAATTGTATCGATAAACTTCGAAACATTTCATATTAAGAATTTACCAATTACATAGTAGTTAGATGTAATTTTATTCCATTTAATATTAATAAAATATAAAAAAATAACATATATAACGACTTTCATTGACGTCATAAAATGAAGTATTGTCCACTTATTGCTAACGAAGTTTTAAAATATATTTTGTTGGTAGATTATCGTATGAAAATTTTAACTAGTCTAGTTAGTTGTTAAATATATTTTCAAAATTGTGTTTTCGTTGACTAATCTATGTATATTGCGACAGCAGGACTTGTTGTAATGCCTTTATTGCCAAACTTTGTACAGAACGTGTTCTAGTTATATTATTTTATGCTATCAATGTAAATACATTTATTTTAATTTCTATTATAATCATCAATGTTTCTATATTCTATTATTTTGTTTAAGATTTTTACAAAATTTTAATTTTATAATGTAATGTTATTCTATTGTGTTATAACTTTAACCTTTTATTACCAAATGACCATGTTAAATGCATTATCTATATAAAATTATAATACTAAATATGAGCAGCTATAATAATAATGTTTATTCAAATGTATTTTATTCATATTTATGTCCTTGATATTTGACTAATAGATGTGAGTGTTGACTTTGTGATCCTTAAACTAGTTTTTAAGAAATGTATTCATATTTTCTATTATTCGTATTATGAGAATTTAATATACAAATAAAAAAATCTTTTCTGATGTTACCTAATATTTCTATATTAAAATAGCATTAACTGTCTTTGCCGGATATCTACATTTTACGGTTTTCATATCTTCTAAATTTATCGAAAGCACATTTAATATTAAATGTTGTTTCTATAAAATTCATATCACGCAAAATATTATCATAATGCACTATTTCATCTAATAATGAAAACTGTTTGGAAATATCTAAAGATGGAAATTATAAGATTACGAAAATATTTGTCTGTTATTGGCCAAATAAAGTTCCTTCGTTTCGGAATTTTGGATTTTTATTTTTACCTGAGACCCACACACACACACACAACGTCACGCTTTTTATCCCCGAAGGGGTAGGCAGAGGTGACATTACGGCACGTAATGCCGCTATACAATGTACATTCACTTTTCACCATTTTAATCTGAGAACCATTTTACTCATTAACTATCTGTTAATAAAAATATCTCTAAGAGAAAGTTTAAAGGTAGTCTGATGGCATACGTATATACAGAAATTGAAATGAATCAGCCGTACCCCATCAGCCATAGTGTTATTCAATTTTTACAGTGTTATTTACCCCTCTTCCTCAACAACCCTTAGATTGCTAACCCTCAAAACGCCGGTAACGCACTTGTGACGCCTCTGGTATTTCGGGGGTCCATGGGCGGTGACGATTACTTACCATCAGATGATCCGTATACTCATTTACCGGCTTATACCATAAAAAAAATATTTGAGAAAAGCAAATACGATTCTTGTCAATCGACACAAACATTGTATAAAACCATACGCGAAGCATATTACAAGATTAGATTAATTCCACAAAAGGAGTGCAAATTTGGATTTGATTCTTCGAATTTCGACAAGCGAAAATCCATTAATATTTTGATGATACAGAAATCGAACTGGGAATGTCAGAAGTAAAATTTTATAAGCAGTCTTTGTGCAGGCAAGCGTTTTTTAATCTTCGAAATTAATTCATAGGTACTTATAATACCGCGTTGCTTTAGTGCAAGCTCAGTCGAATGTGCAATTGGAATGCTTGCAGTTTCTAAAAAGGCACTTAAGAACCGGTCAGGTCATCAACATTTTACTATCAGTACTAAAGATCAAACTTGGATATTACTGGCCAGCAGTTAGATTTCTAGTACTTACCTACTTGTAAGTACTTGTTTAAAGTAGGTACTTAAAGCATCCTAGGAATATTTTCTCAACAGTCAAGTTTGATTTCAAGACTAACCAACTAGGGATTGCAATCCGGTCCGGCGGATCCGGTAATCCGGCGGATCCGGCGTGTTTTTGGACCTACCGGATCCGGCGAGTCGGCGCCGGATCCGGTGGCGGATCCGGTAAAGCAAAAAATACGCGAACGCGATCGAAAAAGAAACAGATTATGAGAAAATACTTAAAAAAGAAATGACTGCGTATGAAGTAGGAGTAAAAGGAAAACACATTTCGCTGATCTACAGTTACCTGATGGCGATTTGGCGGTTTTTCAACCAGTGTTGAGGCAGCAAGGGCCTTTTCTGCCGCAGGTTATATTTGTAGTGCCATCAGAAGCAGACTAGGAGACAGTACAATAAACACTATTTGTTTTCTAAGATCGTTTTTTCAGGCACAGAAATAATTTTCATTTGAATTTTGCATTGCAAAAAATAAATGCTTCTTGTTTTGTTTCTTAGGATTATGAACTGAAGTTGTTGATTTTATAAGTACAAATTTAAAAGACTGTTTTGTTATATAACTGTGTAGATTATTAATAAGAGTTTAATAGTATTATTATTACTTAAGTACTTTCAGATACTTACATAAATGGGTACATCAATAAGTGAGAGTCAGACTGATTACTTTATTATTAAAAATAGTTTCATAATTTAATTTAGTACAAATAGTACCAAAAATTACAATTAATACCGAAAAAATAATTAAAAGTGATTTTATTTTCCATAAATACGTATTTTATTTTCTTTTATACATTATTATCAAAACTAAAAACCACTAAATACTAGGCCCTAAGTAACTTTAAAATCCGGCCGGATCCGTCCGGATCCGGCCGGATTAGCATCAATCCGGTGAAATCCGGCCGGATTGAAAATGATACCGGATTGCAATCCCTATAACCAAGCGCCTCAGAATCATTTAATGCTTACTTAACAAACTCCTTAACAATTGTTTTTCGAAACAAAATCGTTACTAAGGAATAGTTTAAATATTCATTAAATGTCTCTGATTACGGCTAAAAAAATCAGTTGACTGCACCTCTCAGTTGTTTTCTTTGACATGAGTTTAATTCAAGTTTAAACAATATTTTTATGGGGTTAATTTGGTTATTAATGGTATTAAGTTGTAAAGATTTTTTCTGTTTAGGTAATCTATTGAAATATAAATAAGCTAAAATAATTTTTAAATATACCAACCAATTAGGTACTTAAATATATATGTACCGTAAAACGGGGTGAATAGAAACAAATCAGGGGTGAATAGGAACAACATTTTGTTGTGTTTTCACGTAATTTAGAACTGTTTACACCATTTTAATATTTTTTATTGATTCATTATTAAAACCAAAAATGCTCTATTAAAACCAAAAACATGAAAACAAACTAATAATCCTAATAAAAAAAAATCTATTTACCCCCTGAGTTTCTATTCACCCCATTTTACCGTTATCGTTTTTTTAAAAACATTCTGCAAATTACAAATTCACAATAGGGTAGATTATTAATTTTTATTTTAATGTCCGTTTTGTAGATTATTTAAAAACATTAGACACGTATTTTTTATTTTCTTACGGAAACAAATACTTTCGAGTATTTGTTGTAACGCCTGTGTTTTAAGTGTCCATAGGCGATCCGTCTGCTCGTTTGCCGGCTTATTCCATATGAAAACATCGACTATGAATTCATTAAACAAAACTATTTCTCCAGACTGAATTTCCTCATTTCAAGATTTTTTCCTTATTTAATTTGATGCAGTTTTTTAATCATTTACTTAGAAATAACATCATACCATAACTCACGTCAAGAAACTAAATAAACAAAACTTGTTTAGGCATCTACCTGTATTACGCATGTACTATTCTTGTCTCCTAAAGACGTCAATTGTTACTAATAATTAGAATTATTAAAAATAAATTACCTGTTCCTAAGGACTTTAGACTTACCTACTCAGAGAATGGTGGTGGAGATTTAATTTTCCTTATTATTGTATTTAGAAAACCAAAAAAAAAATCCCCAGCTTTGTAGCTATTATTATTATTAAAAAAAAAGTTATTTCGAAATCTAAATTCCAATAAATCAGTCGATCGCTCTTATCCATCATGAAATAGGCTAGATGACAAATTTTTATTTTAAAGTTCGTCTTGTAGATTTTTTAAAAACATTAGACACGTTTTATTTTCTTTCGGAAACAAATACTTTCAAAGATATATCGCGTGACGTCACTTTTGCTTACGTTTTATACTCAATAGTGATGTAGTTAGCTCCCACTCCTAAACTTTGACACGTTTTATGTAAGCATTGTTATCTTATATAACAAAATAAAAAAATACGTGTCTAATATTTTTTCATTACCTAACTGACGGACTAAATAGATTTTTAATTTTCATACCCCGTCATCATCCCTATTGTGCCTGCAATCTAATACACGGGCTTCATAATTTTAGAACACTAAACATGGAAGTTGTCTGGAAGAAATCACCATTGTGTGATAAGACTGCCCATTGTACGCATACTACTAAAAATGTGTGTAACCTAAGCTACTTAAATGTGTACAATAAAGCATAAATAAAAAAATATAAGAAAATATGTTATGAATTTACAAAAAACTGTTATGAACCATTTTACCATAGTAAGTCGTACCTAAAAACTAAGTTAATTACAAAACAAACCTACATAATTTTGACAAGACATTTTTTGTTATCGTCACGCATTTTATCTCTGAAGTGGTAGGCAAAGGTGCACATTTCGGCACGTAATACCACTATACGATGTACACCCACTTTTGTTTTATAAGTCGTATGTAAAAGGGGGTGAGCCTATTGCCATATACCGGGCATAACTCCAGACTCCGAGCAATTTTCGAAATAACGAAAAAAGTCCAGTAATACTTGGCCCGACCCGGGAATCAAACCCGAGATCCTTTGTCCGGCAGTCGCACTTGCGATGCCTCAACATTTTGTGTATCAAATAAAATTAGATGCAATACAAAAACTATTCAGGTATAGTACCTAATACCTATACATCAATGAGGAAAATGTATCAAACAGCGGTTCAAACAAGCAAACTTCTTGGAAATGCTGTCCATTGGATTCAGGTGATCACCGAACTGACACGGCGTAATAGGATAGTCTGTTACAGACAGGGCTTTTAGGCACCCTATATAGGATACCTAGGTACAGTAATTGCATATCAGTACAGCTACAATGCTCAAAGCCTGTTATATGGAATCCGTTTGATTTAACTGGCTATTTGGTATTAAGGCAATGTCTTCGATATTGATTTGAAAGTATTGAGGTTGAGAAGATATTTTGTAAAAGTAAATGTGGATAATTGCTACATAATTATATTGTCTTCTCAATAGTAATAATTTCACAAACGTAAAAAACTTATTTAGTTATAAATCATTTACAGTTATAAACGTGAAGCAAGTACAAAGACATACTTAACTGGTAAAAAGAATACTCTTCGAGGAACATGACATTAAATTACCTACAAAAAATGCTTTCATGGTCACAATTACTTTCACAATATGGGTAGATAATAAAAGTGCATAGTAAGTTCATTGACGTCTAAGAATTATTCGTACTGTAGATATTTCAAGGTGTCATGCACTTTCTATTACGTATTAAGTGACATTTAGATGACAAATGTTCATAGAATCAAACAAGGAAATGTTTGAAGTTTATCTCTAAACGAATCTATGTATACTAAGAATCTTTTAAATGCTTGTGTGAATAAGTAAGTGTCTGATTAGTAAGTCGATCTCAAAAAGGTACTTTTACAGCTTTGACTGCCTAACATTGTAATCTTTTACGGTTAATTGAACTCAATACTGAATAAATCGTGCTTGCAATCAATAATAGTTAGTTTAAAACATACAATTTCAAATGGGCACCTGTATAACTAAAAAAGAACTAAAGTTTAAAAGTAAACTAAAGTTAAACAATGATGGTGTGAATTAGACATTAAGTTAGGTATGAATAATCACTGTGACTTCCACTTCAATGAAAGAGCTTTTCTATGTGATTATCATGGAGTGTGATAACAGAAACATGGAATACATTTTTAGCTGATAACGTTACTGAATCATTTTTCCGATTCTCGCAATACTTTTTGATCCTTTTTATTGATAAACGGAAGTTTTAAATGTGCGTGTTTATATTTTGGTATTGTCTTTATTTGAAAATAAATAAGATTGTTAAGTTTATCTTCAAGGAATATAACGTTATACATCATATATTATGTTATACATTATATGTATAAACCATAATAAATATGTAAAAAAAATATAAAACCAATCATTTAAGTAACCTTTGAATAAAATAAGTAAGTTTTTCTAGGTATATCACACTTTACTTCGATAACCTAACATAAATAAACACAATACAATACAAAAACATAAATTTCATAATAATATTGAACACCCACACAAAATTAACAAGGATAATGTACAATCCTTAGCAAATGTAGTAATTGAACAAGTAATTAGGTACCTGGATTAGTCATTGTAAAGGTACAGTCACCAGCAGATCAACCTACACCAATGTGCCAATTTTATTAATTGGATTATCGACTTTATATAAATACAATAAAGTTAAAAATGTAATAAAGAAGTTTCATAGTAAAAGATAGCTGGACCTGCGGGTGAACGCACTTTACTTTAGCTGTTCGGTCGCCGGGAGTAACCTCATGTAGGTGATTCCCGCGCATACGCATTCCTTGTTAAGTCCCGATGCGATAAGTGCGTGCTAATTAGCAACTTTATTTATCATTAGTCATTAGACCCAAGTTGCGTGCCCGGTCTTTTACTGTTACCCATATATTATATAAGAACTATATATCATTATTAAAGAAATCAATAAAGAATTTGAAACAGTATTTTAAATTAAAATAAAGATTTGGATTATTCGATTTACTGCCAATTACAACAACCGATCTTAATACAAAATCTGTGGAATCGATCTAACGACTAATCTCAGAAATCGATCTTAATCTAAAGATTTTTGGCTGAAATCGGTAGTAAAATCGCATTTTGCGTTGGGATACAAAAAAATCATCCTTTAGCTTGATTATTTGGATCTTTCCGTCAACTTTAAGTTTAGTATTTTTCCCTAATTTTAATACTTGGTTTTTTATGATTGTTTGAAGAATATTGCTCATTTTATAAGCTGGAATTTAATCCAATCCATCTAAAAATTCACTGAATTACGGTACCTTTGCCTTAACTCATGATTCATACCCAACAATATGAGGAAAATATAGTGACTATAAAATATATGTATACACTTAAATTGTATGGGAAAAACATTTAATTATATTACGTTATTTTATGATAATTTTACGCTCGTCCATAAATTAGGAATTTTATTTTTTTCATTAATAATGTAAAGCTTTGGAATAAATTAAATAATTTGTTGATTACTCAATCGATGATTGTTTAAAAACCCGAAACATCATTGGTTTTTCATGATTATCTTAATTATCTTTGGAGACTTTCCAATTGTTAAGTAACTCGGGATGAGGCTTTATATGGTATAAACCGGTAAATGAGCAGACGGATCACTGATAGTAAGCAATCGCCGCCGCCCATGGACACCCGAAACCACAGAGGCGTTACAAGTGCGTTGCCGGCCTTTTGGGGGTTAGGAGTTTAAGGGTTGTTGGGGAATCGGGGATTGGGAAGGGGGTAATTGGGCCTCAGGGAACATCACTCACACAAAGAAACGCAACGCAAGCGTTGGTTTAGGTCGGTTTTCTATGAGGCCGTGGTGTCACCGGGAGCCAACCTATTCGTATCGGAGCATGGCTCTCCCACACTCTCCTCACTTACAAAATTGATTCATTTGTTACTTGCATTGTTCTTGCATCTACCAATGGTAAACACTAGTATGTAGTTTTAAGTCCTCCTTATGTGCAGACTTTAAATTAAAGAGAGCAGTCTCATATAAAACTTCACCAATATTATTATATAAGACACATGATGTCCAGTGCTAAACATAGGCCTCTTCTTATGACTTATCATAGGCCGGTTGGAAGCGACCTGCATCCAGCGGCTCCCTGCGACCTTAATCAGGTCATCTGTTTTCCTTGTGAGTGGATGTTCTCCAAAGCGCTTGGTTAAAAACATACCTATACATACGTAATTACGTCAACTACCTACATTAATTAATCTCGAATTAATCAAAGATGTTTAAGATGAGATCACAACTCACAAACGCCCGCAATATCCCGGATTTGATTTTGTTAGGTAATATGCCAGCCGTACTCTATCTCAATATTTTCGATCCTGTACTGAGAATACAAATTGATGACTGGTTTTTCCAAAAAAAATATGCAGAAATGTGAATATAGTTCAACAAGGGTGTGACATCCAATGACAGAAGTCATTGGACCAAAGAAACTACCTGCTACAAAACTGCGTAAAAGGTATTTTTATTTATCCCACATACAGGATAAAAATTTCAACATGGAAAACTACAACATTCCCAGAAGATGTCTCTCGAACTAAACACGGAATTAAGTTCACATACTCTTGAAACCCAAATATCAAACATCGTTAGATCCTTTCAATATGGGCTTTACGTCAATGTACAAAAACAATGTTCGGGACAATTCGACACATTATGAATGACAAACATAACTTCCTAGCTCAGTGATTGCTTTCTAATTATTTTCGACTACGCACGAATCCGGATTAGCGATCATAGTAGTTGTTCTACCTGATAAAGCCTACGTATACTACGTCACCTTGATTTGTCGTGATAATATCCGTCATCCAGTCAGTCAGAGCAGTTCAAACGCTGAGACCGGCGCGGGCGGCGGTTTTAATAAATTTGTTTTTTTTTTTGCGTCAACTTAGAATACTCGGACTCGCGAAGACTAGCTGTTCAGTTCATGTATAGATCTGAACCAGTGTGCATCTATATTATGCTGCGTCAGTTTATACGCGAGACTTTTAAGTGAATTGATTTTTTGTTTATTTATTTTTTTACAATGGCGCAGCAAAACGGTTTTATCGTGCCCTCGGTTTGTCCCTTCAGTGGTTTAAGTGCGAAAATTAATGGAGATGTGGAGTCGCAAAAGTCTGAGAAACCAGCTCTTCGCATTAAGATGCCTCAGCCCATTGAGCTTGTGAACCATGACATTGAAGGATATGAGAACTACGACACTCTACATTCTCAAATCGACGAGGTTTCCAGTAGCTTCGTAAGTTATTTTGATTTTTTTTAAGTTTTTGTAGTTCAAATTTAATTTATTTACTTATGTTGATTTTTGTTTGGATAGTTGGTATAGAACGTGCGTAATTATCTGCAACGTATTACCTATTGTCAATATTTTGCTACTTATACTTTTGTAATGTTTTGCATATTATCACGTAGAAGCAAAGATAAAATTCTCTTACAAATCAATCATTGAACTATAATTAAAATAAATAAATTATGATATTTGTTTTAAACCTCAAAGGTGGCAGTTTGTCACACAAATGTGACAAATCGCATATTAGTGAAGATTCGTTAATTTAAATTAAACAATACCATAAAGTTTAATACATAAGAGACATACGATTTAAAAATATTACAGTTGGCAGTACAAAGTATACTAAGGTATATACGTACTACTCTAGTAGTTATAATAGGAAAATTTAGCTCAATAATAAATCACGACTGCGTGTGTGATAAAATCTTAAAGATCAGTCTTCCTTGTAAACGAGATCGGAAGATAAGATACTCTACTTTGAACATCTCAATTGTTATATTGCGACATAGTTTTTAAAATAAACGGTTTTTCGCTTATATTATATCGCCTAGTAAGATTAAATATTAAAAAAGGGAACGCAAACAGTAATGTTATATTTATTTAATGAATGAAATATAGGTAAATATGATAAGTATTCATTGCTACATAAAATGCTTAATACTTGAGTTTTTTTAGTTGATTGGCTATGTCTAAATGAAATAGACAATTAGTAACAGAGTTTTTATAAATAAATAAAATAATTTCCTGCTTTCTGTAACCTTTAATTTAAATTCTATTTCTGTTACCTTTCATGTCATTTTACTGAACAACATTGGATTTTTAATGAAGAAAACCAGCTGTCCTAATTACGTACATTGCGGTATTGTGGAAGATGTCAGTCACTTGTTTGTGGAATGTATTCGATACGGAAGAGAAAGGGAAGCATTAATGGCTAAATTAGATGATAATAAGTTCTTTGAATTAGGGGTATCTATTTTATCTAAGCTTTACAGTAAGTGTGCTGTCAATAGGGATGATGACGGGGTATGAAAATTATAAATCTAATTAGTCCGTCAGTTAGGTAACGAAAACAATTAGACACGTATTTTTTTATTTTGTCATATAAGATAACAATACTTACATAAAACGAGTCAAAGTTTAGGATTGGGAGCAAATACGTCATTTCTACGTATAAATTGTACCTAAAAGTGACGTCACGGGAAATTACAAATCAGAACCTTCAAAAGTATTCGTTCCTGTAAGAAAATAAAAAAAAAACGTGTGTAATATTTTAAAATAATCTACCAAACGGACGTTAAAATACAAATTAGTCGTCTACCCTATTAAAGAGAACATAATGGTCCTTCCGGTCCTGTTTTAAGGTATGATGAGATTGCCATGATTTTGTCGATTAAAGGTAGCGTAATTCTCTTCAATAAATATAAAAAAATACCGTTAATTTACTTATCTAAACATACTTTATAACATACAACAGCTATGATAAATGCAATTATTGACTTACAATAAAAAAAACAATTTATTACGATCGATTGTAGATATAACAGTAATTGTTAGTTTTCCTTGTACCTAATTAAAAAAAAAACCTATTATTATGTTTCTATATACTCATTTCATTAATATAAATAATGGCTACATAGTTATTAAATTATTGTTAATGAAATAAATTATTCATGGACTACGTAGTTTAGTAGTAGCTAGCTTAACTGCGGAACAAAGCGAGTTCAATCTTGGGTTTAGACAAAATGGTATTGAGATTTTTGGTCTGAAATTTTCAGCTGTAGTATGGAGTTTGTAAAAAATAAAAAAATAGCGTGCGAATATGACGCGAACCAAAATAAACATATATTGGGTATCTTCAAAGCCCGACTGAATAAGTTGCTTATGGGCAGACGTGCTCCATCGTAGGCCGCATCATCACTTACTATCAGGGGGCTTAGTACTCGAATCCGAAGTTTCGTTTAATCTTCGGCCGTAGGTTTTATTGATTTACTAATAGAATTACTTGAAATAACGTTTTATTTTTAATTTCATATCAAAACCTATTTATTTATCTTCATTTCATTCGTTCATTTTTGTTCACAAAAGTTCGCAATAAATAGAATTGTAGTATGCAATCTGCGAAGTTTCGGACAAAATTTAGTTTTTCGTTGAATTAGAGTAGGCGGCGAGATAGCGACCAAACGTCGACCTTTTAAACCGAATTTTGTTATTAAACGTTGGGTGACGTGATTTTCAATGGCTAAAACTAATAACGAACAATACAAATATCAAAATAGTTAGGTAGAATAATAATATAATTTTTAATGTATACATTTTATATCTAGACAGACACGGAACATCAGACAAAACAAACAAGATTGAAAATTTTTAGACATTGACCTTTACTAGACAACTCGATATTATTAAAAATAAACTATGTTTTTTAATATTGTTCTTATAAAAGCTAGAGTTATGCACACGCGTCATTTATTAATTATGTATGTATATGATTATATAATAGTATGTATAAGGTATTATTATACATGTAGACTTTATAACAGGTTTAATAATCGGCAATAGGTTATGTTGTTTTGATATGAAGTAAGGAAAACATAGTATTGTTAATAAGTAACAACGTTACGTTATTATTGCAATACTATTTACTAGATTACAATATTTTTATTTTGATAACGTTATAGGAAAATAGCATAGCATTCTATACATCTGCACAGATGTACACTTATAGAATTCATACTATTTTATTATAACTTTCGTGAGACATACTAAATTAATTATTAATGTAGCTAGTCGTGTGTCGCAGAATACTGCTCCTCTAGCATGGTTTGAAACTAGTCGAGCTCCTCGTCAAACAGTTACGTGAGTAAGCCGGTAACATAATAAATCAATCTATACAACTTATAAATAATATTGGAGTGTTTGTTCGTTATATTGAAATAATAGCTTTTTACTATTCGCATATAAATATGCAAACGATACATACAATCAGCGCATTTAAAAAAAAATCAAATTTTCGTACATACAATGTAGCGAATTCATTATGTAGTTTTTTTATACGTACACCGAAATGAATTCGCTGGTTATCTCATCCTATGGACGAATTACACCGTATCAAACATGATTGCAGTATCTCTGTCGGTTTGTCCGTCAATAACAAAAGCTATTTTTAAATTTATTCGCGGTACGAACAAAGAAATGTTAATGCAACTATTTTTAAACCGAATATTTTTGAACTTCAATACAATGTAGCGATAAATTATCTTTGATGTTTTTTTTTAATAATCCGGCTAATGGGATGATGGGTTATCCCAAAGATTTTTTTTTTGGAATATCAAAACATAGAATATGTGCGTACGTCTCTTGATTTACGCAACTTACGCAACGGTACCTAATGTATAGATGATGTGATTACTGCATCAAACTTCTTCAAAAGCAATTGAATGACGATTATTACTAATCTATTTTAAAATCACGTTTAATTTTTCAGGAGCTATTAAACAAAAATATGTCGTAATAGGTACATAAGTTCGCCGCTTCGCCTTGTATATTTCTTTCTTTCGTAAATCTGCTTAATAAATTATCTGCTTCTATAAATTAAAAACACATACAATAATCCTTTACTACACAGAGATGATGATGATGATAAAATCACGGATGACCCGCGATAGGCGATAGATAACCTATCGACCAAGAAACGTGTTAAAGATGAAAGTTTCATTTCAGAAACCAAAGTTTAATAAATATACGTTCAATTGTTATTATGTTATGACTACGTTTTGTTAGTCATTCGTTATTTCGATCAACACAAATGTTTCTCGTGCGTATGTGTACATTGTACACTAATTTGTTTAGGCGAGGGGTTTAGACAGAGTAATATGTATAACTTTTCATACTACAAACAAAACTCAAAATATTTTAGTTGATGCGTGATAAAACAAAAACAACAAAAATTGGATCGATTTTTATGAGATAAAAAGCTTAATCTACTATATAAAAATAATCGGGTTTTCCGTCCTGACGCTATAACTCCAGTACGCACAAATCGATTTCCACGGTTTTGCATTCGTTGGAAAGGTCTCGGTCTCCGTGAGGTTTATAGCAAAGGGGTTTTTTTTCAAAAGAAAAGCAGGAGAACAGGGAAAATCATCAGGGAAACCGAGTTCGCCGGGTTCGCTAGTGTGTTATATAATAATCACGAACATAATATGTTAATAAAAGAAAAGACAAGGATTAAATAAAAAATATGCAGAAAGTCGTAAATACAGAATATGGGATCTCAACAAATTATGATCAGAGGTTACTCGTTCCGGAGTACGATTGCGATTTTTTCACAGTCCGGCCCGGGTCGGCGGCCGGGCCGGGTAATGAGCCGGCAACGAAACGGATACGATTATTACTCCGCGGTTTTTCTCGAACATCGTAAAATCTATTGTGACGGATGTTTGGCGTCTCAACCGAGTGAAGATGTTTATTTTCTTTATAAATTAATTTACAGTTTATGACAAAATAAACATTATATTTTTAATCAACTAATTAATAAGGAGAAGGTTCTCATTTCGATCTTTTACATACAAATGACAACTTATACTAGTATTGCAGAAGCTTTTAAAAATAATAATAACGTCATGAATACTTTTCTATAACTTGGATAGCTTCAAGAATGCTAATTTATGATCATAAGATTACTAAATATATAATATAAGGGTGATTCTTTAAAAAACAATTTTAAAAATGTTAATGGCGTCATTATCCTCAACCAAAAGTTAACAATTCTACCGATTGAAACCTAAAATTTGGTTTCAATAAATTAAAATGTGACACTGCTCTCAACCAATCCCATAAAAATAAGGATATTAATAAGTTACCACGACGCTTAATAACGTGGGCGCATAATGTTTTGTTAAATAAAAGTTACAGTTTTTCACCCATAAACCAAGACAAGTCATTCACAAAACCGAAACTCTTTTGTGACATCATTTCACAAAACAATAGCCAAAAAACAAACCAACAGACATAACCCAAAAACCTTAAGTCCCAGTTTATTTTGACCATATCGAGAGCCATAAACCCGCTTTAGTTGATTATTTAATCGTTAGAAAGCCCATAATATCTTTGATCTTGAGAACCAATTAAACGTATAATAGACCAATAAGATTATCCACAGCTTAAAACCGGTTTCACAAGTGTCTCGCAAATACGTATTAGTTAGGAACTTTATATACTAAATACGCCATTTTATTTTTCCTTTGTTTATATTCCAAATAAAGAATTAAGAATAGAAGACATCAATATCAATCCTTTTTTTAATGTAACACAATTTATTATTGAGACTTATCGCCGTACTCAGAGTCATTTAATGATTACTTAACCTATTCCTTAGCAATTGTTTATGGAACAAAATTGTGTTATTAAAGAATAGTTTAAGTAATCATAAACACGTTAACTGCCACGTAGGTCACTTGTGACCTACCGACGTTAGTGGAGGATTTGCCTTCAATTTTCTGATGGCAGGTAAAGGCTTAATTGTCTCTGAGTACGGTAGTTAGTATAAAACGTAACGTCTCCTTAACACATTTTGTTCCCCGTAAGGATAAGTAGAAGTGTACATAATAAAAACGCTTTCGTTCCTATAATTAGGTTATCACTATTATCACGTTACTGTGAAGTATATAGCTGTATAATTGACTGTCCGGTTGTATCATTTCAAATAATAATATTGTATTTTAACACTTCGTAGACGCTTAAACAAAAAATGACAATTCTTTGAATAGTCAATAAAAAAAAGACAACGTACTTTTTGTGTGAATACATATGTAGGTGCATAAATGAATTTAAATTATGATATGATATGTTTGCCACAAGGAATGACAACTTTATATTAATAAATAGCTTTTTTACGAAGTTTTATTTTTCTGCTCGGAGACATTTAATATTACTTAAACTATTCCTTAGTGATGATTTTGTAAGGAATACGATTACTTAGAACTGGTTTAAGTAATCATTAAATGACTCTAAGCACGGCGGTTAGACCTCACACAATATCATGGCAAGTTCAAAAATAAGTACCGTAACATCGGGTTTCTTTGACCCTAGAGGGTAACTTTAACCCAAAATTTTAGACCAATGAAAAACGTATACACACATTGTTCTGGATTCCTATTGGCTGTAGAATTTGGGTCAAAGTTACCTCTTAGGGTCAAAGAAACCCGATGTTACCGGTAACATTTTAGGTATCAAACCTATTTGCTTAGGATTACCATACAACATGTAACACTAGAAACTAGCTAATACATTACAAGCCTAGACTAGCCACTGGCTATTTGTCCAAGACATTTATGTTAACAACACATGTAGCCACTATTATTGCGTACATATCATTATTTAAATACACATTATGCCTGCCTACGCTGTTCTCGGCACGTCGTCATGTCATGTAGTTTGAAATATGACTATAACGACAGCTATTCCAAATGATTTTATCATTACGCTTGTTAGTTTTGTAAAGGTGTACTGAATTCAATGGTCTATTGTAGTAGCAATTCAACCTAGTGGTCGTTTATAGGCATATTGCCACACTCAGAGTCATTTAATGATTACTTAAACTATTCCTTAGTAATGATTTTGTATTGAAAACATTTGCTAAGGCCTGGGTTAAGTAACTATTAAAAGACTTTGAGTACGGCGGTAAGTCATTATTAAGAGAGCACTTTTATTGGGTTTAATATTTACCAGATAACGCTATTGCCTTGGCATGTCATTTGTTCATACAGTGCAGTTATTACAAAATTTATGATTTCATAAACTTTCGGAGCTGACCCAGGAGGTCAATTTAAAAAAATGAGTTTCAAAAAACTGACATAAATTAACTTTACACAATATTAATAATGTGACAAACCACTAAACAAAACCACAAAATAAAATAAAATAACCACAAATCTTGCATAACAAAACATTTTAACCATAATATATCACACATCAGAATTCTGACGAGGATTCATTATAATTTATAGAAACAAGTCAAACTAGGGTAAGAGCACCAGTAGCTGGCCTTTTAGTCATAATTTGGTGATATCAAGATTTGGATTATGTATGGTTTCATAATAACGTGGGAATTCAACGATGGAATAAAATTATTTAAATCATTAATTTATTCCAGTTTATATATTAATTAACCATAATAGGGTAGA